>NW_027527401.1:335224-348685 GCF_008692635.1 Crocuta crocuta | reverse complement strand
CGGGGCGCCCCCCCCCCCCCCCCCCCCACCTCAGCTGCACCCAGACTGCTGTGCACCCCTGTGCACGGGCTGTGCGTGGCCAGCGGCTCACCCGGGGCGCGTGGAGGGCGCAGGCTCACCTCCTGATGAAGGGGCGGAGGGCCTGGAAGGCATCCATGTTTCTTGCCAGCCTGTTATCCAGCTCCAAACATTCATCTTCCGTGAAAGCTTTGGAGAGATGGACACCAGGCTCACTCCCCGGAATGGGCAGGAGCGGAGAAACTGCTGGGGGGGGGGGGCAAGGGAGAGACACCCCCAGCCCCGCGTCAGGAGTTCTGGCGGGCTGTGTCTGCTTTCTTGCCCGGCTCTGGCGCAGGGTAGGGAGGTGGTGGGCACAAAAGCCCCAGGGCCAGGCCTCACCCCTCCACCGCTGGGGCTGCAGCTGACGGAAGATTGGCCTGTGGCCGGGGCTCAGCCAGGACCGCCCCCTACATCCTTTCAAGTGGCCCGCACACCCGCTGTGGCATTGTCATCGGTGTGTCCCCTGCGGGGAGGGCGGGGTCCCCTGGGCCGCTGCTGGGGCTGCGGTCACCTACCGTGGGGCTGGCTGTCATGGAGGGCCCCCGGGCTCACGCTCTGACGCCGCTCCCAGTCTGGGCTCCACGACAGCGTCTTGCTGTCCGAGAAGCAGGGGGGTGGGACGAGGGGCCAGGCCTGCGTGTCCGCCCGGTCCCGGGCTGTCCCTCTGCCCCCGCTGGGCACCAACGTTCCGGAGCAGACGGGGGCTGGGGGCGAGGGGGCAGCAGCCATGCTGCTGGGCTGTGAGGGTGAGGGGCCGGCCACCGGGTCCCCGAGGGCGTCCAGTGCCTCCGACTTATACAGCTTGGCCGTCAGGATGTCGATCCGTTGCTTCAGGATGTTGGCCATGGTCTCCAGAGCCTGTAGCCGGGCCTGCTTGTAGCGGAAGTGCAGGGGCCCCGACATGCCCAGGTGCTCGCTCTCCTCGGGGTCCAGGTAGATGCACACCCCTGGGCGCGGGTGCTGGGTGGCGAGGTCCTGGAGCTTCAGGGGGCCCAGGGAGGAGCGGGCCGACATCAGCATGGGGGCGCCGTCCCGGGGGCCGCCTGTCTCCAGGCTCTCAGTGCGGTTCAGGGCTCTGTTCAAACACAGGCAGAAGCTGCAGGGAGAGAGGGTGGAGGGGTCAGGACTGGTGCCTGCAGCCTGGGCGGTGAGTTCGAGGCGTGTAACCAGGGATGAGCATCTGTGACAAGGGCATCCATTCACGGTGACTGTTTATGGCTTGGCGGGATGGCTCCGGGGCGTCTATACAGCCATGGACCACACCCGGCCGTGACGGAGACCCAGCAGCCAGTCTGGGGTTTAACACCAGAGCCGAGGCACCAAAATTAAAATAGATCAAAGTCCTTCAAAACATACGACTCGTGTGCATCAAAGGGCACAATCATGAGTGAGAAGCTGACCTGCAGAACGGGACAAAGTTATTACAATCCACATGTCCCGTGAGGGTCAGAACCCAGAACGTATAAGGGACACCTGCCACTCAGCATCTACAACCCACAGAGGACCTGAGTGGACATTTCTCCGAAGGAGACGCACAGAGGCAATAAACACACGACAAAGAAGCGGGACATCGCTGGTTGTCAGGGAGACGCAAATCAAGATCACAGCAAGACACCCCTTCACAGAGGTCAGATGCCTGCTTCTTAACAGTAAAAGGGGCGTCTGGGGGTTCAGTCGGGTGAACGTCCTACTCTTGATTTCGGCTCAGGTCATGATCCCAGGGTCATGGGATCGAGCCCCGTGTTGGGCTCCGTGCTGAGCGCGGAGCCTGCATGGGATTCTCCCTCTCCCCCTCTGTCTGCCCCTCCCTCCCACTCGCTTCCTCTCTCTCTCAAAAAATAAATAAATAAAAATAAATGGAAAGATATTAAAAATAGCCAGTGTCGACAGGATGTGAAGAAACAGGAAGCATTCCGTGAGAAGGCGATCCCACCCCTGCTGCCACGTGGGTGAGCCCCGAGGACAACGGGCTCCATGAGGTGAGCCCGGTGCAGGGGACCGATCCTGAAGGATCTACTCCCAGGAGGCCCCAGATGGGTCGGATCCACAGGCACAGAGAGTGGGGCCGCGTGTAACGTGTGTCCTGTCTGGGAAGCTGGACAGGTTCTGGGGGCGGACGCAGGGCGGCTGCACGACATTGTGAATGCGCTTGAAGACGGTAAATCTGTGTTATGTGTATTTCCCCATATTGTCTTTAAAACATGGATGGAGGGGCGCCTGGGGGGCTCAGTCGGTTGGGCAGCCGACTTCAGCTCAGGTTATGATCTCACGGTTCGTGGGTTCGAGCCCCGCGTCGGGCTCTGTGCTGACAGCTGAAATCGCAGAGCCTGGAGCCTGTTTCAGACTCTGCGTCTCCCTCTCTCTCTGACCCTCCCCTGCTCACACTGTCTCTCTCTTAGAAATAAATAAAACATTAAAAAGAATTTTTAAACATGGACGGGAAAAAGAACACAAGATGAAGAACCCACACTCCCTGTCCAGGGGATGGACCCGCGGGCATCACGTCAAGGTGGCCAGGAGCCCTCTGCCGGCCTTTCACTGAGGGAGGGTCCGCCCTGGGCAGTGGCCGGCTTCTCCTTCAGGGTGCAGGCTCCGAGAGTGAACGCTCACTCCCCTGCGCACCTGGGACCCGAATCCTCGTCACAACGTGCCCAGACGTGATGTGCTCCAAGCTAAGTGGGGGATGGTCTCCTGACCCCCAGCTTTAAGATGCCACCCCGGGGAGGGGCTTTCTAGACCCCTGCCCAGCTCCATTAAAATACACAAGAGGGAAAAACAAGAGGGAAAAACCAGAAAAGCAGCTGGCAGGACACAGAGAAACTGGGACCCTCCTCTGTCGCTGGTGGGGACACAAAATGAGGCAGCCGGCGTGGGACACCATCTGGCAGTTTCCTGGAAACTTAAACAGAGTTTTCACATGAAGTTGCCTGGCAATTTCACTCCCAGGTGCGTAACGAGGGACACGAAATAGTAGTTCAACGAATTCATTCGCAGCAGCACGAATCACAGCAGCCAGGGGAGACACAGCCCAAACGTCCACCAACCGACCACTGGATGAGCCACCTGTGCCCGTCAGGCCGCCGAACAGGCTTTGGCCGTGACGACAGGGGTGAGCCCAGAAAACATGCTCATAGAGAAGCCAGATGCGAGCAGCCCCGCGCCGCCAGACTTCGCTAACATGGGCCTTGTGGGGGGAGGCCGACAAGGGCAGCTGGGGCTGCAGCGAGGAACCGGAGCGATGCTGAGGGGTGCGGGGGCTCCGTTTCGGGGTGAGGCAATGCTCTGTGTGCAGAGAGAGGACGTGGTCACGCAGCACTGGGGACGTGCTCCATGTCCCCGCGTCGGGCGCTCTAAACGGCTCCCTTAATGTGGTGCGGAATCTGGGGCAGCCCTGACCGCCGGGGGAAGCCGCCGCCGCCCGGGGGAGCCCCACCCGGGAACTGCAGCCCCTGCCTGCCTACCCACCTGCCCGGGGCTTCCTGGTCCCCCAGCACCACGCCGGAGGTCACCTTGCTCCACTCCAGCACAGGCGACCCCAGGCTCCCGGGGGCTTCCAGGCCCTAAAGCAGAGGAGAACAGAGTCAGAGCTCGCCCCGGCCAGAAGCCCCTGAGATCCTGTCTCAGTCCCAGAACTAGCCCTGACCTCCACAGCGTCTCAGGCTGCACCCCTTGGGGGTCCCCTCTTTAGGGGCCGGGACAGAGGCAGTGGGGCCCCTCCAGAGCCCCACCATTCCCAGGGAGGCAGGCACTTGGGGACGCCGGACGCTCAGCGCTGAGCTGGCCAGCACTGCCTCCTCACCGGCGCCAGGCGAGTACCTTGGACTGTGCGCAATGCGGGAAAAAGGTCACGATGCCGGGGGTCTTGTGGGAGACCACAGGGACGGCTTTGCCGAGGATGGCTTCCCTCTGCTTCCTGTACACATCCTGCAGCCTCTGGTTTCGCAGCTCGAGCGCCCGCACGGCCGAGGCCTTCTCTTCCAGGGCCTGTCGCCTCCGGGCCAGCGTCTTCTGGCGCATGAACTCCCGAAGGGACTCGGAGCTGTGGGGGTGACCCAGGACCCCCCGGGGCTTCGGGCAGGGTGGCGGCACCCTCACCTCGTTCTCCTTCCCGGGGGCGATCCCGGGGGCCCCGCGGGCCAGCCTCAGCCAGCCGTGCTTCAGCTCCGAGGGGGGCAGGAGGGAGCCCGTGCCCTTGCACGGGGTGCCCGTGCTGCGCGTGAAGGAGGCGCTCCGGGGCCGCGGGGCCGACGGGCTCCATGGTCTTCGGGCAGGGCTCTCCCAGTCTTCATGAGTGGCCCAGGCTCCCTGGGGCTGGGAGGCCTGCCCGGCCGAGGCGCTCCAGGGCCGCTGGGGGAAGGAGGTCAGCCTTTCAGGGGGGCTCCCCGGCCTCTGCAAGGAGGGGTTCTGTCCTTGGGCCGCCCAGGTCATCTGGGGATAGGACTCCCACCCAGCCAAGGCGCTCCAGCGACGCCCCGTGGGGAAGCTGCCAGGCCTCTCTGAGGAGGCGCACTTCCGCTCCGCCCCGGCCTGGGGACTCTCCGAGAAGGAGCTTGGAACGTGACGGGTGCTGCAGGGGCCTTGCTGCTTCCTCTTCCCTGCCAGGTCCTGCAGCCCCAGCTTTGAGCGCCCCAGCTCTGGCCCTCCCCTGGGGTGGTGGCTCCGGGCCAGCTCCAGCCCGGCCTGGATTTGCCGGCGGAGGTCTCTAAGGACGGCCAAGGCGTGCTGGATGGTCACGGGCTGCTCGCAGGAAGACAGGTTGGCCGTGTCGGCAGACGCCCGCAGGCCACCGCGGGCGGAGGCTGGACCGGGCGTCCGGGGGCGCGCAGGGGGGCTCTCAGCGGCCCCAGCTCTCCTGCTGTNAGAGGTGCCCTCCTGCCCGCTCCCAGCCCCTCCTGGCCCCTGCACCCAGCATGGGTTTGCAGAAGCCCTCCAGGCACATATGCCACATGCTGGTGACTCGAGGCTGTGCCCGGGCACTTGGCGCAGAGCTGCCCACTCCAGATGTGGTGAACACAGCATGATGGGGCGGGGGAACCCTGGGCTCCCATCCTGCCTTCCCTCAGTCGGGAACGCCTCGCCTCCTGGGAGCCTGACCGGTGTCTCTTGGGGACAGAAATCCTTTTTTAGGCTTTTCACATGTAATGGTTTCCCCCAAGTCCTGTCTGCTGGCAGGTTTGGAGGGCGTGTGACAGGCTGCGGGGGAGAGGCTGCTCCCGCATGGGCTGTCCCTCCTTCGCCCTCCGCGCCCACCGCCCAGACGCTACGGCACAGCAGGGAGGAGCCAGAGGCCGAAGCCCCGGGTACCTAATTCTGTGGCGGCGGTGGCGGCGGAGGCCAGGTCTCTCGAGGGAGCCTCGCTCTGGAGCCTGGGGAGGGTGGGAGGGGGCCCAAGCAGGGCCCTCGCCAGGGCTGGTCCTTTCCTCCAGGCACAAACGCCAACCAACTCAGAATCTTAAACAGAGAAAATGCACACACAGCCGAGCGGTCGGGGCTCAGAACGCCGGCCCAGACGGGGAGCTTACAGGCTCCCGGCAGCCCCGATTCCCACGCTCCAGAGGAGCTGGGGTGAGCCTCGGCCACCAGGCAGCAAGAGGCAGGACTGAGTCCCAGGATGACTTTGGAAGGTGACCTGACTTCTCTGACCCTTGGAAAATGGGGCGATGAAGCTTGCTCCCCGCGGCTTTGCCTGTAAGGTGAGCGACACAGGCCCAGGTGCACGGACGTGCTCAGTAAACACGGGCCCATAGTCACGAGACAGGGATAATGAAGGGCCACCAGCACAGGCAGGGCCGGTGGGGGGCCATCCGCACTGGGCCGCGTCGAATCGGTTGCTTTGACGCTGGTGTGGCCGGGCAGCAAAGGGGGTGGCCCCCACGAAGATGCCCAGGCCAGCACAAGAGGTCCCGAAGTCGACGGACAAACACCCGCCACATCCCAAACGCAAATGAGGTTTTGTTAACAAACGTCATCACCTGAGAAACATCATTTATCAAAGTTCTTCATAAGCCCAGGTTACACTCACCAAATCCCAATACCAGCCCCACCATCACTACAAACCCATCCACAAGGGCGCTGGCGCAGGCCGGGTTTTGCCAGGCAAGGGTGCCTTAGAGCGGAGACCAGCTGGAGAGGTGACCCCCAGGGCCAGGCAACCAACGGGGTCAGGACCCTCCCCAGCACTTAGGGATCCCTCTCCCGAGGCCCAAACCCAGAGAGCCAGAAGCCTGAAGCGGCTGCTGCAGGAAGGGGAAGGGGCCACGCCCTCCCAGGCCACGCCCTCCACGCCCTCCCAGGCCACGCCCCGAAGCCGAGGCCTCCACCCTCCGCGGGGCATGCCCCAAGGCTGCACCACCGCGAGAGCTTGCCCTCTGTAAGCCACGCCCCTCCAGGGCTTAACCCGAGGCCACGCCCTCCGCAAGCCACACCCCTCCAGGAAGCGCCCCCTGAGGCCACACCCCCCAGGCCAGAGCCCGGGGACCCCAGGGTTAAAGCGAGGTCTCAGGAGTGTCAGACCCGGGTTTCAGTGCGGCCCTGCTGATGCTGATTACTAGCCGTGGGCTTCGGGGGGGTGACCCTCCCCCGTCTCCCCACAGGCCGGCCGGCGTGAAACAGGGTGCGCCGGGCAGGTCAGGGCTCTGCTCGGAGACCACAGCCGGGGCTGAGGCCGCACTGCCTGCTGGCCGCGCCCGGGGGCTGGAGGGTGCACGGGCATCCCGGCGCAGGGACCCCCGCCCTGGACGAGGGGGCTGCCCGCTGCCGGGACCCTCCCCACAGGCCCCTCCATCACTGGCCGCTCATCCCCATCAGCCCGCCAGAGGGGTCCGGGTCAATAAATGGGTCCTGATGGGCACATTTTTTTCTTCCGCTGAGCAGTTTAATGGCAATTAATTTTTTTACGAGAGGGTTTTTAATCTGTGGAAATGGATGGAGTCCCCAAGTGCCCTGTCAGAGTTCCACGGCCGACTTAATCTATGATAAAAAATGCAAAGTGAGGCGGTATAATCTGAAATTAAATATTGGGCTTCATTTTCCTCCAGCCGGAATGGATGAATATTTTATAACTATTGTGATTTAATTTTTTGTTAACTACAGCAAATTTCTAATTCATCCAATTCCCAAGTCCTGCGGCTCTGACCTTTGAACCCAAGCTCATCTCTCCTTAGCCCAGCTGTGACTTGGTCACTGACAGAAACTAATGGTCAGCTCCGTCAGGGTGACACGGTGGTTACGATGATGGATGCAGCCGGTGGCACGCCCTTTGACCCAGTGTCAGACAGAAAGCAGGTCATTTTTCAAGCGAGCCATTAAAATAAAACAAACCAAAAAGCTGAGGGGTGGGGGGGGGAGACAATGATGCAGAAAATTGTTGTATTTTGTGCCTTTTCAGTGGGCCTTCCGGAACCTTCTCCGTGGCTCCCAGCATCCCTCACTGTCAGGCTCCAGTGGAGGTTTACCCTGCCTTCCCGTCGCCCCTTTCCCTGCTGAATAGATGTGTCTGCCCCCGCGGCTGCCCCCGCCTCCCTCAAGGGCCCCTGAAGCCAGCGGCGAAGGAGGGACACGTCCATCCACCCAGGCCGGCGGCAACCCGTGCTGTCCCAGAGTGGAGGTGGCGGTGTGATGGCGTGGAGCAGAAAGACAGGCAGAGCACCTGCCACCGGGCAGGCTGTTGAGCCTCTCTGAGCCTCAGTGTCCCCATCTACGGAATGGGAGCAAGCCTGCCTACCCCAGAGGAGTGCTGTGAGGGTCCTGGGCTGATGTCCAGAGAGCAGGAGGCGCCCACAGAGCCGGTGCTGAGTGCCGCCACTCTACGGTGACGGCCGGGAACAGTTAAGCCCCAGAGGAATACCACCTCCCTCGTTCCACCCGCACCAAACTGGCAGGGCCACAAACCGGCCCAGCCAGGGCAGCTGGGTCCCTGCTGGACGTCAACCCCCCAAACCCCCTCCTCCCCCCTCCGCCCAGGCCCCAGGGTGCGACCTCAGGCCTGCCACCATCACCAGCTCTCCCTGTCTCTCCCGGGGTGTGATCGGCGACGCGCACCCCTGTGTGACGGCCCCACGGCCCCAGAGGGCTGGGATACAGTGACAGTATCCGAGGCCTTTCCTATCACCGGGTGCCCTGGGGGGAAGGGTGCTCCCGGCTTGCTGCCTGGATTCTAGGTCCCAAGCCAGGCACATAGGGCGACCCCTCCCTTCACCAGCGCCCCTGCCCCCACCACGAGCGATGCCGGGGAGAACAGACTATGAAAAGGCACGTTACACCGCGGAGAGCGGCTCCGTGTCCGTACAGGCCGTCTCCGTCTAGGGGAGCTGGAAGGACAGCCTACCGCACGGGGGGTGTGGACTTGCACTTCCTCACGGGGATGACCCTGCGCAGGCGGGGACCACGCAGCCCCCCGGTGACGGCCAGGGTCTACAGTCCCCCCGAGGTGCGGACGCCAACCCTAGCCCTCCTCCATGCGGGGCAGACCCCCCACTCTAGCTCGGCCCCTGCCCGTCCCAGGTCCCTGTGCACACAGCGCCCCAGGCCCCCGGGGCGGCCAGCCGTCTGCAGCACCAGAACGGGAAGCCGTTTCCCACCTAGTGAGCTGGGGTCACACCCCGTTACCCCAGGCCTTGCCGGGGCCCGAACGCGCAAACCTTACCTTTGTCCTTGACAGCTCTTCTGGCGGTGGGTGACCCGGGAGCTCTCTCCCTTTTGCAAGGACTACTCTTCATTCTTTTGGTTTTTTCCCGTGGAGCTTCAGGGAGAGGAGAGGAGGGAAGGGACGGAGGGTGAGCAGTGAGGGACACACGGCCAGCCACGCTGGTGGCCCCGGGCCCCTGCAGAGCCACGCGCCCGTCCTGCCCGCTCCCCGGGCCCATGCCACGGTGGGCAGCTGAGCGTGGGGCCAGAGGGCCACACGTGACTGTCTGCCCCCTTGGTGGTCTGCACAGGGCCCCCTTCACGCCCCAACCGGTCACAAATTCCCAAGAGCCTGGGGCCGCGAGGCCCTGAGGACAGGAACAGCCTCCCATCTGAGTCTCCTGCTCCGTCTCCGCCCCTTTCGGTCTCGTGTTTGTGGACTGAATAAATAGGTGAGTGGGCTGCCGCAGAGAGGCGGCGGGCCAGACGGGACACGGGCCCGGCAGGGGGGGCGGGGGGAGGGGCTTTGCATGGTGGGGTCCAGCCTGGCTGGACATGTGGGGACACGGAGACCCCGAGGGGGGGAGGTTGTCCGAGTCCCCAGGCAAGCACAGTGGCCAACAGGAGTGGGGCAGCTTCCTGAGTGCCAGTGTGGCCCCCTCTCCCTGTGCCACTGGCCTCGCTTGTCCCTGTCCACGGCTGGGGTGGGGGCTGTGTCCGGGAAGCACCAAAAAGCCAATCAGCCAGTGATGTGTGAGCAGGGCAGGGGCGCTCGGGGAAAGACTGGCCGGAAGGACTCTCCAGGCCCCCAGGCCTTGGCCGGTGCCTCCGTCCTNGTGTGTCACAGCTGGACAGAGTCCTATCTGGGAAGACAGACACGTTCTGGGGACAGACGGAGGGGGCGGCTGCACGACAGCATGAATGTGCTTGATGCCCCTGAACTGTGCCCTTAGGAGTCGCTAAGACGGTAAATCTTACATGGATCTTACCATGAGTAAAAAAGAAAAAAAGAAAAGACCCCGGCCCTGCCGCACACCTGCTTCCAGAGGGTTCTAAAGCTGGGAGGGGGAGACATGACTTCAAGAACTGGTGGCTGGTGACACTAGGTGCTGAGTGACCAATGGCCACGTCCTGTCCTTGGTGGGGCGGCCCCAGTGGCCTCCGTGGGATGGGGGTAGACAGGTGAACTGAGGCCGTAGGGGTCCCGTGGGTGGAGGAGAAGAAAGGCAGGGGCTTCTCTGTGAGCCACAGCTGGCCTGGAGCAGCACCCCCCCCCACCCCCCGCCCCCGGAGCTGGGCCCCACCCCCTTGGCTTTGATCAGCAGGCACCTTGGCCTCCGCCTGCATCTGCGCTCAGCTGGGGCAGGACACACCCAAAACCGCCCCTGTGGCTGCCGCCCCGGGGGTCCTATATCCCATACTGACCGACCTCCCCCACCCTCGGTGCCACCATCGCCCCTGGAAAACCCACTGTTCCCCTGTGCCGAAGACCCCAGGAGCCTCGGGCGTCCCAGGGCAGCCTGACTTCTGCCCCCGAGGCCCTCCCCTGCCCCACTTCGGGGCCCCCAAAGTCTTGCTGGAGTGAGGCTGTCTCTCTGCACGCGAGAGACGCCCTTGTCCCCTCTCCCCCTGCAAACAGTGGCAGCCTGCCAAAGCGCAGGCTCACCGTGGCCCCCTGCCCGAAACTGCAGTTCCCGGTTCCCGTGGTCAGGGGTGCGATCCAGCCTCCTCAAATCCAAGAGCGGCTCCTGTCTGCCTCTCCCTCCTCACCCCTGCTATCTATTGACTGAAAGAGTGAGCCCAAACCTAGTTCTTCCCTTGGCCCCTGGAGTGTGCCCGCCTCCAGGAAGTCTGTGTGCCTCCGAGCGGCCCTCAGCACCTCCCAGACGTGGTAGGGCCATCTGGGGGAAGCCTGCCTGCAAGACGGCAGGGCCTCGGGCGCAGGGAGGGCTCAGGCCCGGCCCTGTGGCTGCTGTGTGACCGCGCAGGAAAGACATCACGTGTTCTGTGCAGGCTGAGCTCCAGCCTGCGTTGCAGGCCTGCCTGCATTCCTTCCCTGAGGGGGAGGCCGAGGTTTGGAAGTCCTGCCCCCAGAGAATGGCAGCCTGGGCCCAGATCCCTGCTCGGCCCTTTCATAAAGGGCTGGGACCCTCTCCACTGTCCCCATCTGAGGGCGACTGTAAGAGAGCCAGTCACACACAGTTCCGGACCGTGCGGCCCTGACGGCCACCCGAGCGTCCAAACTGGCTGCCGGGAAAGCGGGCCCCGCACAGCCCCTCACCTGCGGCCTGGCGCTGGGGGGCCCTGGAGGGCTCTCGCCCTGGGCCCGCGGTGGCCTTGTCTTCCCTTCCACACAGAGCCTCGCTCAGGGAGCCCGAGCCTGGAGAAAAGTGAGGGGGGCATCGTGAGACAGGTTCTGCAAAGCTCCAGGAAAAGTTCCCCGTCCGGCAGCCGCTCCAAAGGCTTCAGACACAGCACCTTTGACGGAGGCCCCGGGCCCAAGTACGCCCCAGGGGGCCGGATCGGGGTGCGCCAGCTTTCTGGCCTGCCTGCGGGGGTCTGGCTTCCAGGCTCTGTAGAGACGTGAGGCGCTGGAGGGCGTTGAGGTGCCCAGGGAGGCACAGCTGGCCTGCCACCGCGCCTGGGCCCGGATCTTGTCCCTGAGCAGCTCCAGCCGCGGGTTGCTCTCCCTGGGCGTCTGCCGGGCTCCCTGCGCCTGCAGGGGCCTCTCCTTCCAGGGCCCCGGGAGAGATGTGCAGGACCCATGGCCCCCGGAGGAGCCAGAGAGGCGGCCTGATGACACCGAGCTGTCCCCATCCTTGGCCTCCTCGCCTTCGGACCACAGCGGGAGGCTGGAGGCCCTCTCCTGGGGGCCGGGCTGCTCGATGTATTGGGACCAGGCCACGTGGTGAGCCCCCCGGGAGTCACCTGGTGGCTGGGAGGGCCGGGTCCGCCTCAGGGCAGCCATGACACCATCGTCAGCCACAGGGGGATGGAGCCCGCAGTCCCTGGGGAGAGAGGAGCACACTGGCCGGTCAGGAGTGGAGACGGGCCGTGCTGAGCAGAAGAGCGTCTCACACTCTGCCCACCCTCCCAGCGCCCCTCTGCCCCCTCCCGCTCCTGTCTCAGAATGCCCACAGCTGAGAAAGGTGCAGGGACCGGTGAAATGCCCCATGCACGGCGCTGCTGTGACGTCTTCTCAGACGGCCACCTGGAGCCATGCGGCGGGCACCACGATCGGCCCAATGTGCAGATGGGGCAACTGAGGCTCTGGAGAAGGCACGCGGCAGAGGCACTCTGGCCCCTGAGTCCTCCAGCCTCATGCTGACTGGGCTGTCCTCCTGGGGAAGGAAGCCCCCGCCTGGCCCAGCGGGCGGGCACAGGCACCTGCGTCCGCGGCTGGCCTGCCCCGGGCCTCAAACTTGTCTTTGGGGTGGGGCTGGGTCATGTGTCCTCGGCCGCAGGCGGCATTCCTGGGACCGAGACCGACATGGCCCCAGGGCCAGGCCGAGGGCAGAGTCAGGGGAGCTCCCGGTCACCACCTGCCCTGGGGTCTGATGGTGCTTTCACGGGGCAGCCTGCTGGCCTGGGGCCCGGCGTCCATCCTGTGCAGGCTGGGCTGGCTGGCCTGCCCCAGTCCCCTGGACCACGATGGAGCCCCTCAGGATGGTCGTGGAAACTGGGCAGACATGGTGGGCTGCCGGGCCCTGGGCTGGGATGGCCGGAGGGTGGGGGCTTTCTAAGGAGCTGCCTCTCAGCAGGGCGGGAGAGAATTCTGGGTGGCCTGTGACAGCACAATAACCCCACATCACTCGGCGACTGGGCACAGGCGTTGGGCTCCTGCTGGGGCCGTGGGCAAGGCCCCACCTTCCTCCGGGACAGGGACACGGGAGCGCAGGCGGTGGGTGAGCTGGCCAGGGCCGCGGTCGGGCTCGGCCGGGGTGGGGGCACGGGGGGGGGCTGGGGGCAGCAGCTGCTGTCAGGCTCAAGCGCGCAGCCTGGGAGCCCGGGTGCGGAGAGAGGAGCCGGCCCAGGCGCGCCCCAGCCTGGCCCACCTGCAGGGGGTGTCCTGTCACCTCCTCGACGACCCTGGCAGGACGGTGTGGTGGGAGGATGTGGACTCTGCAGTCAGCTGGCTCCAAGCTTGGCATGGCCCCCCGAGGAGGAGAGCGCCTTCAAATCCCCGCTCCGTCCCCAGCCAGCTGAGTAACCTTGGGCGACCAGAGACCCCACCCTGCCCCCTGCCTCTGGGTATTGTGAGCATCTGGTGAGTTCACTCCAGCAGGGGGCGCTGAGCAGGGCGGCCGGCATGCACCAGCAGGGGCGGGGGGGGGGGCCGAGGGGGTTACGAAGACCTCGAGTTCAGGATGCCCCGGAGAAAGCAAGAGGCCCCCTATTTTCAGGCAGAATGGAGGGCCTCCTGGAGGCGTGTTCTAAGAGCCTGTCCCTGGGAAGCCCGGACGCGGCTGGTGGAGGGGCGGGGCACAGGGCGCGGTGCTGAGCCCGGCAGGGCCCTGTCGCGGTGGGCACGGCCCCATGTCCAGCCAGCAGCAGAAGAGAGGACTCACCCCAGGGACGGGACCCGCCTGCAATGCGGGGTGCGGTCCCCTCTCTCCCGCGCGGCTCCTCCTGCGGTCGGGACGACTCCGCACTCTGGGCCACAGGGCCGGCAGCACCCCAGATCCAGCCTTTGGCCCCCGGGCCCCCGACCACACCTGGCGGCCCCGACCAGTGGCACGCAGGCCCCCCTGTGTGGCACCGTGGCCTCTGTCCAGC
>NW_027527401.1:333657-333960 GCF_008692635.1 Crocuta crocuta | reverse complement strand
ATGCGGCTGGTCCCACCCTGTGTTCTTTTACGATGTTTGTGAGGGGTCAGCGTCACAGAGGGCTGACTGGGGTGGCACAGGGGAGCCTCACTTCAGGGCACGAGTGTGCTCCTGGGAGGTGCCGGGGCCCTGGGCCTGCGGGCCGCTTCTGCTAAGAGCGGCGGTGGCGGGACTGGGGACACCGTGGCTTCACTCGGGGGCGACCACAGCGCCCCCCACACCACCCTTACAGCGTGGACAATGAGGAGACTCGCAGAGACAGCTCAGCAGAGCCCCTGCTGCCCTGCGGATGGACCCCCCATC
>NW_027527401.1:332378-333569 GCF_008692635.1 Crocuta crocuta | reverse complement strand
CCATCGCTGCGGCCACGTCCCCGCCAGGCCCTCAGGCCCCCTCCCCGCCGTCCCCCAGCGTCCCCTTGACTTTCTAGCCCTGCTCCCTAAAGGGCAGAGGGAAGGGGTCTCAGAGCAGAAGCAGGTACTAAGCAGTTTCCCTCCTCAGGAAGCAGCTAAATCATAAATGCAATGGGGGCGCCTGGGGGGCTCAGCGGGTTAAGTGCCCGATTCCTGAATTCAGCTCAGGTCGTGATCTCACACTTCGTGGGTTTGAGCCCCACATCAGGCTCTGTGCTGACAGCGCTGAGCCTGCTTGGGATCCCCTCTCTCCCTCTGCCCCTCCCCTGCTCTCTCTCTCTCTCTCTCAAAATAAATAAACATAAATACGTACACACACACGACGGAGCAGTCGGCTTCAACGCCCGCCGTAGAGTTGATAAAAGCGAAATCACAAACAAACGTGTGCGCGTGAAAACAACACCAGCTTCGTCATCGCTGGTGAGCGGGGACAAGCCCAGAACTTCCTCCCCGACCCCGGGCCCCCACCCCCTCCGTGCGTGCCACACCCCCACAGACCTGGTTCACCGTCCGGGCTTCTAGACCGGCTCCGCGTCAGGAGACACTCGAGCCCCCAGGCCCTCTCTCTGCCCAGGACCCACGTGGGCACACACCGCCTCCGCTCCCTTGAACCTGCCGGGGTGAGCACGAGCGGCCGGGGCCACGAGCAGCGTGGGTGCCACGTCCCGCAAGGCCCCGGGCAGAGGGCACAGCCTGGGGCGGGGGGACACCCCATGCAGATCAGGCCCCAGCACCTCGGCTAATCCTGAGCTACGAGGTAGGTCCTGCTGGGGGTTTGCTTCCGTTTGGACCCCGAGGCGCCCCGGCTGCCACATGCGCTCCCCGTCCTGACCACCCCTGCCTCCTCCCTGGCTCACACCTACCAATGCCACTCTCTCTGAGGGAGGTCCCCTCACCCCTGGTCTGTCTTGGTCCCCGCTCTTCTGCCTCCCCCTGGGGGCCAGGGACCGCTGGGGGGGTGCAGGAATGGCCTCGTGCGCACATGCTCGTGGCTGTAAGAGCCCCCAGCGTGGCAGGGCCCTGTGTGGAACAGGCGTCCCGTCCCTTGCTGGGCCCCCACAGCACCGCAGCCCACTGTCCTGTGCAGACCACGATGTGGCTCTGGCCCAGGCCCCGGCCCTGCTTCCGCAC
>NW_027527401.1:328977-332356 GCF_008692635.1 Crocuta crocuta | reverse complement strand
GGGGTGGGGGTGCGGGGGGGGGCGGAGAGAGCAGCACTGCTCACTTCTCCCCAGCGCGTCCCCAGGGAAACAAGCCCAAAGCAGACCGAGCGGGCCTGGGGACAGAGTCAGTGGACCATGAAGGAGACAGGCCCGTGGGTGCCCACAGCCCTGGGCCCCAGGGTTGAGACCGCAGTGTAGCCGGCACTGGCCCGGACTTGGACGTGGCGCCTACAGCCACGTGCGCAGACCCAGCCCCGGGGAAGCAGCAATCCCCGCAGTGAACACCCCCGAGCCAGCCCCTCACCCTGATTAGTCTCCAGCTGCACCAGGCCCTGCCCAGAAGCCACCACGCAGCAGGGGCCCCGAGAAGGTGGGGTGCAGGGCCTTAGAGGTCCAGACGGAAGCGCTTTGGAGGCCGACCCCCGCTTGGGTCGTATCTGGAGAGGTGCTGTGCGGGCAACAAGAGCCGCGCCCCCGTGATACCCGGACGCACAGCACACGTGCTCGCTGCCGCGTCTGTGGGGCAGGTAGCTGCGCCTCCGCTGCCAGAGGCCTTCTTTGCCCAGGGCCCCCCAGCCTCTCCACTCTCCCGGCCACGGCAGCCGCAGCGGCTCCACCAGCCCCTCCCCGAGGAGAGCGCCAGGCCCCCAGGGTGGCGGCGGCAAGGTGGGGGAACAAGGTTACACAAGACTAGACGGTTGGAGGCTGGGAGGCGGGCGTCAGCGGGAAAGGCAGACGCAAGCACCGGTGGGTGAGGCGGGGCAGAGAGAATGCCGTGGACACACGGACACGCGGACACACGGCCAGGCCGCGAGTGGCGGGCTCCACAGGCAGAGGTGACCACAGGTGCAAAGGAGATGAACCGAAGGCGAGGCTGCCGTACCCCCTCCCCGCCACCTCTCGGCTACACAACCCAGAACCCACTTAACCCACCGCCCGGGGGACGCTGGCGCCACCGTTCAGTCTTGCCAAGAGGGACTCACAGCCACACCCACAGGGACGTCAGCAGGGAGCTCCCCGCGCCCCGCACCCCCATCCTCAGGCCTGCGTGGTCTCCTCCAAGGCCCGAGTCACACGGCCAGCGCCCAGTAGTGGGCAACAGCGTCTCCCAAGCCGGGCACCGCCTGGGGCACCCTGCCAGGGGCGGGGCCTGCCCGCAGTGTGTTTCCCAGGCAACCCGGGGCTCCTCCCCACAGCCTAGGCGTTGTCACCTTGCCCACAGTCGCACAACACAGAGCAGAGACCTGCCCTCGCTACCACTGCCCGCAAACAGTCAGGGAGCAGAGACCCGCAACCCCAGGAAAGGAGCCCGTGGACGCAGACACCCCCTCCAGGGCACGAAAACCATCCTCAAAGGGCTCAGAACAGTCAACTGGGGACCGTGGCTTTTGGGGGCCACGGCTGTGGGTCTCCTGCCCGCTGAGTCAGCCCTAGCACCCACTCCTTGATGGTGGCCTTCCAGCCGGACAGCACGGCCTGAGGGGCCGGGGCCCTTTGCCCGAGGAGTTAGCGGGACAGGACCTGAGCTGAGCTGGCCTCGTTGTCAGATAACGGACTCGCCAAGTGAGGCCAAATGCAGAACCACATGTACAGATGGGGAAACTGAGGGCAGTTCGTTAGGGGGGAGTCTAACGTTAGCCTTGCAGCGGCATGTGAACCCAGAGGCAGGGCGGCCCCGTGGGTAGGGCTGGAGGGCATCGCACTCCCAGGGGCAGCCTGGCTTTGCCCCCAAGGAGGCCCCAAGCCCTCTGAGGGGGTCCCCACATGGGAAGACCCCTCCCCGGGAGAGTGGGACAGAAGGAAGATGGCTACGCGGCGCCCAGACACATCTGTGCGGGAGGGCAGGCTACCACCCTGCCCAACCTGCCTGCGCTCCCTCCCACGCCTCCCCCAAGGGCCTGGGGCAGGCCTGGCGGCTCAGGGGGAGCCCTGCAGGGTACTCACCCGCTGAAAAGCCCAGGGCTCCCCGTCTGTGGGTGGGCGCCGGGTAGCAGCCGTGGCTCAAAGGCCAGCCGCCAGCGGAGCATGGGCGCCAGGGCCCCGCACCTCCAGGTGTGCAGGAGGCCGGGAGGCCCGCCCTGACGTTGCCAGAGAAACCCCAGCGTCCCTCCACGCAAGCTCCTCCTCCAGGCTGGCTTCCTGGAGCCCCGAGGGAACAGTGCCACGCGCGTGGAACTTCGGTGGCGCATCCTGCACGTGGGCAGGGGGCACACACCTGGGGCACTCCTCCTCGCTGGGCCCCGCGGCTCTGGGGGCAGGAAGGCGGTGCGTCCAGGGCGGTCCAGAGCCCCTGTCCCCCATGGCGCCTGCGCTGCTTCCCTCCCCCCTCCTGCTGTCTTTGTCTTTGGGAGCTTATAACCTGAAAAGCAAACAGAGAAACTCGCTGCTGTCATTTTAATGGGGCTCCCAAGGGGCTCAAAAGTAAATGCATGCGATTGGTTTGTCCCCAGCGGGTCCTCTTCCTAATTTCCGATCAGCCTGGCTCTGAGCTATGATTGGTCTTGCAGGGGGAGGGAGGGGCCCTGGAGGCCTGGGGTCCCTCTCCCTCCTTCCCTCCGGCCTGGTCTTCTCCGCTCTTTGGGCCACACGCTCAGGAAGAGTCCGTGCTCCGTCCTGGGGGGTTTGCAGTCTGGAGAACCAGAGGATTCCAGATGCTTTTCAGACAGGGGCTCCCTAGGGCCTCATGCGGACTCCCGCTGTGCCACCCTGAGTCTGCGGCCCCCTACACCTCAATCATTGCCCCTAGGTTGATTAGGGCCCCAGAGGCGGGCGCCCCACACCAGGGAGAATCTGCAAACCCCGCACAGGACCCCCAGGGCTCAGCGTCTCCCACAGACCTGACCAGACGATTTGGGAATTAGGGAACTAGGGACCCGACGGCTGGGAAGAATCAAGCTGTGAAAACAGCCCCACCCTGAGGCCACAGAGGGCTGGGAGAGCCGGGTTTCCATGGCAACCGCAGCTGCCTCGTGGGGGAACCGCTGGGCAGAGACTCTGGGAAAGGACCCCATGAGGGGGCCGGCAGGAGGGGTGGTCCCCTCTCCTGCTTTCCTCACTGCTGCTGGACACATGGTGGACATTACCCAGGAGCCCCCCGAGGCAGGCAGCCCGCAGCTCGTCCAGGGACCCGTCTGGCCGGCCCAGGGACAGTGCTTCGTGCCTCCCGAGATCGCCCATGGTATTTGCCAGGTAAACCTGGTGGGCACCCCTGCCCGCTGCCCCCCATGAGCCCCCATCCTCATGGTGAAGTGGACACGGGTCCCCCAGGCACCCCTCCATTCTCCCCCCACCCTGTGCCGCGGTGCACCCCTGCCGTCCCAGCCCCGGGCCTCTCCAGCCGGCCTGGCTGCCCACAGCAGGGGTGGGGGTGCAAGGGGGGGGGAAGGGCACCTGGCAG
>NW_027527401.1:327538-328947 GCF_008692635.1 Crocuta crocuta | reverse complement strand
CGGGGACCTGGCTTCCTCCTGGCTCTGTGACCACACCCCAGGTGCAGCAGGAGACGCTCAGGTGGGGAGCACCCAGCGCTCCAGGGCCCAGGCCCCAGGGGACGGGAAGGGGAGGGGGTGGGTACACAGGGTGGGGCCCCTCCTGTAAGCCCTGGCCCTGGGGATTCCTCCCTCCCACCAACTTTCTAGGTCCCCAGCTAGCAGGCCAGCCCCGTCCCTCGGCCTGGCGGCCTCGGAGGCACCCATGATCCCTCTGGTCTTGGCTTCAAAGGCAGCCCCTGTGCCAGGGAGGCAGGCAGACCCCGGCTCGCTGGCCCCACGCACGAGGTGCCCGCGTCTGCCCCGACCTGTGGGCCAGGCAGCCTGAGGGGCCCAGCCCGGGGGCTTGGAGGAGGTCGCACAGGAGCAAGTTCACGGTGACAGCTGTCGCTTGCACGGTGCATGATGACCCATTCTAGGCCCACGTCAGGGGCCACACTGCAGGACTTTATTCCCCAGGCTCCCGCCTGACAGAGGAGAGGCCCAGGCCGGCTCCCCTGCATGTCCCCTGCTCTAGCGGCCACATCCACATGGCTCTGCAGTGTCCCGAGCCCCATGCTGTCCCTACCTTCTAGACAGAGTCCCCACGGAGAGAGGTTTCCTCATGGACCCGTGAGTGCTTGGTGGTGTCTGGCGCCTTCCAGCGGACGGCGGGGAGAGGAGGGTGCGGCGGAGCGTCCCCAGCAGGGGCCGGGATGCATGTCACATAACCCTGCCCGTGTTGCCCGTGAAAACCTTCCTGCGATGCCCAGGTAGCGCCCACGGTACGATGCGCCGTGAAAGCGAGGCCACAAAGTCACGTGTGTTACGTGACCCGAGTCATGTGGCGAGGGTGGAGAGTAAACACTGGGACGTGGGTGCAGTGGGTGAGTGGACCCCCAGAAGACGTCCCCTATGACGGTAGACACGCTCCGATTTGAAGGAGGGTCTGCAGATGTCGTTAAGTGAAGGGCCTCAGGAAGAGACCGTCCTGGACCAGCTGGCCCTGCATCGATGGCCGGTCCTTCTAGAGGAGAAGGGTAGGGCCAGCTGAGGGCAGAGCAGAGGTGGAGGGCCCCGGCCACCAGCCAAGGGGCGCCTGGAGCCCCAGCAGCTGAGAGAGGCAGGGAGGACCCTCCCCGGGAGCCTCAGGAGGAAATGAGGTGCACACAGAGGCCTTCACCCCATCTCAGCGGTATCTGCCGAGCACCTCATTTGCGCTCTGCACCCTAAGGGTCAGGGAGCTTGGCCAAGGTCAGCCAGCGGGAGGGTGGGGGGTGGACCCCCACTTGCAGGCAAGTGGCGTTTGTCCCCAGTGGCGCACCTGGAATGGGGAGCTGTGGGCAGAGAGCCCCTAAAAGGGAAAAACCCACTGCATTTTCTGTTTGCCC
>NW_027527401.1:323911-327470 GCF_008692635.1 Crocuta crocuta | reverse complement strand
TTTAGGCTCATGTGAAGACCCCCCCCCACCACACACCACCTTGGGAACCCAGAGCCCCCCGACTCTCCCCTGAAGGTGTCAGGACCTCCTCTCTCTCCATCTCTCTGCCTCTGTCTCTGTGACTCTGTGTCTCTCTCTGTCTTCCTATCACTCTGTGTCTCTGTCTGCCTTTTTTTTTTTTAAATGTTTTTATTTATTTCTAGGAGAGAGAGAGAGAGACAGCGTGAGCAGGGGAGGGTCAGAGAGAGAGGGAGTCACAGACTCTGAAACAGGCTCCAGGCTCCGAGCTGGCAGTCAGCACAGAGCCCGACGCGGGGCTTGAACCCACGAACCGTGAGATCATGACCTAAGCGAAAGCCGGACGCTTCACCTACTGAGCCCCCCGGGCGCCCGTCTGTCTGCCTTTCTCCAGCTCTCAGTGTGCCCCATCTGCCAGGCCTGGGGGGCTTAGAGAGGCAGGGGGCGGGGGCTTCAGTCACACGAGCCGGGGAGGAGCCCCCACAGACAGACCTGCCACGGACAAGGGCGTGTGTGCCTGCTGCACGTGGGCCCCGGTGACAAAGCCCGCAGCTGCCAGCCAGAGCCGCGGGAATGCTGCGTGGCCACATGGCGCTCGTTGACACAGGCGGAGCCTCACCTCCCTCGGACCTCCAGCTATTTCCTGGGTGCGCGTCATCTCCCTGGGCCCCGTGGGCGGGTGGGCCCTTTCCCTCGGGCTCCCCGCGGCCCGCGCCTGTGGACCCACTTCCCCTGCAGACCCCACTCCCCAGGCACTTTTGAGGCTCCCAGGAGAGGAAATGGCTATGGCTGACCCCAGGGGTACTCAGGGCAGTGGGGTGGGGGGCACTTGCCCCACAACTTTGCAGGACAATAAGTTGTTTCTCAGGGTAATGGCGTCACTGGGAACGTCGTAAACCTGAGTGACCTTACCCGACCGTGTGTGTGCGAATCTCTCTCTCCTCCCTGTCTCCCTTTTCCTTCTCCGTCTGGAGTCCGTGGCAGAGACTGGTCGGGAGCATTTAGGTCCTGGTTCGGCTTGGCGCGCCTGTGCCCCCGCTGGGCCCCCCCGGGGCAGTCCTCCTGCAGGGGAGGGGGGAAGTGGGTCTGGGAGGCCGTGGACGGGGGAGATACCACGCAAGCTGCGGGGACACCCCAGGCTACTCCTGGCCACAGCAAACACGTGGGGGGCCTCGGAGGTGGCCACCCCCTCGGAAGCCTGGGTGCTGTCCTTTGTCCCTGGGATGGCCCCAGGCAGCGGCCACCTCCAGGCGGCCTGGCCTTTATCCGGAGCCCATTGCAGCCTTGAGAGTCCACCAGGCCTCCCTGCTTCCAGGGGCTCAGAAGGGACCCAGCACCCATCCTCTGTCGTCTCCCGCCAGGCGGGTCCAAGGGATCTGATCTGGGAAGGGCTAAGTCAGCTGCCCTGGAGCCTGGCGTGGAGGCCTGGGACGTCCCTGCTCTGCCTGCACACCCGTACGGCGGGCGGGGTGTGCCCACGAGGCAGGGCGCCAGGGAAGGCCAGGCGGTAAAGGGCAGGCGCGTGGCAGGTGTCTGCAGGGGGAGGCGGGGCTGTGCACTCCTGACGAGGGCAGCACCCCGGGCGTGCTGGCACCAAACCCCGGGCGTCGGCCTTCGAGCGCTGGTGCCTTCCGGACCGGCCGGGGCCCAGCACCGCTACCTCTGCCTGCCCCCTGCACCCCTCCGAGGATGTGTCCCAATGGGAAAGCGCTTTTCTTCCCTCTAGCGCTCCTTTGGGAAGGAGGCCCCTTAGGGATGGATGGAGGGGGGTGCCTACGGCCTCCCACGGGAGCACTCGGTCGTGCTGGAGCACGGGCATCACCAAGTGGGCGGGTGGTTACAAGGCAGAACGTAAGGAGGTGCCCCCCCCCCCCGGGAGGCTGGGAAGAGGGAGGCGCAGCTGGGGAGGGCGCGCAGAGGGAACGTGGGTGAGAGGGAGGCAGGTGTGTGGCAGGTGGTGATGGATGGGGGTGGCTTCCAGGAGCTCCTCCTGACCCAGACCTGTCACCCAGGAGTCCCCTCTCTCTGGGGACCAGTGATGCTCCCATTCCCACAGGTGGCCGAACAGAGGCTCAGAGAAGGAGAGGGACTTGTGGCTGGCAGGTAACTGGGTGGCAGGTGCCTGGCCGGCTCACCGCACGGCATCCCGGAAGGCTCCGCTCCCCCGGGGAAGTTCTGATATAAAGCGGACACTCTTGCAGCCCAGGGACCCTGGCTCCCTGCTTCAAGAAGTCCCTGTGGTGACTGCTACAGAGCCACACGCTTCTCCTCAATTCCGCCATTCGCGTCACATCCCTATGAGGGCTTTTCTGGCACCAGGCCCCTGGCCGCAGACCCATGGGACCCATGGGGGCTAGCGGCGGTGGCCTCCCAGGGACACTCAGCTCAGGCCCGGCAGAGGTGGGGCCCAAGGCGGCCGCTGCCCTTAGAAGGAGGCTCAGGGGGCACCCCAAGGAGGCGGGCCTGGAGGAGGGCAGGCGCCCTGCCCACTGCCCTCCTCTGCCCCTCCCCCCCACCAGCAGCACCCACAAATCAGGCAGCAAGGCCTTGCCCGGCTCCTGTGGTCGTGGGGGAGGGCGAGCAGGCTGGGCCGCCAAGCCGCCCGCGCCCCGGCACAGACGGTTCTCATTCCCGCTGCCGCTGCTGCCTGGAAAAACAAACTAGCCCTCGGCCAACAGGCTCTTTTTTATCTTGTGTTTGTTTTTGTTGCCATTTGCCTTTGCCTGAAGCCAGCGGGCCTGTGGGCGGCAGTTCTGCAGAGGGTCCAGCGGGGAGGCCCTGGCATTTCCCTCACCTTAGGGCAGCTCTCCCAGGAGGGGCGGCGGTGCCCCGGGGACAGGAGCCCGCTTCCTGCTCCCAGACTTGTCCTGTCCCGTGGGACACAGTGACTCTGCCCAGGTTCGGAGTCTGAAGGCACCGGCAAGGCTGGGATCGAGGCCAGCAGCACAAAGCCGGGGAGATCCAGGGGTGCCCTGAGCGCCTGCTGTGGGCCTGAGGCTGAGGAGCCCCATAGGCACCCAGGCCCTGGGAGGAGGCCCTAAGGAGGCCCAGGCGGGTGGCCGAGAAAGGGTCCTCGCATTTCACAAGGTGGGGAGGGCGATGTGGTGACCCCAGGTTTCAGGGGCGAGCAACAGAAGGGTCGGGGGCTCCCAGGGTCAGGCCACCCAGGTCCTGGTAAGGGCGGATCTCCTGGCTCCTCCGAGACCAGGGAATTCACCTGGGGGCACGCGACAGTGTCCGTCATCAGCTGCCACCAGTGTCTCTAAAGTAGGGACAGTCATCCCCCATGGCGGGCACCCCGCTGCCGGTCCCCAGAAGGGGTGAGGAAGGCAGAGGACCATCAAGGGGGGCTGGCCATTTGCCAAACAAAGGCAGGGAGGCCTCACACAGCCCCGGCGCGGGCATGGGGAGGCCAGCAGGGCACTGCCACCCAGGCGCCTCGCAGGTCCCAGAGAACCCGGGCCGGCAACCAGGCCAGCGCCAGGCCCTCGCCCCCGTGCCCCCTGGTGGGGGGGCGGGGGGCCGGGGCTGGGGGCGCGCG
>NW_027527401.1:302043-323193 GCF_008692635.1 Crocuta crocuta | reverse complement strand
TGCGGGCATGGGGGTCCACCGAGGCCTTGTGCCCATTGGAGTCCAGGATTAGCGGGTGGTCAGGGTGGTGGGCTAGGCTGCTGCTTGCTGGCGCCCCCACGGCCCTGGGACAGAGCCTGGGAGACCCCCGGCTTCTTTGGCAGCTGTGCTCCCCCCTCCCCCCCAACAGCTGGGCCGCCTGGCACAGCAGGTGTGTGGCACTTCCCTCCCAAGCCTGGCACCACCTCCCCTCGGCCAGAGTCTGGGCTCTCGGGAGGCAGCATGGCTGAAGGGACCAGGCTTTGTCATGGGTGGGGCCCTGTTCCCCGTGGACCCACGCGAGTCTGTGTTCAGGGGATCGCAGGCCCGAACCCGCGCTGCAGCGCCAGCCAGGTGGGTGTGTGGCGGCCTGAGAAGGCACCTGCCTCTGGGCAGATTCCTGGATGATGCCAGCACCCCGTGCTCTGTGCTTCATGCTCTCGTCACGGATGATGGGGCGGCCCTGCCCACCTGCCCTGCATGCCTGCTTGGTGACTGTCGGGGGTGGTCCACAAGTGATGCCATGTGCCCGACCCGGGTGGGCCCAGGGTCCTCCTAGGGGAACAGACTGCCAGCGGGCACAGGTGCCCAGGACAGCAGTGCTGGGCAGGGGCCACTGGTTGGCCACAACCCCCAGAAGCAGGCCTGGCTGCCTCCAGGGGACCTGACAGGTCCCCAGCTTGGCCGGACATGATTATCCCGCGGGCCTGGCAGCGTCCCCAGCTGCGGGGCCCTCCAGGGGTCCAGCCCTGCCCGAGAGGATTCTCCAGCCCCGGCTGGGCGGTGCGTCAGCAGCAGGCCTCTGTGGGCACCACCCCCCACGTGCAGAAGGAGGCCCTGGCAGTGGGGGGGGGCCTCCCAGCTCCTCCCACCTCAGTCTCTGTGCCACTGATCAGAGACACAGCCCCCATTGTGTGGTCCCAGGACTGAGTGCTGCCCCCCCACCCCCACCCCGGCCTGGCTCCTGGGCCCCACGTAGGGGGAGGGGTGCGCGGATGGGTTTGCTGGCAGCTGCTGCTGGAGGCCTGCCCCGGGGGATCCCTTCCGTGGCACCCCGGTGGGAACGGCAGGGGTTGATCTGGCGGCTCCTGGCTGTGTGTGCGTGTGTGCGTGGGCATGTATGTGGACGCGCGTGTGTCAGGGGTAGCTTTAGTTCTGGAGCCCTTGCGCCGCTGAGTATTGGGGTCCGTAAGGGGCTAGTCCGCGTCCGCAGTCTCGTTGGGGGTCTGGGGTACGGGCTGGTGCTGTGACATGCCAGGAAGGACGCTGGCCCAAGGGAGTGCGGCAGGGACCGAGCTCAGAGGGGATGCCGGGAGAGGCCCCAGGCCCAGCCTGGCATCCTGGCGAGCCGAGACCTGCGTTGAGCTCGAAGGGGCGAGCCCAGCACAGACCTGGGGTGCACAGCCACCGGCGCTCCGGCAGCGCCCGCGAGAAGGCCCTCAGGGAGTATGTGCAGCCGTGGCCAGGTGCGGGCAGGGCTGGTGGCGCTCAGAGCTGGCTCTCGGAGGTTGGCGGGAAGGGAGGGAGTGGGGGAGCCGGGAGGGGGGCATCTGACAGGTGGGCGCTGCTGGCTGGAGAGGAGGGTCGGGTGGCGGCACCTTTGGGCAGACAGGGTTGTCTACCTCCTTGACTCGGGCCGGGGAAGCCCACCTGTGGCAGCCCGGAACGTGGGGGCCCCGTGACAGCATCAGCTTGGTTGGAGCACTTTGCAGACGGCTGAGTGGGGGGGCCTCCAGCTCAGGCCCAGCCCGCCCCCAGGGGCTCCCCTGCCCATGCCAGTTTCCTGCCCAGTGCGGAGAGTTCAGTTCTTTTTTGTTCTTTTTTTAATGTTTACTTATTTTTGAGAGAGAGAGAGAGAGAGAGAGAGAGTGCGAGTGGGAGAGGGGCAGAGAGAGAGAGAGGGAGACACAGAATCTGAAGCAGCTCCAGGCTCTGAGCTGTCAGCAGAGCCCAATGCAGGGCTCGAACCCAAGAATTGTGAGGTCATGACCTGAGCTGAAGTCCGATGCTTGACCAACTGAGACACCTGGGTGCCCCACAAAAGCAGTTCAGTTCTTATAAAGTGGGGATCAGGGAGAAATGGGCTTGGGCCCGGGAGGGCCTGAGCGTGACTGTGCTTCTGAGCCCAGCACGTCCCCACGCAGGGCGCTGGGAGGGGCCGGGTCAGGGAGGCAGAGGAGGATGGGGACGATCACGCTCAGCGCTGGGCCCACTTGCCTGGGGCAGGGATTCTGGGGCAAGGGCCTGGGGGATGGGGTGCAGGGGAGGGGCAGGTGGCCAAAAGGCCTCTAAAAATGGGGAAGCCAAGGGTGGCCCTCTCCCTGTCCCCCTCAGGCCAGCAGCTGAGTGCTCTGGGAACTGGGAAGGGGAGAGGGGTGGTGAGCACCCCCACTGTGGGGCGACCTGTTAGAGGTGTGCCCCAGGCATGAGGCACGCGACAGGCGCATCCTCAGGAGTGGGCTGGGCACCCAGACCGCACCGCCCTGCCGCCCATCTGTCCCTACCAGCTCCTTCCCCGGGTGCCCCTGGGCACTGGCCCCGGCAGGGTCTCTGGGGAATAACGGCCGGGCCCCAGCGCTCCCTGGGAGCACAACCTCAGGTGCTTTCCTGAGCCTGGTGCCCCTCCGCCGGCAATTCTGGTTCCCACCATGCTGCCCACCTGTGCTGTCCCCAAATCTCCTTGTTGAAGGGAGTCAGTGTGGCTTTGCTTTGGGGGCAACAGGAGGGGTGGGCGGGGGCCCCGGGGCCTTTGCGCAGTGACCCAGACTGTGGGTGACGTCCCTGGAGAAGGAAGACGGTGACTTATTTAGCAGCAAATGGGGCTCAGGGGACACAGCGCCCCGTTAGCCATGTGCAGCGGGTGCCGGGGCCTGGCCTGGGGACCAGCCGCGGTGGTCAGCACCGGAGGGCCCCACAGAGTCGGAGAGGCGGGGACAGGAGCCCCCGTGGAGAGCAGGGCAGTTTGGTCTGGGTGCGGCTGGGCTGGTGGCTTCTCCNTGGTCACCATGCGATGGCTGGAACAGTAAGGCTGCCCCCCAGGGAGTCGATACCTTTATTAACCGGTAAGCCGGTGGGCAGGTGGTGGGAGCCTGGGGGACAGAACCCGCCTCCCGGCCGCTGTGGTTGTCCACTGGGAAGGTTGGCCTGGTGGGCCTTGAAAGGAAGGGTCCACAGGGTGGTTGCGGCATCAGAGTGGCTCGGTGCAGGGGTGGTGGCCCCATCTGGGCAGGCAGGACCCCCACAGGCTGGTCCCAGAGGGGTGGGGTCTGGTCTGTCCTGGGGAGGCTCGAGGCCACAGGTTGACAACGAAGCCTCTGTTCCCAGGTGGGAGGGGTCCGGGTGGTGAGGCTGCTGGGGAGCTGAGAGCACGGCCTTGGGGCCCCGGACTCTGGCCAGCCCCGCCCGGAGCCCCTGACAGTGGGGTTCTGGTGGCCCTTGAGGGGGACAGGCTGTCCAGAGGCCCCAGGCAGCCCTGCAGGGTGGATGTGTCGGTCGGGGGCGGGAAGGCCAGCTTGGCAGGTGGTGTTGGGGGGCAGAGCTCTGGGGTCCTCTACCCTGAGCAGGGAGGTGCGCCTGGCCAGGCCGGCAGGGCTCGGGAGACAGGAGAGGGTGGCCTGCATTCAGGGGGGCCCTGCGGTGGTTCTGAGGGGGTGCGGCTTGGGGGTCCAGTTTGTTCATAAGGTAAGGGTGAGGAGGAGGTGATCCAGGCCCTGCCCTGTGCCCCTCAGCTGAGCTGTCCGAGGCATGGACAGGTGGCACCTCACCACCTGGACGCTCGTGCGTGCGGGCAGGCGGCTAGGCCCCCGTACCCGCCTCTGTCGTCACCTGCCCGGCTCCTCCCAAGACTCCGCCTGCCAGAGTGGGCGGGGCCTGCGGGGCCCACAGGCTGGCGCTGGCCTTGGGGTCCTATATCTGGATGGCCTTTGCCCTGGGCCCCTCACCCTCCTCGTCTTCTCGGACTCCAGGTGGTTTTAGGGAGCAAGGCCCTCCCTGGCTCCCCAGTTCCCTCTGACCCCAGAGCCAACCCCCCCCCCACCAATCTTCCCAGGGCCTAGAGCCGCACAGCCTTGGACCCTCTGCCTCCCTGAAGCCCGTTGCTGAGTGGGGCAGGGGGTCTGGAAGCAAGAGTCTCCCCGCCACCCGCCGGCCCATCCAGGCCCTGCCCTGCTTGCTGACGCTGCTGATCCCCGGCTCTGAGCTGCCCTGATCCCTTGATCCATCTCAGCCCCCAAGAGGCCCCAGACGACCTGCCCAAGAACCCAGGGTCTCCTGGAACTTAGGACGCCGGAGCCTTTAGCCCACCACTCTGGGGTGGGGGTGGGGGGCAGGGAGCCACGAGCCCGGTGTGTCCCCAGCACCTACGGCTAAGGTGGGGTGGGATTTAGCCAGCCAGGAGGGAAGCCTGGCGCCCCGCGATGCCAGCTGCCTCCGCGGAGGGCCAGCCTGTGGCCCTGAGCTTGGCAGAGAAGGCCGTGTGCAAAGTGGTGTACGGAGCCCCCCGCCCCCGCCCACTGCTGCTGCCCGTGGGCCTGGAGCTATGGCTGTATGTGGAGAAGATGCGTCACCTGCAGAGGAAGAGGTGCGGTGGGGGGGGAGGGGAGTGGGGGGCGCACCTGGGCGATGGGCGGTGCCTGGGGGGGNTGGTGCGAGGTTCTTGGGGTAAGTGGAGGGGGCGGGGCTTCCAGCCCTGGACGCCTGCCTGGTGCCTCTCCAGGGGGCCTCCTCCCGTTCCTGGGGCCCGGGTCAGACCCCCCCCCATCTGTGATTTGGGTTGGCCGCGCTGGACACCTCATCAGTGAACCCCTCACCTCTTTGGCTTTGGGCCCCAGGCCCTTCCCACACCAGAGGCCTCCTTCGAGGTGGTGGTGATGCCCGTCTCTAGCTAGGCAGGGACACCAGGGTGGGGGAGGCCGCGCCCCGAGTCCTATCTGTCAGAGCCAGCGGGGCGGGCTTGGCTCTGGAAACACCAGTGTCCCAGACCCACGCCCCAGTCCTCCCAAGTCATCAGGGCGGAGAGGTCAGTTCTGGGTGTCAGACGGTGGGGTGTGCGGCCCTGGCCGTGGGAGAGGGCTGCCGGGAGGCATCTGGAAGCCTTTCTGGGCATCATGGGTAGGAGGCCGACGTTCTGGCACCCCGCTCTCTGGGAGGCCACGCAGGCTCTGCCTGGATCTGGGGGAGGCAGGGCGGTGCTGGGGTCCTAGAGCCCACCTTCCCAGGAGGCGCGGCCCCCACCTTGGGGTCAAGGTTGGGGGCGGGCTTTGCATCAAGGGCATGTTTGGTGAGAGCGGTTGAGGAGCAGCACCCTGGATAAAACCTGTTGGTGTGTCGAGGGCTCTGTGTGTTGTCCCCCAGGAACGGCCGGTCGCTGCCGGACCCTAACAAGGCAGAGAGGGGGCAAGGGCCTGGGGGCGCATGCGCTGTTTTGCTGTGGACACTTTCAGTTACCCTGTGGGCTTTCCACGGACTCTGGGGACCTGGGTTGGCCCTCGGCCGCGCAGACCACGTCTCCCACTTTTCCAGGGGTGTGAGTATGGTCACTGGGCTCTTCCCACCACCTGCCGGGGGCCCCCCCTCCAGCTTGGGGCCCCGCTACCCCCGTCCCCACGGCATCTGTGTGCTGTGTCGTCCGCTGACTGCTCTCCCGCCCTAGGGCAGGGCAGCGGGCCAGGCCTTGAGCCTGGAGCTCACAGGACCGGCTGGAATAGGGTGGAAGAGGAGGCTGAGGTTCTGAGCGATGAAGTGTCCTACCCAGGAGCCCCCAGCAGGGAGGGCCAGAACCAGGGCCAGCCTGAGTGACCGCCAGACACGAGGCTCCCCTGACAGCCGTGTCCTGAGGGCAGCTTGCCAAAGGTCATGGGGCCCCCAGTGAACAGGGCCCAGGGTAGCAGCTGGGGGGCCCGGACCCCACCTCGGGGGCTAGCAGGGCCCAAGGGTAAGGGACGGCTTCTCTGAAGCCCCTGCCCAGAGGCGGAGGCACGAAGGGGCGGCCCAGCCTCCAGCCAGGGCGTTGGTGGTCGTGTGGGGCCCTGGGCCCGTGGACTTGGGCTGGGTTCATGGGCAGGAGACTGGAGCAGTGTCCCAGGGGTCGGGTCTACCCTGGGACACGGTTCTGTCCCACCCGCCCGCAGTAGCGCCGGGGGCGTAGGGGGAGCAGCTGTCCGTCAGGCCGTCATGGCCAGCAGCTGGATGCTTCTCAGCTCTGGGGGCTGGCTGACCCTCAGCCGTGACCCTGGAGAGAGGGTGGTGGAGCGTGGGGGGCCCCTCGAGGATGGGGGACAGGGAAGGGCTAGGGTCAGGTCCTGCCCGTGTGGCCCTGCCTGGCTCCCTGAACCTCTCTGAGCCTCGGTCGGCCTTGGTGAGGAAGGCGGGCTGTCGCGGGCCACTGCAGCTGCTCTGGGGGGTGGACATGGCCCCAGGCCCCTGGGGGGTCCCTGCCCCGGCGGCTGAGCCTTGAGGGGAGGCTGTGTTTGGAGCTTGGCCGTCGTGGGCTGAGGGTCACGGACTCGTGCGTTTGCCCGGTGCCCCTGAGCCCTGATGGTGGGGGTGTGCCGGGAGGGGTGGGCACAGGTGAGCGCCACACCGTCAGCCCCTGCCCCTGCTTCTGGGCATCTCTCCCGAGATGCGGACGTCTGTGTGCACAGGCGTGGCCTCGCCTGAGACGACGGAGGAGCACGGGGCCCCTGCCTGACCGCGTGAGGGCCAGGCTGTGGCTTCTTGTCTCTGCCCAGGATGGAGGCCTCGTGTCTGGAGCTGGCCCTGGAGGGCGAGCGCCTCTGCAAGGCCGGGGATTTCAAGGCGGGCGCGGCCTTCTTTGAGGCGGCAGTGCAGGTGGGAACCGAGGACCTGAAGACGCTGAGCGCCATCTACAGCCAGCTGGGCAATGCCTACTTCTACCTGAAGGAGTACGCCCGGGCACTGGAGTACCACAGGCATGACCTGCTGCTGGCCCGGTGAGTGCGCGGCCGAAGGGAGGGGCAGTCACAGCGGGAGTGGGGTGCTGGGTTCCCCTGACCCGCAGGTGCCCCGACCTGGGAGAGGGCGGGCTCCTGGGACGTGCCCCCAGGGGCGTGTGTGTCTGCATGCCGGTGCGCGTGGGTGTGGCCTGGTGTCCTGAGTGTGCCCCTGAGCACGTGTGCCTGTCTCAGGGACTGAGGGGGCCCCCACTTGTGTTCCTGCGCGTCTCCCCTCCGGCCTCCAGACCTTCCCTGAGCTGCTCTGGTCCCTGAATACCCTTCCTTCACTGCCCATCAGCAGCTGGACCCCCCAACCCGGGTGGGGGCGGAGCTTCTCGGGGCTCCTCCCCCAGCCCCGCCCACTGGCCCCTGCCCGGCCAGCGAGCCCCAGTGTCCTCACACCTGGCCAGTGTGTCGACAGTTATTCACACTGCCGGGCCGCCCAGCTCTCCTGGTCTCCATCCGGGCGTCTCTCTGAGCCCCAACAGCCACGGGTGGGGCCCAGCAGAGAAGTGACCCCCAGCTGGGCTCCCTGCCCCCGGGCTGCCCAAGGGTACCTCACCTGCCATAGGCGAGACCCCTGCCCAGCATGGCCCCAGTTGGCCCAGGCTGGTCCTGCCGGCCCTCGCCCGGGTTCCTGGCTGGGCTCAGCGTCCCACGCGCCCTTGGCCAGGCTCCTCACCCCTTCCTGCCCTCCAGGACCATCGGTGACCGCATGGGGGAGGCCAAGGCCAGTGGGAACCTGGGCAACACACTCAAGGTCCTCGGCCGCTTCGACGAGGCTGTCGTGTGCTGCCAGCGGCACCTGGACATCGCCCAGGAGCAGGGGGACAAGGTAGGTCAGCGCTCCCGGGCTGAGGCCTGGCCCCCCATCTTCCAGTGGGCTCTCCCTCTCACTGAGCTCCCCCAAATCTGCCAACAGCCCTGGTCGCTCCTTCCGGGTTCCGGAGGGACGCTGGGTAGCGTAGCAGCTGGAGTAGAGCAGCCAGGGACCCCGCCCCTCACCGGACACTTGACCCTCCTGCTCTGTGTGTGACCTTCCCCCCCACGGCCCCGTAAGGGAAGCACCCCCGCTTCCCTCACAGGCCCGGAAACAAGATGACTTGCCCCCGGTCACAGCTCAAGGTGTCTGGGCCTGGCCGAGAGCGCCTCCCTTCCCCCCTGCATCCGAGAGGGGCCAGGCCTGTTCCCTAGGAGGCGGCATTCGCCTGCCCTGTGCCCGGAGAGTGGCAACCACGTGCAGGCACGCCCCCACCCCTTGGGGTGCCGGGCCTACTCCCACATCCGCACTTGGTGATGGCCCCCCTTCAGGTCCTTGCCTTTGGGGAGCTGCAGGCACGGTGGTCCGGGGCCAGTGGGCTTCTCGGGGGCCGTGTCTGTAGAGGTTCAACCTCGGTGCCACCCTCAGGTCGGGGAGGCCAGGGCGCTGTACAACATTGGCAACGTGTACCACGCCAAGGGCAAGCAGCTGTCCTGGAACGCCGCGCAGGACCCCGGGCACCTGCCGCCCCACGTCCGGGAGCCTCTGCGCAGAGCCTCCGAGTTCTATGAGTGAGTGGGGCAGGCGGGGGCCCCGACGGGTGGGGACGGGGTCTGACCGGAGCGCTTTCTGAGCCACTGCGGTGGGTGTGCGACCCCGACACGGAGCACCCACTTCCGGCCCCATCACCTCTCTGCAGACCCCCGCATGGCGATGGCCAGGCCGGCTCCCCTTCACCACCCCGCCCGCCCCCGCCTTCAGGCCCCTGGGGCTTCCTGCACATAAGTCCCGCACAGCAGCGCGGAGAAGCAGGGAAACCGCCGAGCAAAAGCCATGTGTGGCGTTTAGAAAACGTGTGGCTGGAAATAGGGCCGGGGCGTTGGGCCGAGCCTCCCTGTGGGGGAGCCCTGGCGCGGGAGGACGGAGGCTGCACCTGAAAGCAGAGTGTGGGGCGGGGGAGCCCCTGACCTGAGCCTTGGAGCTCCAACAGCACCCCCTTCTAGTGGCTCCAGGGCCAGAGGGGTCCCAAGCCGCCCTCTTTCTGGGGCACGTCCCAGCGGGAGCCGAGCAGAGGCTGCCTGCTCATCGCCTGCTAGCCGAGCGGGTGGGTCACGGGCCCCTGCCTCCCTTGTGCCAAGAGGCCCCCGGCTCAGACAGATGCAACCCCCAGGAGGAATCTGTCCCTCGTGAAGGAGCTGGGTGACCGGGCGGCCCAGGGCAGGGCCTACGGCAATCTGGGCAACACGCACTACCTGCTGGGGAGCTTCATGGAGGCCACGACCTTCCATAAGGAGGTGAATGCACTGTGGGGCGGTGGGGGGGGGGCAGCGGCCTTGAGTTGTCTGGGCCTGGCGCAGGGTCCCAGGCTGCTCTCTCCGGACATGCAGCTTCGGGCTGGCCACGCTGGGCGGGGAGGCTGCACCTGCCATCCACATCGGGTCCCGGGGCTGCTCCGTGACCACCCAGGCCTCCGGTCTATGTCCTCAGCGCCTGGCCATCGCTAAGGAATTTGGAGACAAGGCGGCCGAGAGGAGGGCATACAGCAACCTGGGCAACGCCCACATNGCCCCGCCCTGCCCCTGCCCCCCCCCATCCGCCCAGCTGGAGGGAGGGGGCCACCTGGACCCCAGCCCAAGCTCAGGACATGAGCCTGACCTCCCAGCCTCCTCAGGGGCCAGACGGGGGTGGGAGGTTCTGGGCCATCCCGGAAGGGCAGACTGACAAACCCGGGTCCTGGGGCTGCCGGGGACAGGAAGGACTACGGTGCCCTTTACTCGGTAAGTGCGGCCGGAAGCCACTCTGTGCCAGGAGCACAGCTAACCTCGGCTGAGGGCCTCCCAGGAGCCGTTATTGGGGGAACCCCAGAGTGGTCTTTGCTCCCCACAGTCTCTCTGGGCTGTGGGGATAATCATTTGCATACGGACCCAGAGGGTGCAGAGCATGGGCTCCGGGGGGTCCCTGACTTGTGCCGGGATGTTCTGCGAGCCAGCTGTCTCCCGGCTTGAGGAGCAGAGCAGCGACCACCAGGCACAGACCGGGTGTTCAGCGCCAGGTCCCGTGCGTCAGGCGCCCAAGCTGGGGTGTGCTGCGCCCCCCCATCCTCCCTGCAGGGCAGAGGCTCAGGGTGGTGAGGTGACTGGCCAGTGCGTCCGGCCGTGGCCAGGCTGCAGAGAAACCCCGGTGGGATCCCGGGGCTGGAAGTCTGTGAGCAGGCAGACTGCTTCCCCCTCACCGAGCCCCCCGCCCCGGCAAGGGCTCCTGGAACCCTCCTTGTGGGGGCTGACCCTCCCCCTCTCGCAGGAAGACGCTGCAGCTGTCCCGGCAGCTCAAGGACCAGGCGGTGGAGGCGCAGGCCTGCTACAGCCTGGGCAACACCTACACGCTGCTTCAGGACTATGAGCGCGCAGCCGAGTACCACCTACGGCACCTGCTTATCGCCCAGGAGCTGGCTGACAGGTGCGCCCTGGGGACCGTGGAGGGCCGGGCAGGCCCCGAGGGCTCCGGATGGGCCCCGTGGGCCAAGCCGCAAGCTGCTTACAGCAAGGCCCTGGCCTGCCGCTGACCGCGAAGTGACTCTGAGCAGGGCGGCCTGCCTGGGCCTCAGCCTCCCTCCATCATTGGGCCACACTGCCCGCTAAGTGGGACCAGGCGAAACTGAGTGGATGCTGAGCCGGCCGCTGTGGCACCAGCTGGTTGGGGGTGGCCCCCTTGAGCCTCCCCATGTCTGCGTGACATCAGTGCCTGAGGAGACACAGGACTGAGATGCACAGCTGCACACACGGGTGTGGGGTGGGCCATGGCTGGGGCAGGGGTCTCAAAGTGACCCGCACTCAGCACTTGCTCTTGTGGGTGACGAAGGTGTTTCGGTGATGGCTATGGATTATAAGCACACACAGTGCCACGCACCGAGCAGTTCTTAATCGGTTAAACTTACATTTTGTGATTTTCACCTGAGTTGAAAGATTAATGATGCAAGGGACTGCTCCACACCCTAGGATGGAGGGAGCTGGGGGGGGGGAGGGGGAGGGAGGTGAGCCCAGGGGTGAGCCCATCGCCAGCCACTAGGGGGCGAGTGAGGCCTCGGAGGGTGGAGGGAATCACGGGGGTGAGCACCTCACCGGCCACTAGGGGGCGAGCGAGGCCCCTTGGGCTGTGCTCCCGCCCGGATGGGCCTGGCTGCCTGGGGGCTGCAGACGGGACTTGGTTTCCCTCCCTGGCAGGGTGGGAGAGGGCCGGGCATGCTGGAGCTTGGGGAATGCCTACGTGTCCATGGGGAGCCCGGCGCAGGCCCTGACTTTTGCCAAGAAGCACCTGGAGATCTCCCAGGAGGTAAGCCAGGGAGGTCTGCCCTCCCCCCCCAGCCCCTGACCGCTGCCCCAGCTGGCTCTGGAGGCCCCCCAGGTGCTGCCCAGGCCGCTTCCAACTGGACCGGGAGCCTCTGTGCGCCCTGGGCTCTAGCCTGGCCTGCCCCTCTGTCCTCTCTAGGCTGTCCGTGTGCGCTGGGCGGGGGCCCACCCACCCTCCTGCCTTCAGATGCCTGGTGGCTGCTTATCTGCTGTAGCCAGGGGTGAGGGGGAGGGGAGTGGGGCTTGCTTTCCACATGGAGTGTTAGCGTTCCTTGTGGGCAGGGCACAGCCAGCTTCTGTCCCCGATGGGACTGGGCCCGGCCGAGGTGGGAATGACCTACCACAGGCTGCTCTGGGGGGCTCTTGCCCTGGAGCCTTCAGCTGGACACCTTCCTGGGGACTGTAGATGGGGTCTTTGAAACCCTCTTACGGTGGTCAGGGTAGCCCAGAGCCGAGCATCACAGGTGACCTCCAGCCCCCTGGTTTCTAGCCTGCCTTCCTCTTACCTTCACCCCATCCTTCTCCTTGGCCGCAGCGGCATGGCCCCATCCCTCCAGCACATGCCCAGCACCTGCCCAGACCCACCACGGCCCCTGTGTGTTGTGGGTGAGACCCACAGGGGACCCCTGCCCCAGGCGGTGGGGCAGGGCGGGGAGGTTTGGGCCAGGAGAGCCCCCCCTCCTCATCGGGGCCACCAGCGGGGCGGGCCCCCAGCCCCCTGAGCATAGGCAGGGGCACGCCAGGGGCCTGCGTTCCAGTTGAGGTCCAGCCCCGCCCCGCTCAGCCTTTGGCTTGCCCCGCGCAATGCACTTCACTTCTCTGCGACGGGTCCTCCTGCTGAGCCTCTGCTCTGAGCTGGGGGTGCTGAGGGTACACGCGGGGCTCTGAGGGCCGAGGAAGGACCTGGACCAGGTCCCCTGCCCTTGGGAGGACGCTCAGCACGGAGGGCCCTGTGGGGCACAGGGCTGGCTGCTGGAGGCCCCAGCGTTCTGCGGTGTCAGGGGCGCCATCTGGGACAAACAGCAGACTGCACCCCTGGGGCACAGGGAGGCCCAGGGCTCAGTGACTGTCCCTGGGAGTCCCCCAGCCCTCCTGCCCACCAGCCTGGCCCTGCTTGGCTACAGATCGGGGACCGCAACGGGGAGCTCACAGCCCGCATGAATGTGGCGCAGCTGCAGCTGGTGCTGGGCCGGCTGAGCGGCCCAGCGGCCACGGAGAAGCCGGACCTGGCTGGCTACGAGGCCCAGGGTGAGTTCCTGGGCTGGGTGGGCAGGGGTGAGATGGGAGAGCCGCCCGGGGTGTGTGGGGTGCGGGTCGTGCTTGGACCCTGGGACAGTGCCGGGCTTCTGGGTGCTCTGCCAGGAGGTGGGCTCTGCCCCCAGAAAAACTAGCAGGGCTGCCCGGTGAGGGTGGCGGGCCCTGGTCCCGGGGGTCTGTCTGCACCACCTCTCTGCCCTGCCCTGGAGCTCCTGGGGCCGTGGGAGGTGACTGAGTGTCCAGGGTGCTTGGAGCACAGATGGGGAGCCCTGCTTCCCCAGGTCAAGTTAGGAATCTGGAGATTGGGAAGCATGGGGTATTCAGGAACAGGGATGGTGTGGGGGAAGGTGTGTCCTGAACGGGAGGCCTTTAGGCCAGTGCTTCACGGTCTCTGGGGCAGCAAGGGCCTGAAGTCACCCTGAGCCCCCCAGGTTTATCACCTCCCCAGCAGGAGGAGGAGGAGGAGGAGGAGGAGGAGAGGGGCACTGGGAGGCGGAGTCAGCCAGCGATGTTGAGCCGAGCTCGGGGTGCTAATCAGGTGAGGCCCTGGGATCTCAGTCCCAGGCTGCCTGTAGCCCCATACGGGTCAACATCGCTAGGCACCCAGGGGCAAAATGTTCCTTGCAGAGCAAATAGATAAATGGGGGGAGGGGGCACCCTGAGCTGGCTTCGCCAGTGGCTGCAGGTGGCTGTGGAGCAGGCTCTGGGCAGGGGGCTAGGTGCCCCCTTCCCACCTGCACAAACCCCAGCCTGGGGGAGGCTGGCCCTAACACCCTCATGGCTGTGTTCCTCAGGGCTACTCAACCTGCCCCAGCCCGGAGCCCATCAGGCCTGCGGAGAATGAGGCCCCGGGAAGTGGCCCCTGGCCGCAGTGGGGGGGGGGGTGCCGGGGTTTCTAACGATGCCTGTCCTGAGCAATGGGAGGCATGTGTCCCCCCCACTTGGGCTGAGATGGAAGTGTGGGTGCAAAGGTTTCTGGGACTCCCAGCCACCCTTGTTTTGGGGTGCTGTGGCTGCAGGGGGTGGGATGGAGGAGGGCTCCCCCTCTGCCCCCCACCCTGCTCCAGGATGTACAAGACGGTAGCTACCCTTTGGGCAGGGGTTTTCTGAGGGGTGGGCAACTCTGTTTGGAGCCCCTGGCCCTGCGAGGCCACCCTCTGAGACACCCAGAAGTGGGTGGGGGCAGGGCTGGGCCCAGAGGGCTTCTGGAAAGTCTCCCAGGGGAGCGTGGCCAGCTCCAGGTTCTCCGGCCATTTTCCGTCTTCTCCAAGCTGAGGAAAGGGGGGCACGTCACGGGTGGAGGGCTGGGCTGTGCCGGGAACAAGGCAGCTTCTGTCCTCCCCATGCCGGCCCCGCGGCTCTGCCCTGTGTCCAGACCCTTCCCAGCCAGGGCCCCCGGAAGCTCCCTCCCTGCCAGGCTGCCAGCGCTGGGCCACCAGCCGATGCTGGGCAGTGGCCTTTCTCCAGAGCAGCCTGCTCTGGCCCGTGGAGGCAGGTGTGGGGCCCCAGGCCCTGGGATGCGGCTGCTGAGTCTGGGCAGCTGTGGAGGAACCCCCCACTCCGGTGAGTGTAGGGGGCCAGGGCCCGGTGGACGGGGCTCCCCCGGAGTCTCCTTCAGGGGCCGCATTATTCACCCACTTTTGTCCAGTGCACACTGAGCGTGGGTGCTGGCCTGGAAACTGCCCATCGGGGGTGGGGTTGCTGCCCTTGTGTGTGTAGAGCCTGGCAGTTTGGTGGGGGAGGGTTGAAGGGGGACCAGATAAGCGCCTGGAAGGGTGTGAACCCAGCCTGGGATCTGGAGCCCAGGGAGGATGCCATAGGCTGCCTCGGGGAGGAGAGACGCCTGGGGCAGGGGCGTGGCCCGCGGGGGCGTGTCTGTGGGGGCGTGGCCCGCGGGGCGTGTCTGTGGGGGCGTGGCCCGCGGGGCGTGTCTGTGGGGGCGTGGCCCGCGGGGGCGTGTCTGCGGGGGCGTGGCCCGCGGCTGGCTCCTGGAGAGAGGCCAGGACCCAGGGGGCTTTGCTCTCCTGATAGAAACAAGGGCCCTTTATGCAGTCTGCCTGCAGCCCCCACCCCAGCACAGGCCCCAGGTCGAGTCCGGGTGGGCAGGGGGAACCTCCCTGTCCCTGCTGCCTGGGCCTGAGTCAGGCCTCCCAGGCCCCCAGGTGTCCCAAGCCCTGTTGAAGCCAGGCTCAGGGCACACCGACGGGTCCCGCAAAGGTAGCCAGGGATGATGAGTGTGTGGCAGACAATGGTAAACAAATAAATAAGGCTCGGAAATGAAGAAGGGCTTGCGGAGAAAGAAACGCCGTCCGGCTGGGTGGGAGTGACACGGGGATGCGTGGAGGCCGCTGTCTCCCTCGGCTCGGCCTCGGACACCACACACCGGCAGCTACAAAAACGGATGTTTTTTCCCTGCGGATCCAGAGGCTGTGGGCCTGAGAGCCGGGTGCCAGCGTGGCAGGTCCTGGTGACGGCCCCCTTCCCAGCACGCAGACGGGGTGCTGGCTGTGCGGTTGGAGGGGGCACCTCAGTGTCTTCTCATAAGGGCCCAGCACCATCAGCGGAGCCCTCACCCCCTCGGCCAACCCTAATCACCTCTTCAGGCCCCACTTGCTGATGCCATCATGTTGGGGTTGGGGTCTTCAGCGTGGAATTTGGGGGACATAAATGTTTGGCCCATAGCAGTGACATCTGTACAAAGACTAAAAGGGAAGGAGGGTGCGAGCCTGAGCCTAAATGGAGGAGAGCCACGCAAAGGCCCTAAGGCCTGGGGAAGGCTGGCTAGGAGGAGCACGGGGTGGGGGTTGGGGGAGCCTCTCCCCCTGTGCAAGCCCCTCCCCATGCCAGGGGGCCCTGCTGAGTGAGCTGGGTGACGATCTCACCCAGGCCCTGGGCGTCCCTGTGGCCCCCAGCATGTATAAGGGACAAAGAGAGCAGGGAGGCAGGTAGGGGGGTGACACTCAGGTCCCAGCAAGGTGAGGCGGTGAGGAGGCGTCGGATTCTGGATCTGGTTTGAAGGTGGAGCTGCCAGGAGTAGTTTGGAGGTTGAGATGGAAGGCGGGAAGGAGCTGGGGGAGGGGGGACACGGCCTAGCAGCTAGAAGGCACAGTTAGGCGGCTGAGCGGGGCAGCTGTGTGCTGGAGGGGGGGATGGGGCCGGGCCAGCCTGGTGGGGGTAGAAATGATGCTGGTCAGACTCAGGCGGGAGTGGGTTGGTGCTCAGGGAACTTTCCAGACCTTCCCCTCTGGGATGGGCGGAGCGGGAAGCCCGCCAGCGTGGCTCTGGTCTGAACGCCCCAGTGCGGGCAGCCCACTCCACACAGAGGGTGCATTTACCGGGCCGGGAGGGGATCCACCCTGGAGCCGGACACAAGCCGTGTCTCAGAGGAGCACTGCAGCCGCCGCCGCGGCCTGGGCTTGCCGGTCCAGCCAGGCGGGCCCCAGCAGACGGAGTGGGGAAGTCAAGTCAGACCCCCAGGGTGTCAGGGGGTGGCCGAGAAAGGGGTCTCCAGCCAGCCCATGGCGGGAGATGGAGCCGGGTTTTCACTGGCTGTGGTGAGTAAAGGGCCATGCACAGAGGCCTGTCGGTCCGGACAGGGCCACTCAGCTGTCCCCTCTGATACTCCCCAGGCTAGGCAGACCCCGGACACTGTGGTGTTGGAATGACCCCATGGTCCCTTCAGAGCTGCCTGTCTAATCTGGCACGGGGATGGGCAGTGGGGGCCCTGCCCCTCTCGGGGCCTCACAACACGGGGTCAGGCTGTGTGCCCAGGCTCTGGCTCCGCGCCTGTGGCCAGGGGCTATTTTCAGGGGGCCGAGGCAGACCCAGTGCAGACCATGTGGCCAAAGGGGGGTGAGGATGGGGCCCTGCTGGGGGAGGGCGGGACCCGTGGAGCTGCCTTAACGCTTCCAGGAGCTGCCTGGTGTCCCCTCCCCGGACTCCCGGGACAGCAGCCACAGAAGCCCCTCCTCTGAGATCACTGCTTTTCCACCGCAGCCTCTGGAGAGTAGAGAGCAGCTGCCCACGTGGTCTCCTACGGAGGGTGCTGGACACCGGCCCCGTTCCCGGAATCCCTGGGCATCTGGTTCCGGCGGGTCTGCACGCCTGACCTCCTGAACCGGCCCCTCTTTGGGGACTGTGTCTTGGGCAGTGGGTGTGGGCTCAGAACCGGGGCCCGGGGTGGGGGCGCGGGCTGTGCTGAGGGGCCCCTGCCTGGCCTCACTGCCGCTGGGGGGGCATATGCCCCATGCCGTCTGCTGCGGGCGTCACCAGTGGGACCCAGGGCCAGGGTGGCCTTCCCCGCGATGTGGGTGTCCACATATGCCAGGCGCCACAGGTGCTCCCCACGGGCTCCTCTGTGCTGCCTACGACATGCCTGCGGGCTCGGCCTGACGGCGGCACTGCGCTTGAGGGGGGGTGATGGGTGCAGGGTCCAGTGCTGCCAAGACATGACCCCTGGGGCATCGGGCCAGGCTAGAGGCCTTGCTCGCTTCACCCAGCCTCACGCGGCCCCCCAGTTGGACGAGGGGCCCCGGGGGTGCCCGGGTGGAGCCCAGTACATGCCTGCAGGCGGAGGGCGCTCAGCACCCCGGGCTGCCCGTGTGCATGCAGGGTGAGTGGTGAAGGGAGTCCTGTAAGAGCAGGCATGGGGGCAGCTGGGCGGGATCTGAGGCTCCATCTGCACGGAGCTAGGAGGAACATTCCAGGAGAGGAAACCGTGACCTAAGGCAGGTGGGAAGCCCCGCGCGGGCGGGGGCAGAGGTCCTAGACCTGACGGGGGGCAGCACAGCCAGCCCCCTGCCGGCCCCCCGGCCCCCGACCTCCACGCCTGGCTGTCGTCGCTGGGGCGCACCAGGTCACGCAGACCCTCTATTTGCTTCCTGGGGGCCATGAGGTTGGCGGTTCGTCTGCGGGCCCCAGGGCGCACCGGCCTGGCCCCGGGCAGCTCTGGGCGGGGGGTCGGCCCTGGGCTGACCGGGCCCCTGCCTTCCAGGCGCCAGGCCCAAGAGGACGCAGAGGCTGAGTGCCGAGACCTGGGGCCTGCTCAGGCTCCCCCTGGAGCGGGTGAGTGCGGCTGAGGGCGGCGGCCGGGGCCCGTGGGGGCCGGGTGTGGGCAGCAGGGCGATGAGGCGGGTGTAGTGGGTGCTGGACTCTCCCACCCCAGCTTCCGTCTGTACCCCGTCGTCGCCATGGGGGACAGCACACTCTCTCTGCAGCCCGAGACCCTGGACTGGCCATCTGCCCCCAGAGAGGCCCCCACCAGGCCCCGCTTCCTCCCACTTCACCCCGGGGTCTCGCCAGCCATGTCCGCCCGGGGGACAAGCCACAGTCCTCACACACTGCAGGCCCCCAAGCCCCCAGCCCACCACAGTCCCCAGTGTCCCATCCATTCCCCTGGCCCGTCTGCTCCCTGTCCACTGAGACTGCCCCGTGGGGAAGCAGAGCTGTTACTGGGGGGGGGGGGCTCTGGGCCCACTCTGTGCCTGCCGGAGGTGGGTGCTCTGCAGCCCTGCGGGAGTGAGCTCCCCTCTCTGAGCTGCTGGCTCCCAGGGGTGCACTGGGTTTCCTTGCGGGTGCCCTTGGGGAGGTCTGTGGTGGGACAAGGCTCAAGGCTGCTCAGTGGGGGGTCAGCCTCCTTGCCTCAGGCTCTCTTCCCCCTCCCTGAGGCACCTTGGTGCCCGGGTGTGCCTGGGAGACAGGGCCACTGCACCCACCAGCCCCCCCACCCCCACTCCTGCTCAGGGTCCTGGGGTGGGAGCATCGGTTGGGGATGGCCGGCAGCCCCCACCCATGCCTGGCCTTCCTCCCCCTCCCCAGGAGCAGAATGGAGACAGCCACCAGGTGGGGGAGTGGCGGGGGCCGGGCAGGGACATGCTCCCTCTTCCCGTGAGGAGCAGGAAGTACCAGGAGGGACTGGAGACTGCTGAGAGGCCCCGCGAGGGCGGCCACTCCCCGCTGGACAGCGCGGACGTCCGGGTGCAGGTGCCTCGCACGGTAGGCGACCTCTGCTTGGGCGCCATCCCGAGCTGCCGATCTGGGCCACCCCCGGGGTCAGAGGCCGTGGCCGTGTTCTGCCCCAGGGCCTGGTGGGCACAGCGCCTATCGACGGCGCGGGACACTCAGTGCAGAGCGCGCCCTGCCAGCCGCGTCCGGCCTCTGCACGGCCCTGGCCACTGAGGAACTGGACGGGAGGCCTTGTGGATGGGGCTCTGGAGGACGGGCTTGGGGGATGGCCCGGCCAGCGGCCCTGCCCCGGGTGCACAGCAGACAGAGCCGGACAGACTGATAGATGGGGTGCGGGGGGACGGCTGATGGGCGGGTGGTCAGACAGATGGGGACAGAGGGAAGGGGCCTCTGCTGCCTGGCAGGGGTCTCACTGTGTCCCGGAGGCCGGGCTGGCCTGTCTGGGCTGTTGGAAGCTGATCGGGGTCAGGGTCGCACAGGCCACAAAGCCCCGCGAGCCCAGGTTCAGCAGTCGGTCCCCTCCCCACGTGCGGAACGCCTGGGTCTAAAGCTCTGGGAGTCAGTCTAAAAATAATTTCCTCTGAGGGCTTAATCAGCACCTTCCCAGCCTTTGAGGGGCGTGGGCGCCGCGCTGGTATTCTTAGCCACAGATGGTGGCTTTGCACCGTCTTTCCCACGGGCCTAGGGGGCCTCTGCCGACCCCACTCGACCCCGGCGCTGCCCGCCAGCCAGTCTGTCCGTAGAGTGAGAGGCGAGGGTAGGGGCCACCACTCAGGCCAGACACTGCCCACACCCTGTGTTTGGGGCCCCCAGCCCATGAGGACTTGGTGTGACTGGGTGTGGTCGAGACTGGGCTGGCCCTGAAGGCCGGGGTCCATCCAGAAAGGGCCTGGCAGGGGAGGACCCCCAGGTCCCAGGGAGCCGCGGTGGGCTTTGGAACAGGACAGCCTTCTCCACGGGGTTCCCTGGCCCTAGTCGCGTCCCTGTCGCTGCTGGCAGGGGCCGGTGGGGGGGCTTCTACCAAACAGAAACTGTAGCCAGTGCTCATCAGCCATAAGAGGGGAAACTGAGGCACAGGGCAGCAAAGAAGCTACCCTGAGGGCACCCAGCTAGGAATGGCGGAGCTGGGCTCCCAAGGCCACGGTCGGCTCCTGGGAACCCTGCTCATCCCCTCTGAGAAGGTAGCTCGGCCTTGGCCGTGGGGGCGCCTCTGGAGGGAATTCCCATGAGTGCTAAGCCTGGCCCCAGGGGGAGGCCCGGACCCACACCTCCCCCTGCCCTGCAGCCAGAACTGCTGGTGGGCCCTTCCGGGGGCTCTGAGAGGGCCCCGGGGGCTCCCCCTCCCCCCTTCTGCCCTCGCCCCCAGCCAGTTTCCCCACATACCCCAGGGCTGCCCCCCCACTTGGCCTGGGCAGGCCAGAGGCCAAGACTCCACAGACCTCCCTGTGCAGGGAGGGGACCCTGCAGGGAGCTGTTGCGGGGGGGGCGGGGGGCCAGGGATGGCCGCCAGGTCCCTGGGAAAGTGCAGCATCCCGGCGGCTCCCTGCTGGCCTCAGTAGCCTGGGGAGTCAGGGCCCAAGAAAGAGGCTGACTCGGCTTCCTTTCAGAGCTGGGCCTCCGTCAGCAGGAGGATGGCTTTCCAGATAGGCTCTGTCCCTGTCCCACTCGGCCCTCTGGCGTGACCACTCCCCACCCCCACTGGCAGCCCAAGCCGGATCCCTCTGTGTCTGCAGCTCACGCGCGCGCGTGTGTGTGTGTTTGTGTGCGGGAGTGGCCGAGGGAGCAAGTGAGTGAGTGAGTGCAGGGGGGGAGGGGCGGGGACGGCCCTCCGCCGGGTCCTATTTAAGTGCGGGGCGCCACATAGCGGAGCACCCACAGTGCATAGCATTTGGCGTCTGGTTGCTGCTGCTGGACGGAGCTGCGTGCCCAGCGTGAGTGTGGGGTCCCTGGCACGGGGTGGCGCAGGGAGCACAGGGGCCGTGCCAAGCAGGATGGGGGCAGAGTGGAGGTCTCCTGGGCTGGCATCTCTGTACCCGTCCAGCCACCTCCCCTGCCCTGCGGGGCCTGGGAGCTCAGGAGCCCCAACCAGCAGGCTGGGGGGCTGGAGAGGGGCAGCCCTGGCCCTGGGGGGGCACTCCAGCGGGAGGGGCTCAGAGACCCTGGGACAGAAGGAGCCAGAGGTGGGGGGCAGAGGAGTGGTTGGGGGCATGTCCTGTTAGCACCCAGGGCGCCATCCTAACTGAGGGGCGGGGCCTCCTGCTGTTTGGAGCCTCACCCCGTGCACCTGTGGCCTCAGCCCCAAACCCCCCAAACAAGGGAAGTGCCAGCCCTTCACAGGTGGCCGGGACGGCTCTGCCGTGGGGGCGTCTCTGGATGGCCCTGAAGGGCCCTGTCAGCCCAACACTGGCTGCTGTGGTTGGGGGGACTCTGAGAAGCCTCTGGGCAGAACCCCCCCTGCTTCAGGTGTGCACGGAGCCCCGAGCTCAGCGCACGGGCGGTTGGAGGAGCACTGGCGGCCCGTGTGTCTGGAGGAGGGGCCCCAGGGCTACGCCCTCCGGCCCACAGTCCACCTGTGGCGAGATGCCAGGGTGGGGGGCCAGGAGCAGCGACTGTCCCCCGCGGTGGGCTGGTG
>NW_027527401.1:300531-301950 GCF_008692635.1 Crocuta crocuta | reverse complement strand
AGCGACCTTCCGGGGGAGGCCCCTGCGCGGCCCCCACCAGCTTGACGCTGGGCCCCTGCCATCCTGCCTGCACTTCCCCCAGGAGGCCCTGACCAAGTGCAGCCCCCTGGCCGGGGCCCCGACTCGAGCCCTTGGCACCTTGGGCTCTGGGCCCTGGGCCGGGGTGCAGCAGAGCGGAGCCCCGAGTTGGCATCTTGACCTACCCCAGCCTTGGCGCTGGGCCTGTCCTGCTCGGACAGGAGGGGCAGGGGGCCCGGGGGGTCTCTGTCCTTTGAGCTGCCACCTGCTGCAGGCCTCACGCCCAGGACCACCCGCTCGGCCGCCCCTCCCGGCCCCCGTCGCCCCGCAACCTGAGCCCAGGGCCGGGTACCGCTCACTGTACCCGGGAACCCGGGCTGCTCGCGGGGTCCCTGGGCGGCCCCTTGCTGGGTGTGCAAGCGCCCCCCCTCTGTGTCAGCAGCGGCTGGTGAGGGCTCGTCAGGAATCCTTAGAGCGAACCAGCACCCGCTAGGGGCCGTCTCTGCCGTGCGGTCTCTGCCCAGCTCTGAGGGGGCCTCCAGGAGGCCACCAGCCAGCGAGAGTGGACAGGCCAGGGCTGGGCAGGGGGCGCTGGCATCAGAGAGGAGGTGGGGGCGGCACCCTTCTGCAGCCAAGGTGGCCTCCCGAAGCCACCCCATCCACGCATCAGCGCTCAGGACCAGACGTGGGGAGGCTGGTGGGGAGGGGGGTCCTGCCCTTGGTGGGGGCCCCGAGACACCAGTGCCTCCAGCCTCCTGTCGTATGGACGTGTAAGCCGAGGCTCAGCGTGGGAGGGGGTTGCCCAAGGCCGCCCTGCCAGTTGGGACGTAGGCAGGCCCAGTGGCCTGGTCTCCCGCTTCTCACTGCCCCCTCCCTGCTCCCATCAGCAGGTCGCCCCAGGGTCAGCCCTTCTGCCTGCCGCCCAGAGACCCTGTGCTCCCAGCATGTCCAGGCTCTGCCCACAGCCATCCAGAGCAGATCCTGGGCACCTTGGCCAGTACACAGAGGGTGCTTTAGCCTGAACGCCCCACATGTCTGCTGCCCTCTGGGCCTGCCCACTCGTCTAGGACTCAGACCCCAGAAGGGGTGGGGCTAGAGTGGAACACAGCAGGCCTCACCTCCCCTAACTCTCGCTCCTTGCCTTTGGTGATACGACCTGATGTTGCTGGCACCTCTGGGTCTCCCATCACTGCTGCCAGCGCCCTGGTACATACCCGTGTGATATACAGACTGGCCAGTGAGGCTCCCTGCCTACCAAGGGCCTAGTCATTCACTCACCCGCTCATTCATTCGTCCATTCAGCAGACACTGGGGAGTGCTGTGCTGGGTGCCAGAGCCCCGGAGGTGCGGGCGGTGGGGGAGCTCACTGCAGGGGCTGCCATAGCGTGTGGTCGTCTCACG
>NW_027527401.1:277742-300512 GCF_008692635.1 Crocuta crocuta | reverse complement strand
GAGGGTCCCAGCCGTGTCCCAGGCTGAGCGGCTGGGGTCGGGGGGCCAGGCCAGAGCCGGCGCTGACTGCCCCTGCCCCCCAGAGCGTCCCTCGGGCCCCGTCCTCTGACGAGGAGTGCTTCTTCGACCTGCTGAGCAAGTTCCAGAGCAGCCGCATGGACGACCAGCGCTGTCCCCTGGAGGAGGGTCAGCCTGGCGCTGCCGAGGCCACCGCCGCCCCCAGCCTGGAGGACAGGGTCGGTGAGTGCCCCCNGGCCAGCTGCAAAAGTGCCTCTTGTCACCGTGAGCCCCTCAGCCCCCGCTCGACCGGGGCTGCACCCCGGGAAGCGTGCCCTCATCCCCGCCCCCCGGAACACCGTGTCAGCGCATCTCCGTCTCCGAGCGGGCGAGGGAAGCGAGGCTTTCCTCCCCGCACCTCCTAGAAGCCCCCGGAGGCGGGTGTGGGGCTGACAGCAGAGGCAGCTGGGGGCAGCCGGGGAGCCCCGCGTGCCCAGGAGTGCGGTGGGCAGGGCCGGGCTCAGGCCTGACCCACCTCGCCGGGTCCCCGTCCCCGCGCCTTGTCCCCCACAGCCCGGCCCTCGCTGACGGCCTCCCCACAGACGGAGGAGTTCTTCGACCTCATCGCCAGCTCGCAGAGCCGCCGGCTGGACGACCAGCGCGCCAGCGTGGGCAGCCTGCCCGGCCTGCGCATCACCCACAACAACCTGGGCCACCTGCGTGCCGACGGGGACCCACAGGAGCCCGGGGACGAGTTCTTCAACATGCTCGTCAAGTGCCAGGTGGGCCTGCGGTCGGGGGAGGCTGGGGGTGCTCGCGCACCTGCCCCCCCCAGCCCCGAGGTTGCACAGGGTCCCTCTGCCCTCGTCTCTGGCGGGGGCCCCTCCCACTGCGAGCGGGCTCTGGTCCTTCCACCTCGGGCTGGATTGGAACCGAGTGTCTGTGAGCGCTCAGACCTGAGGCCCCTCCTGGGACCCCCCGAAGGCCACCCCGGACATCCTCAGCTAGACGCCCCTCACAGTACAGAAGCTGTAGCTGGGGGGGCACCGGGTCCCCGAGCCCCGGTGGGGAGGGCAGGAGGGCTCTCACCATTGTGGGGTCCGGTCACCTGCCCGGTGTCAGGAACCCCATGACATGGCTGCAGGAAGGGCAGCCGTGTGGCCCGTGGGCCGGTGCGGTTTCCAGATGTGACGTTCATTCCCACAGAGCAGAGGAAAGCGTGGCCCCAGGCGAGTCCGAAAAGCCTCAAAACCGGCCCCTACAGAGAACCCCCGAGCCCCCCGCCCATATGCCCGCACGCTCCAACTGCTGCCCCGGCTGCCGGCCTTTCTGTTCCAGACCCTCCAGAGAAGCCCAAATGCCTCCTCGGCCCCACACCAGCCCCAGCCCCTCTGCACATCGGGCGCCAGGAGCCCCTGGTCCTGCCCCCGGGGCTTCTGAACGCCCCACTGTCGGGGGCCCCGGGAGCCCCCTGCCCCGAGTCTGGTGGGTGTGCTCAGTCGTCTCCCCCTGGGTGGCCTGGGGAGAGGCTCCTTGCTCCTGGGACCAGACGGTACAGGTGCACAGAGTGCGGCCCGAGGCGGCCTCATTGGCCCCCCTGAGCCGGCCTTGCTGCTGAGCAGCCCCTGCCTGGGAACGGTCCCCGAGACCACCGACCGCTGGCCCGGCTGCTAGGACGGGCCCTCCGAGGCCTGGGGAGGCCGCCAACCGCCGCGTCTGTGTCTGCCCAGTCCTCCAGGATCGACGACCAGCGCTGCCCGCCTCCTGACGTGCTGCCCCGCGGCCCCACCATGCCTGACGAGGACTTCTTCAGCCTCATCCAGAGGGTGCAGGCCAAGCGGATGGACGAGCAGCGGGTGGACCTCGCCGGGAGCCCGGAGCAGGAGGCGGGTGGGAGACCCGAGCTGCCGCAGCAGTGCCAGCCTGGCACCAGCTAAGGCCTCACCCCTGTGGCCAGGCTGGCCCCATCCCCGCTCCTAGCCTCCGGGCGGGGGAGGGGGACAGGGGCAAGGCTCACAGTCATCTGTCCAGAAGCCCCTTCCTCTGCAGGCCGTGGCTGAGCACAGGCTCAGAGTCCTCCGGCCCTTTCCACTGTGGCAGATGCTGGGCTCGCAGCCCCCACATCGGCCCCTCCCAGGGTGGCGGCCTCAGGCTAGGGCTGCCCTGGCGGGTGGGTGTGCTCCTGTCCCAGAGCAGCGCCCGGGTGGTACACGGCCTCCTGCGGGGCTGCCCGCCCTCTCCCTGCCCCAGGCCAGCCCTCTCCCCGCCCGCCCTCTCCCTGCCCCAGGCCTGACCCTCTCCCTGCCCCAGGCCGGCCCTCTCCCCGCCCGCCTTCTCCCTGCCCCAGGCCTGACCCTCTCCCTGCCCCAGGCCTGGTCTGCAGTTTGTTGGGTCCAAACCCTCCCTGGCCTCCCCCCGCCCTGCCCAGCTCCGTCCTGCCTGGCAAATGTGAAGACCCTGTTGCCTCCCTTCGGCCCCCAAGGCCGTCCTGGAGTCTCTTCTGTGGGGCCCACCGGTGACATGGACGTTTCTGTCCTCCCAGGGGTGGCCCCAGGGATGACGGGGCAGACGTGTTCGCCCCCGTCTCAGCCTCTCGGCCACAGGGAGGGCCCCCTCCTGGCCCATCGGCCCTCGCACTTCCCTCGGGCTGGAGGAGGTGCTAGGTGGTTTCCGAAAGCCTGGAGCCTGATGAGGGCTTGGAGGAGGGCCAGGTGCCCCCACGCAGAGCCGCTGGGCCCTGATNCCCCCCCCCCCCCCCCAGCAGCCACCCAGTCCTGGGCAGGCAGGGGAGTGGGTGGGTGGGGATGGGCTGGGACACCCCTCATCTCCAAGCTCCGAAGCCTGGGACAGAGCGGGCCTGGTTCTGGATTGCCAGCCGTGGCGAGGTCGGGACCTGGACCACAGCAGGGCGGAGGCCCGCAGCGGAAGCTGGGGGTGCAGCTCGGCCCGACCCCGGGCGCCCAGATGAACACCCAGCCCACACTGCGCCCTAAGCTGGGAAGATGACACCACTGCCTTCTCTGGGGCGGGTCCGGCCCCACATACCCAGGCCCGGCCACGGGACCGTGTAGGAGACAGGTCCCGCAGAGGGGTGTGGCCGTCGCTGTGGTGCAGGCCCCCGCCCGGGCTCACCGCCAGCCCCTCTGCAGAGCCCCTGGCTCCTCACCACAGCCCCATGGCCCAAGGGTGCGAGGTGGCCGTGTCCGCCTCAGCCGATGCCCCAGCTGGGCTCCTCCGTCTTTCTCCGAGGCCCTCCCGGCACGGGGAGGCCACCCCGCAACACGGCCTGGGGGCCCTGGGCTCTGTGCAACGATGCTCTGAAGGGTGTGGGTGGGAGCCCGGGTCGGGGGTCCGATGCCGGAACATGGGCCCCTCGGGCCCCCACATACTTGAATGTACAAGTGTATTTATCGCTCACACGTGTTTGCCCTGTCGTCAGTGGGTCCTTTCCAGCCCAAGAGGTACATTGTTTTTTGTTTTTCCCAAAAATATAAAGTCTGCCAAGTGAATGCTGTCCGCGTCAGGATTACTGCTAAGGGCGCGGGGATGCTGGTCCTTTGGGAGTCCTCAGGGGACTGACCTTACCTGGGGAAGCAAGGCCACCGCGGGGCGACCAGCGGCAGTGACAGCCAGCAGCCGCGATGGCGCCAGCCGGCCAGCGGGCGGCAGGCCGATCCCGCCGTCCTGCACGCCGGGAGGGGCCGTTTCTGTCCTAAGTGGACAACGTCACCCCTAGTCCAGCCACACACCTGCCTTTCCAGCGCCGAGGCCCCACCCACTGCAGGGCTGTGGCTCACCCGTCCAGGACCTGCTCAGGGCCACGGAGTGAGGGGGGTGGGGAGTGCTGGCCGGTGAGTGCAGTGCGACGGTCTGTGGGGGTGACAACCCCTGCCCAACAGCTGTCATAAGGCGCTGTGTCCCCAGGAAGGGAGAAGCTGGGTTCTGGAACCGGGGGAGCCAGGAGAGGCCTCACTCACCAAACTCCCAGTGACCCGCTCCACGTGCCCCACCCCGCGCCCAACCTCTGGAGGCCTGACAGCGGGGCCAGGGGTGGGGGCTCAGGGGACTCTAGAGGGTGAGGGGGCACGGTCGGAGCCGCAGGATGCCGTCAGGACCTGCTATGGCGGCCACCATGGAGGCGCCCACAGGGGCCCCGGGGGGCTGCCAGGAACACGTGCTCTGAGAAGGCTCTGCGGTCAAATAACACGGGTGCCACGCTGTCTCCCGGCGGCTCACACGCTAAAGGCTCCAAGGGCTCTGGCTTCCCTTCTCTGGCAACGCAGGAAGCTTGAGGGGCTCTGGGAGAAGGGGCCGCCCCTGGCTGGCTGGTACCTGGCCATGGGGTGCACTCGGGGGTGAGTCCTTTCCTACCTCCAGGCCCAACCCCAGGAGCGGCACGCCTCCAGGGGTGGCAGGGCCCGCAGATCAAGCATTAGAATACAGGAAACAGAAGGTACGATCCACTCATAGGCCCCAAACCCAGGTCTCAGTTTCCCCATCTGTGAAGGGAGGGACTGGCCCGGGCCACCCTCCTATGTCTAGCTCTGCACTGTCACGTCCAGCCGGCTCCCTGGGCCTCCCCGAGTTTGGTCTCCAGCCTCTGGGGACAGGGAGCAGCCGGGCCCAGGCCCAGCGCCGCCTCCTGGTGCCTGCGTGGAGGGTCAGGAGGCCGGCAGCCCCACAAAGGGCACGGGTGGCCCTGCGGGGGATAATAGGTGGTTGTTTGCCGTGGGAAAGACAGGGGGTAATCGAGTCAGAGCGCAAGCTGCCAACGCCCCGGAGAACAATGACAAAGCTCAGGGCGCTGACGGGGGGCAGAGTGAGGAGCTCGGATCCTGCCAGGATCGCAGCTGGGGATTAGCGGTGAAGGTCACGCTTCTGGAAGTAAACGTGCTTCGATTCCAAGAGGGCAGTCAAACAAGGCTGGGAGACAAATGGCACCTGAACGTGGGGCACACGGCCCCTGCCCGTCAGACAGCAGCCGACACCCCCACCCCCTCGCCCACCCGGCTCTGCCGTGGCCACAGCGAGCGGCCGGATTTGCTGACTTCGCTTGGCCAGCAGCCAAGGCTCAGGGCTGAGGTCGGCGCTGGCGCCCGGGCGCCGTCCAGGTGTCAGGGGACGGCAGGCAGCATGGGGGGAAGGAGGGGCTGTAGGGCCTTGCTGTGTCTGGCCAGAGCGACAGGACCTTGGGGTGCTGACCCCCCTGGGAAGACCAGTGGCTGATCGGCCGTCCCTTCTCGGCTTCCCCCAGACCCAGCAGGACCAGAGCCCCAGGTCGGAGCCACCCCATGCCTGTCCCGAATCCTGTCTTCCTGTCCTTTCACCTGACAGGGTGTCACCATTAACGTCTTCATCTTCTGCTGGGAAGGCAGAGGCTCCGAGGCTCAAAGGGACCCTGCCCGGAGCCACCCGGCCACGGGCCAGAGGGGCTCAGCCTCCCCGCTGGCCGCTTCCCACACGGACGCCGCTGGAGGCCGGGTCGTCTGTGCAGGGGCCAGGGGAGGGCCAGGGGCCTGCAGCCGTGGAAGGCCCTGGCCAGCAGCACCCGGCTGGGGTTCCTGGGAGTCATTCTGACTCCGGAACCAGGGATACCAAGAAGGCCCTGGGGCCCATCGTGTCCAAGTGACGTCTGTTTATTGATAGAAAACAGGCAGGTCCGGGCGGGGCCAGGGCTGAAGCATCTTCCTGAAGCCAGAGGCAGGGTCAGCTGGGCTCTGACTTGCCAGGGTAAGTGGGATCCTGGTCCTCACTCCTTTCCGGAGCAGCAGTGGATTTGGGGTTCCCTGCAGCCTCTAAAACCAGCTCTAGGGCCCCGTCGCCAGCCACTCGGCACACCTTCTCCCCTCTGGCCGCCAGGATTTCCTCAATATTCCTGAGAGAGGAGGGGGCACTGTGACACCGCAGGCCCCGAGCCCGTCCTGTACCTTGGTCCTTCGGGGCACCTCAGGGCCAGGCTCGAGCCAGGGCCATGGGACGCCTGCTGGTGCGGCAGCAAGGCCCCTGCGCCTGGCCCTGAGGACCCTCGAGAGCCCCCAGAGGCAGCCGCGATGACCATCCCGTTCGCGAGTAGGGCACTTGCTCAGAAGCCAAACTGAAGTGCCCAGGGCCACCGGTACTGACCGCCGCCCCCCCAGTGCTCTCCAGGGAGGGGCCCACACTGCCTCCCAGACGCCTCCAAGTCTGGTGTGACTGACCAGTGACTGGCCAGCCAGCGTGGCAGGGAAGGAGCCGGGACCCTGCCCGGGAGCAAGCACTGTGCAGGGTAAGGAAGGAGCCACAGGATGAAAGGGAGTCACAGCTGCGAGAGTCATCTAGTCTGACCCCTCACTTCAGGGGGTGCCGGAAGCCCTGATACGAAACTGGGTCTTGCAGACCCCAAACGCCGCCGGTGAGGGCAGAGGTCAGGCAGTGAAGCAGAACCGAAGTGGGCGGGTCTATGGCGGGGGAGTTACCGAGTACAAGTCAGTCCCTCCTGGGGGACAACTTAGGCTGAAGTTACACCTGTCGTTCACCTGAAACTCAAACTTGCACTGACAAGGCTGGGGAGGTGGACGGGAAGGGCGCCCCAGGGAAAGGCGGGATGGGGCTCCTGACCCACCGGGCCAGCCCTGGCACGCAGGCCTATGTCCCCCAACCCCGGCCCAGGCGGCCTCACCTCTTCCCATCCAGGTCTGAGAACCAGCCCAGGTTGTCGGCGATGATGTGGTGATTCTGGCAGCCGGGGCAGGTCACAATGACCACGCCCTGGTGATAGGCTAGCTTGGAGATGCGCTTGGAGGACCGAGTCCCACAGACCTGGGGGAGANAAAACCCCACCCATCTCCCGGAAAGGCCACGCCCCCGGGAATAACCCCACCCATCTCCCGGAAAGGCCACGCCCCTGGAAGTAACCCCACCCATCTCCCGGAAAGGCCACGCCCCCCGGAATAACCCCATCCCTCCGCACAGACCCAGCTCTCCCCCAAAAGGCCACGCCCCCGGAGTAGCCCCACCCCTCTCCCAGAAAGGCCCCGCCCCTGGGAAATAACTCCACCCCTCCGCGCAGGCCCACCCGTCTCCCGGAAAGGACCGCCCCCCTGGGCAGCCCTGCTGCTCCATGCTGTGGTGCTGCGGGCACAGGGCACCTGTACCCGCCGCGCCAGGCAGCACCAGATGCAGACCCGGTCTTGCACCCGTTGCGCGCTCACCTTGCAAGTGTAGACAAGCTGGTAGTGCGAAGGCACGGACCCCGGCTCCGAGCTCAAGCGCCGCCAGCCCCAGACGCAGACGCCGGCCCGCCTTCTCCCCGCGGCCTCCGGGCCTGCCCCGCGCCCCCACAGCCACCTCAGGCTGGGTCCCCGGGGCCGCGTGCGGCTTNGCCCTGGCCGTGCGGCCGCCATCTTGGAAGCGGGCACGCGACGGAAGCGGCCCTTTTCGGTTTCCGTCGGCCGACTGTACTCTGCTGCCCCCTGGAGGCGGGAGGTGCGCGCGCAGCTAGGAGGTACACGCGGGAGCGAAGCCACCAGAGGCGGCGCTGCAGGGACAGCGCTCTTTTATTTACGGAACTGCGTTTCTGACACTGCGGCGCGCGTCTGCATCGCACCGACAGCACGCCTGCGCAGTCGCGGTGCGCCGGCGCCCCGTCCTCCTCGCGCGCCCGGCCGCTAGGAGCCCTCCGTGTCGGTGTTGTCGCTGCCCGTGGTGTTCTCCCAGTCCGCCTCCCCCTGCCGTGAGCCGTGCTGCAGCTTCCTGAGGGCGCGCTTCCTGCGGGGGCGAGCGAGTGTCCGCAGGGCCGCGGCGCCCCCGCCCCAGCCTGCCTTNGGGGGAGGGGCGGGGCTCAGGCTCCCCGGGACCCTGCCCCGCCCCTGCGACCCCAAGCCCCCGTCCAGCTCAGCGCTCGCGTGGGCGAGTGCGGTGTAGACCGGGGACACAGAGCCAGCCTGGCCGGGCTCCAAGCCGGCGTCCCTTCCACGACAGTGCCCACGGCCGACTGCTCCCACCCAGCGCGCGGCACAGGAGACAGGCTTTCCGCGGCTGCCACGCCCTGGCCCAAGCCGGTTGCTCCGTCCGCGAAGGGGGGGGGGACTCGGCTTCCTGTTCCCAACAGTGCAACCCAAGAGCCCACTGGGCAGAGAGAGACCCCTGCGATCGCCCCCAGGCGTCCAGGTTGAGCGGTCACCCTCCCTGGGCTCCGTCACACTGAAGCCATGTCAGGGGCACCCTAGGGCCGCAGACCCCCCCCCCCCCGGCAGCCTTACGTTGGGGGTCAGTGGAAGCGGCTCCTCCTGCAGAGCCTCAAAGGGCTGCTGTGGACCGTCCCTGTGGGCGGGGCCACCTGGAATGGAGAGTTAGGCCTGTGGGTCCTACCCAGCTGCTGGGACCATGCTTAGCACGGTCAACACCCAGCCACCTGCTCACCCCTGCTGCTGCTGGGCCAGTCCCGCACCACCTCCTGGGTCCTCACTTGGACCCCGAGAGGCGTCCCATTGTGTAGACGAGGGGACTGGGGCTCAGAGATGTCACTCATCACTCCTGACTCCCTCTAGGCAAGCAGAGGCCGCTGGAAGCCCACCAGGCACTGCCCCACCATCCAACTCTGCTTCTCCTGGGCTGGGGCTGGGGCACTGCAGCAACTGGGAACAGAACATTCCAGGCTGCCAGGTCCCCTCAGAATTCATCAGGGCCCGGACAGGCCCAGGGCTCAGGACCCTGGAACAGAAGGTGCTCTGATGGGCTGCCTCCCCTAATTGGCCATGATGAGAGACTGGACGTCCAGCCTCAGCAACATCACAGGGGGGAGGCCAGACTCTGATCTCTCCCTGGGGCTGGCACCTTTCCCTCCTCGGCCTCTGACCCTGAAGCTTGTCCTGCCTCTTTCAAGGGACCATGCCACCCCTGGGTTGAGGCCTGGGCCTCCTCCTAACGCTCACTGCCTGCTAGGTCCTGACCGCCTGTCCCCACGGACTGACTCTGTGGCCTGAAGCTCAGGCCTCCAGGCAGCGGTAGGCTGCCCGGCTCCCTCACTTCTGCACTGGCTGTTCCCCTTTTGCCTTCCTTGGAAGCCGGTGGCAGGCCTGATGCAGAGGACAGCTGTCGAGGTGGCCCCTCCCCACTTCCCCTCTGACAGCCACATTCAGAGTGAGCCCCTCCACCCCTCCTCACCCCTCCAGGCCATCTCCCCGCTGCCCCTGTGCCCGGGCCCTCAGATGGCCCACCTTCCCCACTCTGTTTGCACCTCCTACGCTGGAGTTCCCCTGCCCCCTGCCCCCTGCCCGGGAAGATGCGGGGAGAGCAGGATGCCTCCACTCTGCATTCCTGGACCTGGAGTGGGGTCCGATGGAGGGACGCACTCTCAACATCGGAGATGGGCATGGGCCCTGCACACAGGCTCTTGTCTGCTCGCTGGGGAGCCTGGAGGGTTCCTCGTCCCTCCGAGCCTCAATGTCCCCAGCTGTAAGGTGGGCTTGTGAAGGATCAGTGGACGGGGCTGTGCGTGCCCGGGGTCAGGACTGGTGCCAACTCAGGGCGATGAGGAGACCTTGGCCAGACTCGTCCGTGAGAGTCCGCTCCCCTCCTCACCTTTGTCTGACAGCTGGGCGGCCTCCAGGTCCGGGGGGAGCGAGAGCTTCCAGGGAGAGAGACGGGCATCCAGTTAGAAGGTCCCCCTCCCGGGGCCCGCCTCCCCTGCCGTGCCGGTCCTCAGCGACCTGGCAGGAAGGGGCCCCTGCCCTGCTAAGGCAGGAGGAGAGCGGCTGGCCCGGCTCCCACAGGGGACTGGTTTGGCAGGGGCTGCGGCCTGGGGCCCACCCTGAGGGTCACACTCACATCCTGGGAGTTCCTGGGTGAGCTGTCCTCCAGGTCAGAGCTCTGTGGTCACAGAGGAGCCGGTCAGCAGGTTGTGGGGAGACCCTGTCACCCCCAGGCACGGGGCAGCGTGGGGCATGGTGAGGGGCCCCAGGCCAGCCCCCGTCCTCCAGGGAAGACCTTCTCCAGGCCACGGCGGGCTCGGGCCCCTGCCCAACACCTCTCCCTCCCCATCCTGCCACCAAGAGTAGCCTGCCAGGCCCTGAGCTGTGCCACGTCCTGCACCCCCCAGGAGGAGGGGGCTCGGGAAGGCCGGGGATGTGGGCCGTCCGCGGCCCTTCCTCTGGGCCCCGGTGTCTCTGGAGACACGCCTGCCCCTGAGGGCCACTGCCCTGGGTCCCGCTGCGGCTGCAGCTCTGCCCAGCGGGCGCTACGCCGGTCCCCAGCCTCCAGGAGACCCACCAGGACGAGCGTCTCCAGCTGCTGCCGCTTGAGCCTGCCCTCCAGGGCCAGCAGCTGGCCCTCGCGCTGGAACAGCTGCAGCTGCAGCTCGTCGGCCTTCTCCGCCAGCTCGCGGACCTGCTTCCGCAGCGCGTCCTTCTCCTGGAGGCTCCGCGAGTGCTGTGCGTGCAGCTCCTCCCGCGTGGCGATGGCCTGTGGGGATGGAGCGGGGCAGGCGCTGGGAGACCCCAGTCCCGCCCCCGCCAGTCAGCCCACGCGGGTTATGCTTGCGGGATGGCAAGTGGAGGGCTCCAAAGAGGCGCACCTGCAGCCCCCACCTGGGAACAGTCCCTGCCAGCCCCGTGCCCTCCGCGACTCCCCCGAGCGCGCGTCCGGCACATGCTTCTGCCCCTCGCGCGGCTTCCACCGGTTTGCTATCCAGGGCACGACTGTCAGCGGCTGTGTAACGTGCTGTATTGCGCCCGACCCTCCGGGGCACACGCCGCACGTACAAACGCGCCAAGGCCAGACCGCGCCTGAGGACACAGCTCTGACCCACCCCGTGGCGGCCAGCCAGGAGCGTGCCCCACACCCACAGTGACGGGCCGGGGGCGCCAGTGGAGTCACGGCCGGCCTGCTGCCTGTAGCAACAGTCCAGGAGGCTAAGCCACATTCCCTGGAACGGCCGGCCCCCACAGCCAGCACTTGGTGGGTCACTGAGAACCGCCTGCATTTCCCTCCCCGCGTCCAACTTAGGACCAACCCCGAGAGAATCCGTCCCCAGCCTCTGGTGGCTGCAGAGCCGTCCCCTCCCGTCCCCTGCTCCGGCAGCCCTGCTGTGAGCTGGGCTCCCCCGCCTCCCACAGTGTCCGCCCCGAGCACCACTGTCCTCCCCACGGGACACGCCTCCAGACCTGCGGCCGCAGGGTTAGGGGCTCCCGAGAGAGGGGGCCAGTCACCCTCCAGAATGTCACCGGAACACCGAGTGTAGCTGATTAGAAAGGACCCCCGGTGATGGGATGGGAAGGTGGTGGGAGGCAGTGACGGGGACACAGCCCCACGTGGACTTGCGCATCTCTGGTCCCCAGAAGCGCGGCCACCTAAGGCGCCCACGGTTTTTTACGTTATTTGCCAATCACGATAATTTCTGTTTTTAAGACAAAAATGAAACTATACGTATGTCGTACAAAATCTGAAGGTACAACTGCCGCGGAGAACGGGGTTCCGGCAGCCGGCTGGGGTGGGAGGGGTGTCACCTCGCTGCTGTTCACATTTTTCAACAAGCGCAAACTGGTTTTGTCATTTAAAAGCACTCGACGTCGGGGCGCCTGGGTGGCTCAGTCGGTTAGGTATCCAGCTCTTGATCTCAGCTCAGGTCACGATCTCATGGTTCATGAGTTTGAGCCCCGCACGGAGCTCTGTGCTGATGGCACGGAGCCTGCTTGGGAGTCTCCTTCTCTCCCTGTCTGCTCCTGCCCCACTCACGCTCTCTCAAAATAAGCAATAAAAAANAAAAAAAAAAAAAACCACTCCCACAACTGCCCTCCCCCAGAGGCTCCTGCCCTGGAGGCCACAGGACCTGGGAGCGGCCCTGTCACGCTCTCTAGGAAAGAGGCACCCACCTGGTCCCTCTCGACGGCCACCTCCTCCATCTGCTGCAGGATGGCCTCGATGCGGTCCTTGTACATCTTGCAGTCCTTCCGCAGGGCCAGGCACTGCAGCTCGAACATCTCTTTCTCCTCCATGCACTACGGGAGCCAGCCGCTAGCGCCCACCGCCCGGCCCGGCCCCCGGTCAGCCCCCGCTGGCTCCCTGCTGGCCCTCAGCTTCCGGACCAGCCTGGGGTGGCGGGCCAGGNTGTGCAGCTGAGCGGGGGCCCCCAGCCCACTCAGCCGCGTACCCGGGTGCGCAGGGCCTCGCCCTGTCGCAGATTCTTGCGCAGGGACAGGATGGCGCTGGCTTTCTCCTGCTGCTCTCGTAGCGCCTGCCTCCAGTCCTCCTCCAGCACCTGGATGTACGGGCTGCTCTTGTCCGGCTCTCCTTCCTGGGGCAGTGAAGGGGGGGCAGTGGCCAGGCTTCAGGGGCCCTGCCCTCCGCACCGGGGTGCTGCCGGGCCCCACCCCCCGGGGCCCCCCATCTGCCTGGGACCCCAGTTCCCACGCGTGCCCCCCACCCTCCCCGGGCCGCAGCTCCTGCGCGCCGCACCTGCGTGGCGGCCTCCAGCTCCTGCACGCGCGCCTGCAGCAAGGCCTTCTCCTGCTGCAGCTCCCACAGCAGCTCCTGGCTGGGCCGCTGCTCCATGGCGTGCCGCAGCTTCAGCGTGTGCCTGCGCTCCACCCGGCAGTCGTCCTCGGCCTTCATGAGGCTGTGCTTGAGCCTCTCGATCTGCGGGGAGACGCTGTCAGCCCGCCGGCCGCATGGCGCCTGGGACCGCCCTCCAGCCGCGGGCGCCGGGCACCTCCAGCTGCAGGTCGCGGGTCCGCATGAGCGCAGCGCCCTTCTCCTCGCTCTGGCGGGCTAGGCGCATGGCCAGCTCGTAGTTCTCGTCCTTGCAGCGCTTGAGCTCGCGGCTGCCCGCCTCCAGCTCCTCCTTGAGCCGCTGCACGCGCTCCTGGTGCTTGCGCAGCAGGCTGTCCTTCACCCGCAGCTCCTTGATGAGGTCGTCCTTGGAGCTCAGCAGCTGCGTCAGGTCCTGCACCTTCCTCTGCAGCTTCAGCACCTCGCTCATCAGCAGCTGCGTCAGGCCCGACTCCCCGGACGCGTCTGCAGACGGCGGCATCAGAGGGCCGCCTGGCCTGCCGCACCACCTCCTGGCCCCCGGGGCTTGAGGACCAGCCACCAGCCCCCCTGCCCCCAGCTCCGGGGACACACAGGCCCAGCCAAGGGGCCACCCCAAGGCGCTGGTGCTCCCGGTGGGGGAAGCAGGCTGAGGTCCTGACTGCCCTCCCCGCCCTGTCCCCAGCCTGCCCCCAGGAAAGCAGGCGCTGGGCTCTGGCAGGGTCAGAGGGGCTCCGCCCACCCCCAGCTCGGCTCTGCCTTTCCTCCACAAGTGAGAAGGAGCAGGGCGGAGCCTCGAGGCTGGCACTCCCGTGTGCCCCTCACACTTCCTGTCCTCAGTCTAGGCCCCAGAAGACCGGCCACTGGGCCTGCCAGTGGGGCCCCCTGGCCTCACCGATGATCATGGAGAAGACGCGGGTGGGCTCCTTGCCCGTGACCTTCTTGTAGAGCTGCGGGTAGTAGAGCTCCAGGCTCTCGAGGAAGGCCACGTAGCCCTTGTGGCCGGTGCGCTGCAGGATGTCCAGGAGCACNGCCGCCCGCCCCGCCCCGCCCGGAAGCGCCACAGCCCCCAGCAGATGGGGCGGGAGGTGGGTGCTGGGGGGGGGGCACGCTCCCGGCGGAGGAGGCGGCACTGACCCACTTTCCGCTTGCGGATGACCAGGTTGGGGTCACTGAGCACCTGCTCCTCGTCATCGGGGTTCAGCACCTTGCACTGCCGCAGGTAGGGTGTGATGCGTGAGGGGTCGATGACGGAGATAAGCTTCACGCGGAAGCTCTCCAGGACGCTCCAACACTCGTCCTCGTTCTCGTAGTCCGACATGGCGGTGGCTCAGCTGTGCTCCGGGTGGCTCCCTGGAGGAGGTGTCCGGGATGCCAGCTCACCCAGGGCAGTGCTCCCCAGCCTCCCCCCGGCTCCTGGGCTCTCTCCCCGCGGCACGCTGACGACTGTGGGGGAGATGTGGAGGCGTCCAGGGGGCTGGTGGTGGCCAGCAACCCCCACGCCCTGCTCTGGGCTCTGTGCCCCCCACGCGCCCGGGCAGGGCCTCCCTGGCAGGTGTGGCGAGGGAGCCGCCCACGCCAGGCCGTGCTGTGCGGGACTTCCTCCTTCCCAGACGCGGCGCCCGCTCAGGCCTGGCCTCACCGCCTCCTCTCCTTCCGGTGGCCGGCTGGTGATGCAACAGCGGGGCTCGGGAAGGGTGAGTGAGGCCACCCACGGGAGACGGGCCGGCTGCGGCACCCGCGGCCGGCCCCACGGCCACTCTGGCACTCTCGCAGGCTCCCAGGGCCCGGCACCTGCCACCTGTGGGCTCCTCTCCCTCTCGAGGCGGCCAGCTCCTGGCCACGCCTCACAAGAGGGCCACCCGTGCTGGGACCACCTGCCGCTGCTCCCTCTCTTCAGGAGGCGGGGACCACTCTTCAGGCCTGGGCCACAACAGGGGTGGCCACGTGGTCGTGCCCTTCTCTGGGTGGTGGGGACAGAGACCCTGACCCGCCGCCAGACAGCCCTCTGCCGGTGTGGGAACCACAGTCCCAGACACGGGTGACAGCAGGCAGCGTCTGGGGAAGGGCTTCTCGGACGTCCCACGGCCCTCAGTCACCCCGTCTGGCCAGCAGCAGACACCGGCAACTCAGGGGACAGTCCTTGGGACACGAGGCGCTCCCTGCCTTTCGCGCCCAAAACCCACGGGTCCCACACCTGGCCCCTGCTGTGAGCCCCCTTGTGATGAGCAAACAGGTTCCAGGTGGCCGTGAGGGGGGGCAGGGCACCTGGCGCTCTCCTGGGCTGCGTGCCCCAGGACCCCGCTCCCTGCCCCAGGAACCCTGAGCAGAGCTGGGCGTCTTCCCGGCCCCCTTCAGAAAGGGGGGGCAGAGCAGCCTTACCTCAGGGTCCTTGAGGGGTCCTGCACAGGGGGGCGCCGACCAGCACGACGCGACAGACAGGAGCGCCGCTGGCAGCCCGGGAGGAAAGCGCGCACTTCCTGCTGGTGCCGGGTAGCTCCACGGGGCCCGGGCAGGTCCTCCCTGAGGGAGCCGGTCTCTCTGATTCGCCCGCCTGGCACCCGGGAGGCGGGGCGCAGGGAAGTGGAAGTCCCGGAGGGGCCTGAGGCCCGGCCCTGGCACCACGACGTGCGAGTGTGGGCAAGGGCCTCCCGGGGCTGGGTGAGGCCAGTCCACCAGCTGGGCTGCCCTGGCCTGGACCCAAGCTCAGCGGGCTTCTCCAGAAGGGGCCGGCCGGGTGCAGGCGGGGATCCGAGGGCACCGGGCCTGACTCTGGGATCTCGGCCCGTGCCGGGCCGGCACGTGCCTTGGTCACACGAGGGCCGAAGCGGAGTGTCCAAAGAGGGCATACGGGCCTCGCCTGCCCCACGCGGCCACCAGCCCAGGCTACAGCTAGTGCGCCCCCTCCCTCGCTGCTGTCCCCACTCTGCAGCCTCTACCATGACACGTGGACCGTGACATGGCCCCCAAGGCCACTCCCCACAGAACAGTTTCAGAAGGGCTGATGAGCAGCCAGCAGAGCCCGGGCCGGCGGCCAGGACAGCCAGCCCTCCGTGGCCTCCGCCCCTCGGCTGTGCCGGGAAGCCCCAGGCCGAGGCCTCACCCGTGCAGCTGTACCGGTTGAACCGAGATGCCGCTGCTGGGCTGAGGCAATAGCTAAGGAGGCCGGACGGGCAGGGCAGGTCCTGACCAGCGCTCCCTGCCCCACCTCCTCCGCGCAGCTGCCTCTCGCCTGACCGGCTCCCTGCCTGTCTGCTCTCCAGCCTCTGTCCCTGAGCCCCCGGCGGCCGGGGGTCCTGGCACAAGCCGGCACTGCTGAGCGGGGTGGCAGCCGGCCCCTCCTTGCAGGTCTCCGGGAGGCCGGGGGGGGGGGCAGCCAGTCCCGGGGAAAGGGGTCCTGCTCCCCTACTTTGTAACACGAGGCTGAGGAAGGCATTTCCCACATGGTGGGGGTTTGTGAGAACTAAATATTAAAAATATCACACTCTCCGTATCAGATGTAAGTTAGAAATCAGTAACAAAAAGCTAACTGGAAAACCCCTAAATATTTGAAAATTGAAACCTCTAGATAGTCCACAGGTCAAAAGAAGTCCCAAGGAGAAGTAGAAATAAACTGAGACAGTACTGACCACAAATCAAAAAATGAAAGCAGGCACATGATGCCGCCCCCCACAGGGCGCCAGGGACGCCCCGCAGGAGGTGTGCAGGGGGAGGCCACGGCACGCGGTGTGCACAGGACGGAGCCCCTGGAGAACTGAGCGTCCTTCAGAGATGCGGACGCTGCTGGGCCTGGACTCCTGCCAGGAAGCGGCCACACGGGAGGAAGGTGGCGCCGGGCCGGCGTGCGGTGTGGCCCGTGGGCAGCCAGGCTGCTGGGGATCCCGGGCACCCACCTGGCAGAGGCAGAGCTCACGGCAGGCCCCTCGGCCCAAAGGCCACAAACGCATCTCGTGGAGATGGCAAAACCCCCACACGCTGAGGGGGCTCCTCAGACCCCAGGGCCCAGCCGGCCGGCCCCCCATGGCCAGGGGAGACCCCACCCTTCCACACACCGCCCAGTCTCAGGGCAAGACCACGAGAGCCGGGGGCCGATTTTTAATAAAAAAATAAGCCACTTTATTCCTTCAAACACCCCAGTCTGTGCATGAGGACCAGCCCAGGCCCCGCAGCCGCGCAGCCACTGCTGGCAGAGCCTTCCCCGACCTCCAGCTGCTTCTGGCTGCTTCCTCCCGCAGGCTCAGTGGCGGGCCCTCTGGGCAGGCGGGCTCACCAGGGTGCCGCACGGCTCCCACCTCCTGGAACACAGAAGTGCCCTGGTCGGGGGGAGGGCGCCGTAGGACACGGGCCCCAAGTGGCAGCACCGGCTCCTCTGAGGGCACGGCAGAACGAAGTGTCCGCGGGGGCCGTGCTGAGGGCAGGCCCCAGAAGGGGGGGCTCCGGCGGGTACCCCCCCCACCAGCATCCCCTCGGTGCACCCATCTGCCCTAACCCAGGACCCAGAGCCTCTCGGGGCACGACCCCCACTGTGCTCAGAGGAGCTGAGACTGGGGACCTGGATGTCCTTCCCTGTATCTGGCGTTCACACCAGAAACTCAACTAGTCCGTGCTGAGGACTTACTAAGTACCCGCCGCCTGGGCACTGGGGACCCACCCACAGAAACGGTACTAGTCTTATGGGCTCGTGGTCACGCTATGCAAATATGTGCATAGGCCACGTCGGATGTAGTAGACGGTGCCGTCAAGACACACGGACATGGGGACAGCAGGACAACAGTCAAGGACACCTCCGAGGAGTCCACCACCGAACAGACCCGACTGGAAGAAGGGAACCAACCTTACAAATAAAAGAGCAGTGCAAAGGCCCTGAGGCTCACGTGGGCTAGCAAGAAGGAAGCACCAGAGCCCAGGATGTGGAACCCAGTGGAAGAGGGGTGTCACCAGGGGAGGGGAATTAGACGGCCCCCTCCCGAAAGAGCCTCCACAACCCCAGCTCCGCCCCGAAGGCCTGCATACACCTCCCCCCGCCCCAACCCCGCCTAACATCATCACACTTGGTATGAGCTCCTAAGGACCAGCCCGCTCGGCCTTTGGAAAGCTGTTGGCTCCCACGTGCCCAGAGCAGAGCCGCGGGGAAGGCCTGTCTCTTCCAGGTGCGGGGCCACCTGCAGCCGACCCCCCACCACTTACCCTGCCGCTCACAGCAGCCTCCTCCTCTTCCGGGCATGCCAGGAGCGCCGGGTTCTGAGCACATCAAGGTGGTCAGAACTGTGTAGGCAGGAAGAGGCAGAGCCCTCCCCAGGGTCTGGGGCTCCCTGAAACAAAACCCAGGCAGGGACAAGTGACCCCCAGCCAGGACAGGCAGGGAAAGCGACGGCAGCAGAGTACGCCAGGGCAGGAGCCGTGTCCGGACACCCCGGACGCCAGGGACAGGCAGCTCCCCAAACCTGTCCTGTGGCATAGAGACACTACAGACTGGGCCTGGTGACACAGCCACATGTGCAGGGGCCACACGTGGGCTATGTCCCCCCCCGACCCCCAGCAATGCCAGAGAGGCAGCCCTGTGTCATGGCCCTCCCGGCCAGGCCAGCAGGGCAGGGGGCCTGGAGAGCCCGCCTGCGGGACGGGGAGGGAGGCAGCCCTTCCCTGCACAGCCCCGGCCCCGCCCCCGCTGTCTGGACAGCGCAGAGGTCAGCTCCAGCTGGGGCAGCCACTGCAGGCGACCCCACGATCTCCCTGACTCGGCACAAAACAAGGTGGGCCGGCTCTCCTGCTTGGCCACAGAACATACGCAGACACCCTCCCGCGTGGTTAGATCAGGTTTCTTGTCAGGAAACAAGAAAAGCGGTTTTGCCTCCACAGCCCAGAAAACTCTCCTGAGGCAGACGGTGCCAGAGCAGACAGCGGGAAGGACCTTGGGGTCCCCGGACGTGCAGGGGCGCCCGTGCTGAGCTGGCAGCCGCCAGCGGGAGCCTGTGTGCGCGTGTACTTGTGTGTGTGTGTCCGTGCGACACACGAGCCGGAGCCCGCCTGCTCAATGCTCCCGCACGGCTGCACGGCTGCACGGCCAGGGTGGAGGCCCCAGGGGAGGCCGAGGGGCTTCGTGAGTGGAGAGGTTCCTTCCTCTCCTGTTTTCCACACCGGCCGCGAGGGAGGCCACATCCGCACAGACAGAGCCCAGTCAGCTTCCTCCTCAGCAACCAGCCACAACTCCCGCCCGCGCTGCTCCAGGCACCCACAGCCGTGGCCTCGGGGAGGCTGCCTACCTGCATGGGGGTGGTGGCCGCCGGCCCTACCCAAGGGCGGCTCGTGGAGCAGCCGTCAGTGAGCTCCGGCTCCCCCAGGCCCAGGTCGTCCTCGCTCTCAGAGTCAGCCTTCGCGGCTATGGACAGGGTGGTGGGGACGCCGTCGGGGGACAGGGTGGCCAGGAGCGCGGGGAGGGTGAAGGCCGCCAGGAACCGGGCCTTGAGCAGCAGGTAGGCCGGGCTGTCCCGGAGCCGCCCCCGCACCTGTCCCAGCGAGGCGTGCAGGGCTCCAGCGCCCCCCGGCACGAGGCGGGCAGCTTTGTGCTCCAAGGCCGCCTTCTCAAGCAAGAGCGCAGACAGGGCCCGCAGGCTGCACAGGGCGGGGGGCTGGTACGGCAGCCTGCTCCCCAGCGGGGGCACACGCACCCCACGCCGTCCCCTCAGCCACTCTCGCACGACCTCCTCACTCTCCTGGGACAGGAGGTCCAAGTGCAGGGCGCCCCTCTCAGGCCCAGGTCGGCGTGGGGGTGGCCTCTCCAGGCCCAGAGGCTCTCTGAGTCCCTCTGGCCCCGAGGGGGACCCTGCTGTCCCTCCTGGGCCACTGCCAGGGCCGGTGCCACCTCGCAGAGGCGGCTGGCTGGGGCCGGGGGGCTTTGCTTCAGGGTGGCCAGCCAGCAGTGTGGCCTGGGCAGGTGTCGCAGACACAGCTGTGTCCCCGGCCACTTGGGCTTCTCCAGGGAAGGAGAGCCCCCCAGGGCCGTGGGCCCCATCGCTGTCCACTTCCACAGAACCTTGGGACCGGCAAGGGATTGGAGGGCCTGGCGGGTCTGTCCTGCAGCGAGGGTCTGAGTCTGTGTCCCCATTGGCTGGGGGCTGCCAGGGGTGGCTTGGCCCGGGGAGCCTGGGGCCCTGGCCCATCTGCATCCCAGGCAGGGAGGGTGGGAAAGCCACTGACAGTCCTTTGGGGTCAGAGGTCCCTGTTGGCCCACGAAGGCCCACCACAGCGGGCACGGGGAGCAGCCCCTGAGCTGTGAGCACCCAGGTGACAGGCAGAGGGGTGCCGGCCGCCGTGTGCGGCCCACCCTCACGCGTGCCCACAGCTGGCCCTGGGCTGACAGGCTGCACAGGCAGCTGAGTGGGGCTGAGGGCTGCAGGGAGAAAGGGTGGTGCTTCTGGCAAGCCCTGCTTCCGGGACGTGGCAGGGGCCTGAGACTGGCCCAGGCCACCTCGCTGGCCGTTCACAGGGACCTGGCCGGGGCCCAGAGCCGACAGCCGGGAGGCAGCAGGGGCAGCGTCTGTGGAGGCCGGGGCGCCGGCCAAGACTGGCAAGATGGAGGGCCTTCCGTTGTCGGCCGAGGCCCGAGCACCTGAAGCTCGCAGCCCCGTTGCTGCAGGGGCGCCGGGCAGCACCGAGGCTGTGACAGCCAGGCCCGGAGCCGAGGGGCCGTGGGGGGCTCCCGGGAGACGGGGCTGGAGCAGCAGCGGGGAGGCGAGCAGCAGCTGGGGCGGGAGAGCCACGGCGCCCTGGGCGGCCTTCCTGGCCCGGGCCTCCCGCAGCCGCTTCTCTCGGAGCAGCTCCGAGACCGTCTTGGGCTTGGGCCGGGGGCCACACGGAGCTGGCGGGGGCGCCCGCAGGCCGGGNGTTCTCGGGCCGGCGCGCTCCGGGAGCCGGGGCCTGCGGGGCAGACAGAACACGCGTGCTGACGAGGGCCACGCGTGCGGATGGGAAACGGGCGCTCCCTCGGGAGGGCGCTGGCGGAGGGCAGGGGGCTGCTGGGACTGCGGAGCAGGGGCATGGCGTCCGAGCTCCCGCTGCGGCCAGGGTGCTGGGTGGGCGGCAACAGGCCTGTCAAGTACGGGGCAGCACTGTGCCCCAGATGGTTTTGGAACAAAGACCGCTGGCCGCCTCTCATGGTCTCCCAGGACCCCAGACCCTCACAGGGCGCCACTGGCACGGGGAGACTGGTGGCGGCAGAGGCCCTGCCAGATGCCCGGGGCCAGAGGCGCCCCCACAGCCCCTGAGTCTGCCATGCGCAGGGAAGCCCAGGGGCGGCTGGTGCTCTGGGGGGAGGAGCCCGAGGGGCTGTCTCTGAGGCCTCCCACCAGCCACACCCTCATCCCTGCCACGGCCTTCAGACGAGACCTATCACTGGGGCCACAGCTGTGCTCTCAGAGCCCGAAATTCAACACCTACAGCAAGTCTGTCCCTTTCCCGCTGCACAAGACAGCGAGACAGGGACGGAGACAGACAGACGATACCTGCGGTGCTCCGGGTGTGCGACGGTACCTGAAAACGAAAGGTGAGCGCCTCAGGGAAGTCCCTGGCCGCCCTGGGTGAGCTCATCACGCCGGGGGGTGGGGCTGTGGGATTTGAGGGAGAAACAGGAGCCTGGCCATCCAGGCAGAAGGCGCCGGGGCCCGGGCAGAGCACCAAGGGGCTGATCTGGTCATTCTGTCATCCCCTCCAGCTGTGACCGGGCTCAGGGACATGATCGCTCCTGGGAGCCCCCACGCCTGGCATCCCACCCCAGCAGGGCCAATGCCCAGGGCAGCCCACACCGAAGGGCTCGGAGGCCTCCTCACAGGAGTGGGGGGCGCGGGGCGGTGGGAGGGGCACGTGCAGTGGACGCAGGCAGGCGCAAGTGCCCCCCGGGTCCCCAGCAGGTGGGCAGACGCCTCCGGGGAGAGATCCCTGGGCGAGGGGCGAGGGGCCAGGCAGGGCCAGCAGAGGCCCCGCCTCTAGGGCACCCGGGACGGCCCGTCCCGGAGGGGCTGGCGTCACCTACTCCCCGGCTGCACGCGTGCTGTCCGTCCCCCCCGGCACTAGCCCTGCCCGGTGAGCCCGTGTCCAGTGCTCACCCCTATTTCTCACCGGTAGGAGCCCAGGCACTGGGTCCCGAGGGCCGGGCTGCAGCAAGGCAGGGGGCTGGGCCTTCCTCTCTCGAACGACCTCCATGCAGCCGGCTGTGTCGATCTGGAACAGCTAAGGGACGAGTGGGACACGTACGTGACCTACACACGACGAGAGCCTGTCCCCTTTCCCCACCAAGGACCGAACAAGGTGCCTGTGACGAACGCAGGCAACTGCAGAGCCCGGCTGCCCAGAAGCCTGGGGGCACAGGAGCAGCACTCCCTCCTCCGCCTGGGCCTCGGGGCCCTGCGCCTCCCTTCACACCCGGGGGCTCCCAGCACTGCCAGGCCTGGGGGCGGGGCGGCACTGCGCCGGGGATGCTTTTCCACACCGACCTGCCTGCTCAATGTCGCAGACCCACTGAAAGACCCTTTCCAAGGGCCCAGAAGTTCAGAAAGTCAGACTTTAAGAAGCAAATCCATAAACGTCACCACTTCGCCCAACGAAAACCGAGCACGAGACGAGGAAGCTGGGAGGAGCTTCTCACCTGGATGAAGAGGGTGAACACCGGGGTGCTGGCCAGGCGCGCGTCCTGAAGCTGCTTCCTGACGCCATCGGCTGAGGAGACACCACGGCTCTGGCTACCGAGGCCCCTCTCTGAGGGCCCCCAGGACCCCAGTCTGCTCTGTCCGTCTGCTGCTGCACTCAGCCAGAAGGACAGGGACCAGAGGGCAGGCCAGGCCTGACCGGCCCTCCTGAGCCGAGAGTCCCCACCCCCAAAACCACCAGCTTCTGGGTCTGAAGAGACCCTTGCCGAGGCCTGAACGGCTGGTCACTTTGCAAACAGTCCCACGTGCCCGTCAGGTCGGAGACAAAACCCAAGCAGCCCTCCACGGGGGGGCATGTGTGTCTCCTTCTGTGCCCCCCCCCCCCCGGCAGGGTCACCCCTCACTGCCCTGTCTCTCCCCAACCCGGGACCCACAGGAGGCTCCCGAGGGCCCCAGCAGTACCTTGGGTGTGCGGCACGGCACGCCTCCGGGCAGCGCTGGGCAGGACAAGGTCGCCCACCCACGGGCTCACGGCCGTCAGGAGCTGGCGCTCCAGGAGCCTCCGCTGCAGCGAGTGTCCCCGGCCCCGCTGCCTGCTCCCCATGGGCCTATGCCACAGCGGCGGGAC
>NW_027527401.1:266664-277241 GCF_008692635.1 Crocuta crocuta | reverse complement strand
CACAGCGGCGGGACGCAGGGGCCGGCCCCCGCCGGTGAGCCCAGAGGACACGGCTGCCTCAGTTTCTCCTTCTGTGTGAGGAAGAAAGGCACCTGGGGTCCCCAGCCCTGCCCTGGACTGGAGGGGGGCAGAGGGCCCCGACCGAGCGGTGGGGGAGGGCTGCGGGCTGCCCCTAGCAGTGCCCGGCGCCGGCGGGCCATGTTGGTCCTCAGCACCTGCTGCACCGTCTCCGGGGGCACCTTGAGCAGATGGCTCCCGCTCTGACAAGACGACGCGGGGCTGGACACGTGCAGGCCTGGGGCAGGGCCTGCGGCGCCCGGAGCCCACAGCAGGGTGGCGGCCTCGGGGCTGAGGCCCGGCACGACTGCCCGCCTGGCCAGGCCGCAGCCAGAGCTGACGGGGTCCCTGCCCCCACAGCCAGCTCCCCAGGTGACGGCACCAAACGCCCATCAATCCACAGGGAGCAACCTGGGGACTGGGCGCAGGGGCCTGTGGTTACACACGCGGGAGAGAACCCGCACGGCACAGAGCTGGTGTGAGCCCTGCCTGCTGTCCCTCAGGGGCCAGAGTGGAGTCTCCAACCTCTTCCAGGACAGGCCCGCCTGTCAGGCCCTGACCGCAGCTATGCGCGCAGCCACAGCGCCCTGACACCTCTCACGCTGACTGGGCAGGTGTACGTGGGACTGGGCAGGGTGGCCCTTTCACAGGGGATCCCCTGGACTCACACGGGCCAGCAGACCCCTCCTTGCTGCCTCCCCGTGTGGCCTGGGGACAGAGGGGTCAGTGCAGCTCCAGGTGCCCGCCTAGTGGCAGCCTTGGAAGCTCACACGCAGCTTTTAAAGCAAAGTGCTGCTGGTGGCCTCGATGAAACGGCCGCTGCCCTGGACGCACTTCTCCCGAAACAGGCCAGGGGTGGATGTTCGCCTGAGTGAGGGCAGGGGTTTGCTCCCAAGCGCCCAGGGACCCAGCCGACGCAGCCCCGGCACCAGCCTCGGTGACCGCGAGCGGAAGAGCATCTGATCAGGTGCGCTGGGGCCTGTGACCTACCTCATCCGCTGGCCCCTCAGAGCCTGAGGGGGGAGGACCCGCCGAGCCCGGGCAGCTGACAGCGCTGGCACTGGGGCTGAGGGTCCCAGACGGGGTGGGCACTTGGCCTCCCTCCCGTGCGGAGGCCGAGGCTGGGGGGCAAGTCGCTCTGGCAGCCTGTGCCCCGTTGGAGCTGTCGGGAGGGCTGGGTGGGGCAGCCCGGCGGCCCTGGCCGCCCCAGGTGCCCCCCTGCCTGGCAGGAACCCACAGGGCCATGTCTGGCACGGCGTGCTGTGCCGAGGGCAGCACCTGGCCGGCTGCCTGGGCCTCTGGGGCTTCTTCGGGCTCCGAGTCCTCACTGAGCCTGCTGCTGCTGCTGCCGCTGCAGTCCCCATCGCTGCTGTCCTCGCTGCTGGAGCTCCAGCGCTCGCTGCGAGGGGGCCGCCGCCGCCGCCGGCCCCGGCTCTGCTTCTTCTGTGGGGAAAGGGCTCCTTGGAGGCCTCGGTGACCCGGGGCTCATGGACCAGGGCCCGTGGGCAGAGACCCCGAGCGGGCTTGGACACGGTGCACGGAAAGCACGGCACCCCAGCTGCTCCAAGATGACGGCAGCTGCTGGCAGCTGCGGACACCAGCCGCCCCTCCTCTCCCAGCCCTGCATCCCTCCCCCCAGCCCGCGGTGATGCCGGCCCCACACCTAATCCAGCCCCCCGACTGAACGCTGGTACACCTTACCCTAACCATGATTTTCCACTTGCTCAGACACTGGGAGCCCGTCCGATGGGGTAGTTCCGAAGCTATTTTTGCCCAGTGACCTACAGACACAGAGCAATGTAGAAGCTGCTTCACTCAGCGCCGGACAACGGGTCTACCAGCTTGAAGGCGGGCCCTTCTCGGAGACGCGCCATCTCCCACAGAGGGCCTGCGTTGTGTTCCATCAGAGCGGGGTCTCTGGGCACCTGCATGCGCCCCCACATCCAAGCAGCTCAATGACAAGCAGGGCTTCTGATTCTTGGAGGACAATTGGCCCTTTAACAGAATTCCAGATAATGCAGAACCCAGAGAGAAAAACCATCCACGCTTATGTAAAAACAGCCCCCGTGCATCTGCCACACCCCAGCTTCTACACCCGATGTTTAAAAGCATCTCTTCTTTCCTCCCGGAAGGTGCTGGCGGGAGGACCCCAGTGCCCTGCTCTCATGGACAGCGTGACCTGAGGCGGATGCCAGGATTCCGCACACGCCGCGCTGGGCCACAGCACATGTAGGATTTCTCCCAAGGAGAGGCTGCGGACAGGCGCGGAGACTTTGCTGCCGAACCCTCAGCTCATTCCAGCCAACAGATGGCGGGCTGGGTGACTTGCGTGCTATCACTTGGGGAGACACGATGCGGTTGTTGAAAGCCACGGTCGAATGCGGAACGCATAAAGACGGAAAAACAACCATGACAGATGGCAAAATGGTATGAAAGAACCATCGTGACCTCGTCACGTCGAACGACTCCACTTTCAAAAGCTGTCCCAGACACGGGCCCAGGGAGGATGGGGCAGGAGCACGCCAGCGGCACGGGCCTCCCCTGCAGCACATCCACACTCGGCTCCCTACGCTGGCCGTGTGTCAGGCTGCAAGAAGGAAAAGCCGCGGCTGCCTGCTGAGGACGGGGGGGGGGGGGGGGGGGGGGGGAGGGGCGGGCAGAGACCAAGGCGGGCAAATGGGCCAAGGACTCACCAGCGCCATGCTTTTCTATCAGTTCCACCAGCTTCTCCTCCTCCTTGGCGCTCCACCGCCCCTTCTTCAAGCCGAAGTACAGCCTTCGGAGGTACCTGAGGGCAGCGGGGCCACGGGCCACGTCAGGCACCAGAAGCACGATGACCCACAAAAACCACAAACTAGGTTTCATCAAAGGTAAACACTTTCAATGCGCCTCTGGGGACGCCATCGAGAAAGTGGAAGTGCAGCCCACACACTGGCAGCGAGCATGTGCCAGCGGTGTGTGGGCTGAGGGACCCCCGCCAGGGCACCAGCAAGCCAGCACCAGACACCGCTCCAGTCCTCCAAGGGGCAAGTGGGGGCGTCTGGGTGGCTCAGCTGGTTGGCTCTCCGACCTGCACAGGTCATAACCTCGCAGTCCATGAGTTCGAGCCCCGTGCCCGGCTCCACGCTGACAGGGCGGATCCTGCTTGGGCTCCTCTCTCTCCCCGTCTGCCCCTCCCCCGCTCAGGTTTTCTCGCTCCCTCAGAACAAGCTTTACGACACGAACGGGTATTTCTCCAGACAGGATGTGCAGTCAAACAGCCGGTTAACCCCACGCAGGCACGGGCCCCACATGGTGAGCCGTCAGGGAGACTCCAGGCAGAGCCCGGCCCACTGAGCTGGCCGTTGGCGTGTGCAGGCGCCACCAGGGCGTGCAGTTACCACGTGACCTGCAAACCCCACTCTGGCGCACCCCTGAGGGCAGCTCATCTGGCCACAGGCGTCCTCGCGCACAAACGTTCACGTTTCCGAGGCTCATCCAAGCTGCCGTGTCAGGATGGCGTTCGTTTATCTTGTGAAGTAACCTCCACCCACAATGTGGGGTTCGGACTCATGACCCTGAGATCGAGCATAGACATGGCAGAGCCAGCCGGGTGCCCCCATTTTGTTTGTTTTTAAGGCTGAATGATATCATGCCATCCATCTAATTCTAGAACCGCATCTGTGGTCTCCACACCGGCCGTTTCCGCCCCGCGCCACCGTGCCCGTTCGGGGCTCTGCTCCAGGAGGGTGCGGGCGCTCGCTCCGTCTCCCTAGGATCCCGCTGTCTTCTGTGGCGCCTGCACTGCGTCACCCTTCGCGGGCACATGAGGGCCACACTCTCTCCATGCCCTGGTCAGCGTGGCCTCTTCTCCAGAACTCTTCCAGGACGAGCATCCGACATGCGCGAAGCGGTCCCTCGCGGCTGCTGTGACTGTACTTCCCCAGTGACCCCTGCCTCTGGAGGAACATCCACTCGAGGCCCCCTCCTCCTCCGTGTTATTGTTGTTGTGAAACAGGGTTCCTTCGTGGGGGTCACAATGTCCTGAGCTGACCGGGGTGAAGGGCCACACGCGCAGTCGCACTAAAGCCCGCAGGCCTGTACCCTGAGGGAACACACTGTGCGGTGCACGGCTGACGCTCTAATGGAACATCGTGAACACGCCTGAGGGGAGACGAGGTGGCTGAAGCCGCCTCTGGGGCGCTGGGCCGTCGGGGCTCTGGCGGAGCACCTCTGACTCGGGGGTGCTCGGGGGTGCTCTGACTCAGTNGACGCTCTAATGGAACATCGTGAACACGCCTGAGGGGAGACGAGGTGGCTGAAGCCGCCTCTGGGGCGCTGGGCCATCGGGGCTCTGGCGGAGCACCTCTGACAACGGGCTCGGGGGCACTGCCAACCAGGGCCGCCTCACGTTCGATAGAAACGCCATCCTGCTTCCTGACCGGCCACCCCACCCCCACTAAGCCCTGGCAACACACCACCCTGGGCCGCGGGCTTCTCACCCGCCCGCTGGCTGCCCCGGAAGGCCGCCCGCATCCAGCGGGTCCAACTCACCGGTCTCGGCACTGGGCATCGCTCCTACCTGGCACCTCTTCCCGGATTTTAAACCAATCCTGCTCCCCATACTTGGCAACTGCTCGGAGCAACTTCTGCGGGAAAGGACGGCGATCCAGCGATGAGTCTGTGGGCGGCCACGGTCCCCACAACCCCCGCTCGGTCCCCTTAAGAAGAGACGTCAGAGGAAGGCTCTGCTCGGCCCCCCAGCAGCAGACTCACCGCATCCTCCTCTGGGGCCCAGAGCCCCTTCTTCAGGCTGGGGTCCAGGCTCTTGGTCCAGCGGTAGATGAGCTGCATGGAGTCCCTCCCTTCCATGTAGTAGACGACTGAGGACAGAGGGGCCGCGTGACCCCGTGTGCCCGGGGGGCACTGGGGCGGCCCGCGGCGGGGGCAGGGGTGCGTGCGAGCCCACTCACTTCTCCGGTAGGGGATGTGGCTGCCGACGCGCATCTCCTGGACGAGCTGGGTGAGCAGGTGGTCCTCCTCCGGCGTCCACTCCCTGCGCTTCAGCCCCTTGTTGTGCTGCTGGTACTTCTGCAGGCACTGGAAGGCGCTGCGGTTGGTCTTCCGGGGGCCCAGGGTGAAGCAAAGTGGGTGTTACCCGGCGAGCACCCCTGCAGAGGGCATCCCCGCGACTACAGACTGCCGTGAAGCCCCAGACCGGACGTTTACAGCGAGAGACCGAGTTCAGAGAACTCCGCGATGGCTCACTGACGTGGCACTGGAGCCACACCGCCTGCGCGCTGGGGGCCTGTGCTGCCACCCCAATCCCGGGCCTCACCCGTCTCTGCAGCCCCCGGGGTCCGCCCAGACAAGGGGCAGCTGCGAGGTGGAGGCGTGTCGGGGCGCGGAGACCGGCGTGGTGTGGTGCCCACATCTCTGGAGGCCCCTCCCGGGGGGCTCCAGGGTGTCTGGACTCGCTTCTGTACACGCTGCAGTTCAGCAACTACACCGCCAGTCTACACCACAGACGCTTTTGCTCAGATCTGCCCCCTCACTCGTTCCCTTATGGGAAAAAAGTTTCCCAAGAGCTAATCACTGTTACTTGAACTCTCTTTTTTTTTTTTTTTTAAAGAAAACTCCTGAGTTACAGAGAACAAGAGACACACAGATGGGCGTGCAGTCTGCTAGCCATGAGGTCTGGCTGTGACGATGACTTTTTAGACACAACACCACACGCGTGGTCCTTGAAAGAACGGAGCAGCCAGACCTCGTCAGAACTGAGGACCCCTGCTTAGCAAAACACACCGTCAGGAGAGAGAGACCAGGAGCCACTGACGGGAGAGACCATCTGCAGAATCTACACCTGATAAAGGGCTGTTACTCTGAACACGCACAACAGTCCTTCAAACTCAACAGGAAAACAATCGGATTAAAAAACAGACCAAAAATTGGGGCGCCTGAGGGCTCAGTCAGTGGAGCATCTGAATCCTGGTTTCGGCTCTGGTCATGATCTCACGGTTCATGAGATCGAGTTCTGCGCTGGGCTCTGTGCTGACAGTGCGGAGCCTCTTGGGATTCTCTCTCTCTCTCTCTCTCTCTCTCTGCCCCTCCCCTGGGCGTGCATGTGCTCTTGCCCACGTGTTCTTTTTTTCCCTCAAAATAAATACTTAAGAAAAAAAGATCAAAAACCTCAACAGACCTTTCACCGAGGACGACACACAAACAAGCAATGAAGCACCAGGTGTTTGTCACCAGGGAAAGGCCACCACCACAGCCTACGAGGGCGGCCGGGGTCTGCAGCCCTGACGGCACCACGCAGCGTACCACGCAGGGTGAGGGCGCGGGCGGCGGGACTCCCGTTCGTGGCGAGGGCCACATGACATGGGCAGCCAGTCCACAGGACGGTTTGGTGGCTTCCTCCAGAACTAAACACCCTCTTGGCATATGACGGCTCCTTGGTGTTGACCCAAAAGACTTGAAAGCTCCCCCCCCGGACATCCGTGCACAGGGGTCAGCAGCAGCTTCACTCGCGACCGCAGGGCCCCGGAGGCGACCAGGGTGCCCTTCAGCAGGCGGTGGAGGAAGTGCTCCACCCGCACGACGGGACGTCCGCTGGGAAGAAACGCGTGGTCAGGCCGAGAGGAGACGCGGGGCCCTTCATGCACCTGCCCGAGCAGAGGGCGCCGTGGGAACGGGCCACGCGGCAGGACCCCGGCCCCGCGACATTCGGCAAGAGGCACAGCCGTGCAGGCAGCGAAACGACCCGTGCGAGGCCGTCACAGCGGACGCCTGTCACCGCGTTCGTCCCAGCCCCCAGAGCGCCGCCGCCAGGAGGGCCGAGTGCCCCCGGGGTCTTTGCGTGACAGCGGCGAGTGAGTGCAGACCCAGTCCTGGGAAAGGGTGTGGACGGCAGGGGACAAAGGCCATAGCCGAGTCTCTGCGCCTTCCTCTCGCTTCCTTGTGAACCAAAACCGCTCCAAAAAAGCCAAACTCTTAAAAGAACCCCAAGAAACTAAGGAAATGAAAATAAAAACTGACTTTAAAACCACGGCTCCCAGAGCACATAAAGTAAGTGTACGCACACCGGGCTCCTTAGCAGCTCAGCGGAAGCGGAACACCAGATGCGAGGAAGGCAGTGCCTTTCCGACGTCACCACGCTGGCACGGCGCTGGAGCTGCGCGCCTCGAGACACCGAGCTGAGGACTCGGGGGTCCCCGCTGCTCCCCGCGCAGCCGTGGTGGGCTTCAGCGTGGCTCCCTGCACTCACATGCTCGTCTGGGAAAGTGATAAACTAACTACAGATCAGGGAGTTTACAGATCGCGTCCTCAGGTCGTGAACCCGTAAAATTCAAACCAGAGAACGATTCAAGAGATTCCAAGAAACCAAACCACGGAGAGACTGACAAAGCTCGTTCTTACACAAACTAAGATCCAAAGACGTGAGGAAAAAACCAAAACCAAACCTGACCTACAAACCTACAAAAGGGAGAAGAGCTCACAGCAAGCTGTTCTCAGAAAAGTGGGCCTTACATGCCTCACGCGCAAAGATGGACGGAGCGGAGCCCTTCGTCTTTACCTCGGAAATGAGAAAACCAACGCGGGAGCTCGGAAGAGAGCGGGAAGGGGGTTTCCCTCGAACCCCTGGGCTCGATGGGAACAAGGAAGGACACAGGCCGGGAGGGGAGGAGAGGGGAGGGGGAGGGCGAGTGAGCACTCAGACAGGATGGGGTCCGAGGGGCTGGAAGCTTCTGGAGACTGCCCAGGGAGGGTTCCCCCAGGGCCACGCCCTCTTAAACGGCAGGAAGAGCCCGACAGCCCCCAGGGCGAGGTGTGACCCGCAGCCCGCAGGGCCCCCGAACCCGCCCAGCCTCCCTGCTGCGGACCCGCTGCCGCCTGGCGTCTCGGGGGCCCCTGGGCCTCACCCCCAGCTCCTGGGCGATGTGCTGCCACTGCAGGTGGCCGTGCGCAGCCGCGAGGGCCTGCAGGCGCCCCACCTCCTGGCCGCTCCACTCCTGCTTGTTGATGCTCGGGTGTTCCCAGTTCTGCCAGAACTTGCGGATCTCCTCTGCGCCGCGGCCGCCCTCAAACTGCGGTGACAGACACAAGCAGCCTGCGGGGCCGTCCCTCTAACGTCGGCCAGGACAGCCAAGCGCCTGGGACGAGCGCGGCCCCCGACCAGGTGGCCAGGACTTGCACCGCAAGGAGTGGGGTCTGGGCTCTGAGCGCCGAGCCTGAACCTTCGCGCCCACCCACCTGGGAAGAGGCAGCTCCCCCGGCGGGCGAGCCCGTGGGGCCGCTCCGCGCTGCTGGCCGCGCGCNCCTAGACCATGAGCTGTGGGGACGGGGGTCCCCGCATGGCATGTGGGGCAGGCTAGGGCTTCGAGTGGCCAGTGCCAGAAGTCAAGGCTCCAAGGAGCCCACGGAAGCGGAGGAGGGTGCCTGTGGAGAGGCAGGGCTGCGGTGCTGAGGGCCAGGTGTGGGCGCTTACACTTGGTCACCAGGAGCTCCTCGAAAGCCTTGATGCCCTGGGCGGCCTTCTCCCGCGTGTCTTCGTTGGCTGGAGGCCCCTGCCAGACAGAGCGGCGTCACGGCGCGGACGGAACCGAGCGCTCTCGCCTCACGGCCCTCGCTCCCCACTGGCCTCCTCGAGCAGCCTGGCCACATGGGACGCCCGGCAGCGGACACGTGGGCGCGGAGCTGGGCTCTGAGTGGCCGTGAACACAAGCCGACCGGCGGGCACAGAGGCCCCATGGGGCTTATCCGTGGAGCTGAGGCCAGCGTGCCAGGTCCAGAGACCTTGACTTTTACCACCAGACACCAGAAGATTTCAGAGACTGGAAAACGTCACCCTGAAGACGACGAGGGAGCTGGCGACACCCACGGCGTGTGCGGAGAGGAGAGCCCCTTCCCACGCGGCCTGCCCCTCCCCCACTGGTGACCGTGGAGCCCCGGCTACTCACCACTCCGGTGACCCTGTCTTTGAAGTACGGCTTCATGAAGTGGCCTATGTACAGATTTGGGGGCAGACTCTTGCCGTCCTTCACCTTGGGGCCTTTGGACCCTGCCAGGTCACACATGATTTCCTCCTGTGACAGACACAAGGGGTCCATCTGGGGCCAGGCAGCAGAGGCTCCCCTGTGGAGAAGGGGGCCCGGGCAGCCAGGGAGAAGACACAGGTCCTGGGTGCCCGGCCGTGGGGGTGCTGAGGGCCCGCCCTACCTGCTGCTCCCGGTTCTGGGCCAGCAGGAGGCTGACCTCCGCCAGCCGCTCCTGGATGACCTCCTGGTAGACCATGTTCAACTGCAGGCAGGTCTCTGGGTCTTCAGGGAGGGTCTTCTCCTTGGGGTCGTCCTCACCATTGCTGGCCTCTCCCCACCTCTCCTCTTCCTGGTCACAAGTAGGAAACTAGGGGTGAGGCAGAGGACCTGCAGACACTGACCCCCTCGCCATGACCCAGGCAGCAGCCTCGAGGCTCACGCCCGTCACTGAGCCACGTACAGCACGAGCACGGGCCACAGTCATGGCTGTGAGAAAATCCACTTCTGGAAATATGTCTCGGGTGGGGAGGTGTGAGGAGGTGAGCATTTTCCAGTTTCCATGATAAGTGTTTCTGGGAACCTGAAGTTCAGAACGGGCCCACGGGCGTCCGTCCCCAGCAGGGGACAGTGAGCAAGAACACGAGTGAGGAAGGCCACGGCAGAGCCGGCAAAGCTAAGACCCGGGGACAGGCTGCACGTGGACCAGGAGGTGAAGCACTACGGAAAGCCTGTGCCACAGCAACCGCCTGGTTAAAACCAGAAAGCGATGCTGCACCTCCTGCTTCAGCAAGAAAACTGAAAAGCAAATTGTAAAAATCCTCCAAATTAACATGAGATTCTAAACTCAGAAGCGGCAACAAAAACCCAAGGTGGCCGAGTCGGGGATTTAACCCTCCCAAGTGTCTGAGCTCCGCCTCGGTTTGCAGTGGGTCCACGTGTGTGAGTGGCCGGGACTGTGCCTGCAGGGACCGAGGCGCAGTCAGGGAGCCCCGAGGGGCCACCTCGCCCACTCCCACCCTTCTGTGTGTGAGGTCAGAACGACACGCACGCACGTCACGGGAGCTCAGATACTCGGGAGGCATTAAGTCTCCACCTAATGACAAGAGTCGTTCCCAGGGGCGCTTTCAATTTTGGTGACAATCGCTTTGGGATACGTCATCTCCAGCAACGAGCGCACAGAAAAACCAAGATGGGCTTGGGCACCACCCTCCCGGGCCCACGGGCAGGTGTGCTGCCTCGGCGGGCTCCGCGGCTGGGCCGGCGCTTACCGAGACTGGGGAACTGGCAGCGTCCGAGTCCTCCTCAGGCAGCGAGTCTGCGGGGACACAAGCACGGGGTGTTGCGGGCGTGACAGGACGAGCCCCCGCCAAGGAGCCGCCAGCAGCTGCAGCGCAGGGCTGTTTCCTGACGGCCTCGGGCGAGGGAGGGGCTGAGTGCGACCCGCTGCCCAGGCAGAACGGGCCCTGCACCGCAGGCCTCGCGGACCAGACCCGTTTGGGGGAG
>NW_027527401.1:260773-265600 GCF_008692635.1 Crocuta crocuta | reverse complement strand
AATCATGGGGGCCCTGATTCTCGGTGAGGCCAAGGCCCCGGCGTGATCAGAAACTGTGAGAAACAGCCTCAGAGATGCCCCCGAGGCTGGGAGAGGTGGGTAGGCCTGGGGGCCCAGTTTCTTACAGATCCCGACCACACAGGCAGGCCTCCAATCAGAGCTGCAGTGAGGGGCCCCAGGGCCCGGGGAAGCATGTGGGGTGACTCTCAGCTGTCCTGCACGGACGTGGCCGACAAGCTGAGCTCTGGAACCTTCCCTGAGAAGGGCAGCTGGCCACCCACCTGGGACAGCCGGACGCAGATGCCCCCAAAGGGCACACATGTGCGGCCAGCAGGTCCATGGCATATGGAGGAGGGGCGGCGACGAATCGTCACGGGGAGTAAAGGCAAAGGCCACTTTGCGAGAGAAACCACTGGTCCGCAGTGTCCGTGGCTGACAGGAGCCGGAGGGCAGATGGGTCCAGTCCAGCCACGGCCTGCGAAAGCTCACCTGCTTCAGAGTCCAGTGCGAGCCCAGACTCAGAGACCTCCACGCCGATACTCGAGGAGCTGGGATCCAAAATCCTTTCCAGCTCTTCAATCTCCTTTGCTATCTTCTCTCTTTCCGCGTCCACGTCCATGACTCCTGTCGCCAGAACACGTCACGAGGTTTCAGGAACCAAGGGTCTGAAGACACACACACCCGTGGGCGGTGACAGAAGCCTGACCAAAGCAGGCACTCCCGCTCACGGGAGCCTGGGACTGTCACATGACACTCCCCCATCCCCCCACAAACACCCACTGCTCCATTGAGTGCTGACGCCATGTGAGTGTGGCCCGCCCGCTCGGACCCAAGGCTGGGACCAGGGGTGGGGGGTGGGGGTGTGGACACCTGGACACCAGCATGGCCCAGGAGCCTGGCCTGTCTTCCCCGGGCCAGGCCGCAAGAGAGCTGGCCGTCCCGGGCAGAAGCAGCAGGCTGTGGTGGCCAAGTCACCAGGGGCCAAGAATGAGGCCCAGGGAGTGAGGACCACAGCGGCACAGCCTGCTCTCCTGCCAGGAGACGCCCAGAGGGCATCCGGCAGACTTGTAGGAAATGCAGGCAGCGGGCACCCCGGGGTGGCCGAGGGAGGCCCGGAGGGCAGGGTCCCCTGCAGTTCCCTCTCTGTCTCCAGCACCTACAACAGCACTAGCACCTGCCGAAGGAACAGAACCTTCTTCCCTAGTGACAGCAGCCTGCGAAGTCTAGAAGGAATGGAAGCCGGGAAAGAGAGGAGAATAAAGCTGCGACAGAGAAGAGAGCAAAAGAGGCGTAGGAGCCGGCACAGACCTAGCAGCCAAAAATCAGGCCCCAGAAACGTTCCGCGCTGAGGTCAGACACCGGCGGCCACCAAGTGGGAGCGCGCTTCAGCGCGACGGAGCGCTGTCTACACGCCAATCGTGCGTAACGCAACCAGCCAGGAGCCACGCAGCTCTGCAGGGCCGGCAAGCGGCTACCGGCGCCAGGCCGCCACCCCNCCAGCGCCCAGAGCCCACCTCGGGGGCCCCTCGGGGCGCCGCCCGGGCCGGGCCGGGCCGGGCTGGGCCCGCCTGCAGTTGCGCCTTCTGGGGGCAGAGCGGGAAGCGCCACTCTCGGAGTGCGGGGTGTCTCCGGAGAGGAGGAGTGCGCGGGAGCCGGGGAGCTCACCTGCCCCCGGTGGACCGAACAGGCGGGGCTCCCGGCGCCGCGCGGGGGGAGGGCAGGTCAGGGACAGTCTGCGTCCGGGGAACCCATCCGCGCAAACCGGGGGCCGCCTGGCGCTGGGACTCCAGACAGCAGAGCTGGATGGATACATTTAAGTCTTTCACCAGGGCCTGCTCCAAACGTACTACAGGAGGCTGCCTGTGCACGCGGCTCCTTTATCCAGACCCTCTTCCCTGCCACCGCCCACAGCCCCTCGCCTCACCTTGCAGAGGTGGTACAGGTCTGGGCGGGCTGAAGGGCAGGATCAGGAGTGGGCGGAGCACCTGAGGGTGGGTGGGTCAAGTACACCAGGCTGGCGGTGATCTGCCTGCACGTCTCCCACCGCCTTAAAATGGCCAGTCTGCAAGCAGAGCTGTGGCCGGAGGCAGCGGCCCCGCAACCCCCGCTCCTGCTTCCCATAGCTTTCCCGGGCTGTCGTGTGCGCGCCCAGAAGAGGATGGCGCCCCTGCGCTTTCCCACTAGACCATCCTGTCGGAAGCCCGCTCTGGCAAGAGACTCCGGTACCTGCTTCTCACCAGCAGGCAGGGGCAGGAAGTGACCGGGCGAGGATAAGCAGAAAGAGTGTGCAGTGGTGACTTCTGCAAACCTCTTAATCTGTAGCCAAGATCGGAGGGTGTAGCAGTTCAAACGTTTTTCAAAAATCCAACCACGTGACAGAAGAATGCTCCCATACTAGAATCCAGCCCAAGTCCACAACACGCGGCTGTGCCGCACGCACACCTAGCACGATGGCCGCCTCGGTCAGGCCCAGGCAGCAGCGTTCAGCGTCCGCTCGACCCCACAGGCCACCGGGCTAAGGCTGGATTTATCAGCACAAATCACCCACGACAACCAGATGCATGCCCTAGAGTCAGAGAATGGTATTAGGTTTTTGAAGCAAAAAGAACTGGTTAAGTCGCAAAAATAAGGGACAGTTCATGTGAGTTTTACCATTTATTAAATAGGAAAGCTGTCCGTTTGAACAGAAGAAAAGGAAATTTAAAAAAATAACATCTAGAGAAAACGGCCAAAAAGGCGTAGAGTGCATGTCGTGCTTCCCCGACGTCAGCGAGCAGCTGGAAAGGCACCTGGGAACGCCCCGTGCTGACCCAGGAAGGCTCCGCCCGCACTCGAAATCCCTGAATTCCAAACTTCATCGTATAAGATGCTACTCGAAACACGCATCAACACCCTCCAGCCAAAGTCGCTTTTTGAATCTGACGGCCCACAGGTGCATTTAGATGGTCACGCACAGTGGCCCGTGTGATGGGGACCCCGCGGGAGGACAGCAGCGTCCCCACGCGGGCCATCCAGGCTCAGGGCTCCACTTGCAGGGGCCGCCCACGAGGCCCCAGGAGCCGGGCCGGGGCACCAAGTGACGTCACAGAGGCTCGAGGGCCCTGGGAGGCGAGCACAGGGTTGCGGCACGCCTCCCCACCCTCCTTACGGAATCAAGGATGATCGACTGAACTTATTTTACGATTAACGTTCTGGAATGACGACGGAAAACACTTATTTCAGAACTGCTGTTTTCACATTTAGTTAACTTCAAAAAATCACTGGCTTTCATAGAAATGCCTTCCGATAGAGCACGAGTCCACAAAGCGGCAGGAGCCCCCGAGGAAGGGCCATGTCGAAACCAGGCGCGGCTGTCACACGCAGGGGCTCCTCGCTCAGCTGGCTGCTAGTGCCATTCAGGTCGTGAAGTCAGCTGCCTTGACAAGGAGTTTTACTCTGGCTGGAGGTGACATACTTAGACACAGTGGCACTTTCAAATCCAGCAAGCGGTGGCATCTGGACGTAGGCGGGCTTTGACCCCGGGAGCACCTCAGAGTTCTCAGGACTCCTCTTCCTCCCCTTTAATTTCGGAAATCCTGTCTATAGATTTAAGGATTTCGGCAACAAGATTCAACGTTTCAGCTCCAGAAACCAGCTGCCTAAAACGGAAACGTGGACATCACTGCCCGCTACTGCCCCCGGCCCACGGCAGCAACGGAAGCAATAGAGCGAAGGGGCTCCGGAGTGAAAGGCGGATTTTGGGTGGGGGCCCGTGTGCAGGACGCCCGGTGAGGGCCCCAGCAGCTGACCCTTCCCAGGGGCCTCCTGCGCACTTATTCGCTTCTAATGACGAGAGGGCAACCCTGTCACCCGCCCCAGGCGTCAGTGCTCAGGTGAACGTGGCTACTGCCACGCAGACGGTTCCAGAGCTCGTCGGTCAGGTACGCGCCGCATGGCCTCGGGGTTACCAGCGCCGTCAGCGCCCTGCTGTCCCCGGGGCCCCGTCCGCTGCTTGGGCTGCGGTCACGGCTCAAAACCCCAGGCTACGGGCCACGGGCTCCCCAGGGCCGCCAGCCTCCCCCGCCTCCCCCCCCGCCTGTGACGAGACTCCCTCAGCTCCCCAGCGCTCACTTTATGGAGGAGTGGGCGTTGTTCATGACTACGCGAAGGTTCTGCAAGGCCACGTCAGTGTTCTGCTTCACCACCGTCAGGCTGGCGCCCTGGCCCGACCGCAAGGCCTCGTTCTCACGCCTGAAGTTAGAGACCTGTGCCTGCAGGAGGCGCGAGAGCGGGAAAGGGCTTTCGTGGCCGCACACAAGAGCATCTAAAAGGTTGTCCAACTAAAACCGACCACGGCACCTGCGGCAGAGGCAAGGGGGACAGGGCTGCGCCCGCAAAGGCCACTCTCCACTGGGGGGGGGGGCCCTTAGAGGAACGGGCTTGTCCCGTCGCTCATCCACAGGGATGAGCAATTCAGGCCAGCGTCCGTGCTGTCTCAGACTGTCTCAGACGACACAGGAAGTACCCCAACCCCTCCTGGTGAGAAAACCAGGGGCCGGGATGACCGAGCCGGTGCCTTCGCTTACGGTGGCCGGGGTGGGGGGAGAGCCTGCAGGTCCCAGATGCAGGGGCTGTACCCCTGCCGTTGAATCACCTGGAGCAAGCTTATTTCCTGCTTCAGTTTCAGGACATGATTTTCCGCCTTGACAGCCCGTTTCTGTCACAGAAACAAAAACACGGAGGTGTCACTGACCAGTCGCTCGGTGAGACGGATGCACGACGCACGCGGCCCCTGCCCTCGCCCAGGTGGCTCTGCGGGCTGGCAGCGGAGGAGAGGCCACGCCCCCC
>NW_027527401.1:247485-260677 GCF_008692635.1 Crocuta crocuta | reverse complement strand
CGTACTGTCATCAGCTCCAGGTTCTGCTCCACCTGCTGGACCGCTGACTCCAGGTCGTGGTAGTCACTTTCCTCCTTTATCATTTTCGCTTCCAGCTTCCGCTCCAGCGTCCTCACCCTTGGCAGAGGGGAGACCCAGTCACTGCCAGCTCGCGCACCCAGTTCTCAGAATGCGTCCAGGAGGCAGTTAGCTTGGGCGGGTTAGGCAGAAACCCCAAGACCCCGCTGCCACAGCGGGAGCCCAGACAGGGTCCCGACTGGCTCGCGGTCACCAGCTCTGCTGTTCTCATCACGTGTGCTCAGTTTGGGCCTAACGTTCCAAATAAACTTTCACTCAGAACACTAGCCACACGTCTGATGCTGAGGACCTGCGTGTGACGGAAGCCAGACTCGGCTCAACCCTGATCGCTTCGTTATTGATTTACGATGGGTTCGAGGGTTAGCAAGTGTTTGGAATTGCGGGCCTAACTAAGAGCTTACATACATTTCTGTTTGAGTTTCAGAGAAGCTCTGAACCTCAGTCAGCTTTCTTCTCAGCTTAGAATTTTCATCTTTCAGCTGCAGAAAAAGAAAATCCTCATTAGAATCCCTGTGTCTCACTGAAAATGGCTGAGATCTGTAATCTGGTTCTGGGACTCCCTGAGTAGCCAGCCTCCCATTAGCTTGCGGGGAGAAAGGCACGGACGTTAGTGTCTCCTGAAGGCCTCCGGTTACGGAGACCAACTGTCCTCATGACTTTTTTTAAGGGGATGATCAAGCCTCTTCTAGTCAAAGCACGGCAAGGTGTCCCTGAGCTGCCGCCCGGAGGGGACCCTTTCCCGTGGGTCTCAATTGCTCGTGCCTGAGCTGCGCCACACCCCATGGTGCTTGTCACACGCGGGATGGGTCAACGCGGGGCACCAGCGCACACGGGCTCCAACAGATGGCCGCACCACAGACCGTCTCATCCCCGGAGCCAAAACCCCAGGCCCCCATGGACACCAGGCGGCTCGGGGTCCTCCGCGAGTGCTCTGCTCACACACGGGTGCCGGCCAGGGCGCCGCCGTAGGGTGCCCCCACTTACTGCTTCATAGCTTATCTGCAGCGTCCGGAGGTGCCTGTCTCCCAGGGACTCTCTGTGAGCCGTGAAGTCTGCGCTGGGGCTCCCCGCCGGAGAGGCGCGGGAGTCAGAGTCGCTCAGCGTCCACGGGGGCAAGGTCTCGGGCCCCACCAGCTCCGACGGGGTGGAGAAGAAGGAGACGTACGTGCTGCAGGGCGACGTGCCGGCGGCGGCCCCCCCCGGGGAGCGGGTCTGCTCCACGCTGGACGGCAAGTAGGCCCCGTCCCAGCCGTCGTCCTCGTCGTCGTCATCATCCTCGGCCAGAAGGTCGCCAGCCCCTGTAGGGTCTTCGAAAAACGGCTGCTGATATTCCAGGCCGAACCCCACGGTCTGGGGGGGTGGGGAGCTGCGGCCGAGTCCCAGTGGGTGCCTTGTGGGTTCCTAAGGAAGGCGGCCAGACGCACCTCTCAGACTCAGAAGCCACTGGGGTGGCTCAGAGGCTCTCAGAAGCCTCTGAGAGCCAGGAAGGGTCCCACTGGCTTCAGCTGGGGCTCCCTCTGCTCCCCCTGCCCGAGCCTGCGGTGTCCCCCACATCGGGAGAGAGAGATGTCCTCCACGCGGTTTTCTGTGTCCGGTCGTTGAAACGATGCCTTGATTTACCTTTGAGTAAATCCGGTTATTAGCGGTGTCTTCTCCCGACAGGCCGAGGCTCTTGGTTTTCAGGAACTCTTTGAAGGAGAATGGATTCGCCTCTGCAAGATCTTCAAGTTTATCATCTGCAACGGTTAATGCACAACGCATGTCACAAATCCAAAAAGTCTCTTGAAACTCATTAAAAGGGAACTTCCCAACTCGTTTTTTTTTCTGGAAGTTTTTTTTTCTGGAACACAACCACATCTAAGATCTATGATCAGGACACACCCTCATCATCCCACCAGGACTCAGTGACGCTGGGAAACGAGAAGCCTGACCAATAAAACAGATCTGTACCCACGTTAAGAATCCCCCCCCCCACGGTTTCTGCCCCCAGGGATCACCTGGGGGGGGGGTCTCTACAAGGACATCCCATCTCCACCCCCACACAACCCAGTTAGTTGGCCTGAGGCATAATCTGTGCTGGGGACCATCAGTTCCAAAGGTGCAACAAATTGGGGATCACCGCCCCCCACCTCTATCCCTTTCCCTGCTTGCCCATCTGCCCTCCCCCTCTCTCAACTTCCTTCTCGTTCTTTCAGTCCACGATTATCAGAGCCCAGGTGCCAGCCTTGTGTGAAGCTGACTCCTGCTCTCCCTGCCCTTCCTGCCTCTTCAGACCCTTTTAGTAGGACTTCCTACCTCTCTGTCGTCCCGCATGTCCTGGCTTCTCCTGTCCTGTACCCTCTTTCCTTCTACTCTAAGCTCAACGACCGAATCTGTGGGACTCCACCCCCACCTCGTCTCTCAGGCTCCAGGCACAAAATTATCTGTTGTCAAACGGACAACCCACCATGGCCGTGTGCTTGGTATTTTGTGTTGGGCAGGGAGAGAAAGGATTGCCCAACTACTCTACCTCCAAAACGTGTCTCCTGGGCTCCCGGCGGACCTTGCTTGGTACACTTCCCCTTTCCGTAGCCAAAATCTGTAGAGACACCATCACCCAGCTGTGATCACCTTTGTGACAGCTTCTCTTCAACGTGGGGTCTCGGGCACAGTGATTCTCACGGCGCGAGGAACTTTCAAAACACAAGCCCCACGGCCCCTGCGCGTGGGCAGAACTTCTGTGGGCCCTGACTTTTATGATTTGGAAAAAGCTCCCAGTAGGCTCTGATGACCAGCAAGGCTGCACACACCCACCGGCCGTGGTTCCCTCTGAAGCCCCTCGTGGGCTGCCACTCCTCTCTGAGACCCCAGTGGAAGCACCTAAACTCTCACTGCGCACCCGGGCCGACGGGCAGCAGAACTGCTTGGGGGAGAACGAGGCCACTGCCCCTACTGGATGAAGGCTCTGCGGCCTTGCCCCCCAGCACCTGGAAGGAGCACCCGCTGGCATACCTCTCTTTCCGCACTTACCACCATCCTACGTTGGAAGTGTCTGTGTTGGGGGGGGGGACCCAAGGTCAGACTGTGAGCTCCTAGCTGGCGGGGGGCCTTTCAGCACCCGTGGGTTCCCAGGGGCCGGCGCAGGCGGCACTGAGTCCCATCGCTGGGTGGAGGGCGCAGCTAATGCTAACGTGGCGCCGGCTCGGGGTCCCTGAGGCTTGTCTCTCACCTGTGTCTCCCACGGAAGCTAGCACCGGACTGGGCACATAGCACATAAACGTCGGCCGAATGCCGAAGAAGTGGGAGTCCAGGTCCCTGCCATGGGGGCGCTCACAGTCTAGCTGGGGGAGACAAGACCGGCGCTCATAGAACGCAGGAGCTGCAATAACAACAAAAGCGATNCTGGAGGGGCTTCCCTGCCTGGGGCCCCGGTTCCGGGCGCCGAGCCACATCCGCCTGTCCTCTCCCGCCCCCGCCTCCCGGGCCGACGGGGCCAGTCGGGGGCCACGTGTCATCTCCGCCCCGGCGCCCGTCCTGCCGCGGCGGCCCCCTTGTGAGGCCGAGCCCGCGGGCGCAGCCAGGAGCGCGGGCAGAGTAGGAGCCGTCGGGTGAGCGCTTAGAAGTCGAGTCAGTGGGGTCCGACTGCGGGTAGAGAGCAGAGGGGTCGCGTCTGGAGGAGGGGGCGTTGACGCAGGAGGGGACGCACGTGAGGAGGGTCAAGCCCCCTGGCCCCACGGTAAGGGAGGAACGGAGGCGTTGGGGTTAAGGAGCCGGGCTATGATCCCGGAAGCACCCGCAGGCCCGTGGGATGCGGTGCTGGCGGGCGGTGGCGGAGAGGGCTTCAGGAGAGGACTTTGGATAGAGTTGGAGTCCAGACCCCCATGGGGGGCGGTGGCTTCTATTTAGACTCCAGTGAGGCAGTTGGGGGCCAAGGCGGAGCTCGGTGCCAGAAGAGGTTTAACCCGCACGGTCCTTAATTGTGTACTTTACAAGAGATGACGCTTGTGACTAGCTGACCGCGGACCCCTGGGCGGAGCCAGGATTTGTACCCGGCAACGGTGCTCCTGCCCGCGCCTCGTGTCGTCTCTCCGGGGCTAGTGTAGACGGGCCCTGCGGTCACCACGGGCTCCGCGGTCTCGGGTCTGTAACGGGACACCTTCCCTGCGTAGGTCCGGAGCCCCCGCACACAGGCGCTTCAGTAGCAGCGGGACCTATCCCGGCGTCCCGCTCTCCTCCCCGTTGCCCGGCGTGCCGGAGCCCGTTTTCGCAGCTGTCGACGGACAGGAGAAGTTTGAAACCAAAGTTACCACGCTGGATGATGGACTTCGCGTGGCGTCCCAAAACAAGTTCGGACAGTTTTGTACGGTGGGAAGTAAGTACTGTCGGTAGCGTGGCTGCTGTGCTTGGTACGTGGTTCGTGGGCTGGACTCGGAGGGGAAAGGACACTCTAGAATCTGGAAACGGTACTCTAAGCGCGAGCCGCCGTCTCGGTGGTGGGCTTTCTCCCTTTATACTTTCTGAGAATCCTAAACCTTCGCTGCCACGAATACCTGGCGTGGGACCCTGTGAGCGTCAGCAGGCGTGTGGCTGTGGGTACGCAGCCCGGGGAGTGGACACACCGTCGCCCTCCCGTGATTGAGCCCACCTGTCTGATCACACTGTTTTAAAGCTTTCTCTTGATTGAACCCCCCCTTCTCAACATTTGACTTAACTTGTCAATTTTCTTTTTATTACCAGTTCTTATTAATTCAGGATCAAGATATGAAGCAAAATATCTTAGCGGAATTGCTCACTTTTTGGAAAAATTGGCATTTTCGGTCAGTGTACAGTTTGTAACTTTTGAGACTTTGGGAAGGAGCTACCGAGTTTTAGTGTTTTTTAGAATGGGTATTTTGATAAACGACTGAGTTGCTAAGGTGTTGCTGCTAAAAGATCTTTAGATTGAAAGACAACTTGGGTTCACATGTTTTAAAAGCAAGAATAAATTTTCCTTTTAGAAACTGTATCTTAGAGGGGTGCCTGGGTGGCTCAGTCGGTTGAGCGTCCGGCTTGGCGCAGGTCACGATCTCACAGTTCGTGGGTTGGACCCCTGCGTCGGGCTCTGTGCTGACAGCTCAGAGTCTGGAGCCTGTTTCGGATTCTGTGTCTCCCTCTCTTTCTGCCCTTCCCTCATTCATGCTGTATTTCTGTCTCAATAATAATAAACGTTAAAAAAAAAAAACTATCTTAGAGATTGTTTTGGATTCCTTACTTAGGTTTTCTTGTTTGTTTTTACTAGTCAACTGATCGATTTGACAGCAAAGATGAAATTCTGCTTACATTGGAAAAGCACGGGGGTATCTGTGACTGCCAGACGTCAAGGTACGCCAGTTTATTTTGCATTTTGCATCCACGAACTATAGCTGTTATCCTTGGGCGGAGTCCCACCGCCTGGAGAGGCTGGGGAGGTTGGCGGTGAGAAGCGAGCCTGGCCTGGGCAGGGTTGGTTGGAGAATTTGGTGGAGGGAGCACGTAGGCGGCAACACTTGCAGCGGAGCAGGCACAGCAGAGCCAGGCAGTCCCCGGAGGTTGCTGGCTGGGCCGGGGGGACGCAGCAGGCCCCGTCCCCGGTGTGCTCTCAGAGCCGGCCGAGGGCTGCACCGCCGGTAGTGGAAGCGACAGCCAGGAACCAAGACTGGGGGCGTGGGGACAGGCAGCTGACCTGGTCTGGAAAGGAATGGCAGCAAATTGGACATTGGCCTGGGCTTGAAGGAGTTTGCCAGACCGAACGAGAGGAGGAGGCGGCCCAGACTCCGGGAACAAAGTGGGAGAGGCCCAGCCCGGAAGAGGCAGTGGTCCTTCTGGGAAGCGGGAGAGGCCTGGTACGGGGCCAGAGCACAGATGGGGGCAGGGGCTGTGGACGAGGGCAGGTGGAGTCTGTCAGACGCAGCTCCGTTCCCCAGCCGCGTGTTCCCCAGCCACGTAAGGCTGTGCGTGCCCCATGCTGACTGGTCAAGGCCAGGCAGCAGGTACTCCGGAAGCACGTGATGAAGTGCACCCCCGTGGTGCAGATGGCGGGGAGCCCATGCTCGTGAAAAGGTCAGAACTGGCCCTCGTCCACCTGGGCTGGGCAGCCGCTTTCACTCCAGCACGTGCCGGAAGTTACGCTGTAAGCCAGGACGTGCCAAAGTGTGTGCTGGTCCTCGGCGCAGATTGGGGAGTGGCCCCCATTGGTGTGCACCTGTTGTGACCCTGACACTTGGTGTCGTTTCTTCTTTCCAGGGACACCACCATGTACGCTGTGTCTGCAGATTCCAAGGGCCTGGACACAGTGGTTGGTTTGCTGGCTGACGTGGTCCTGCACCCCAGGCTCACAGGTGTGCCCTGCGCTGTGTGGGGTGTCTGGGGCCGGGGCACGGGGAGGCAGGGAGCCCAGCCCTCGAGGAAGAGCGCTGTGTGGCCCCCCAGGGGCTCAGCTACCAGTGAGCTGTCTCGGTGTCCATGAAGTAACGCTGATGGTCAGGAAAGTTCTTCGTGCTTAATACTTTGGTGTCAGTCTATACTTTTTGGCGTTTTTAGTGAAGTTGGATTTTTAAGGTGTTTTTAAGTTTTTATTCATTTACATAATTTTTATGCCCCATGTGGGGCTCAGACTCACGACCCCAAGGTCAAGAGTTGCACACTCCTCTGACTGAGCCAGCCAGGCACCCCTGGGTCTTTCATTTCTGAAAGGCATTTCGGACCGTCCTTACACACTCGGGCTGGTATGCTCACCAGGAGCTTCCATGTCCTGGTGTCCATCCCTTTCCTTGGCCCGGTGGTGGCAGGACTTTGATTCTCTGCCCAAAGTGGGCGAGAGCGGGCCATGCTGACCGTTCCAGCCACCCTGGCTGTGCTCTGGTCACGTCAGCCTGGCCTCGTAGTCCAGGTCACGGTGCCAAGTGAGGACCTTTCCGGTACGTGTTCCAGCTAGCTGATGACATGGCAGCCCTGATGTAGGACTGTGCCTCTTTTAAGCGCCTTCACGCAGCTTCATCCTCACAGCAGCCCTTTGGGATAGACAGGTCAGGGGCCTGAGTGCCTCTCATGGGAAGTAAGCTGGGGCTCAGAGCAGGGCCAGGTGACCATCTCATGGCTGAACCTGACGCCTCTAGGTTCTGCCCGCACGGCGCCGTCCCCCTCACACCAGTGCCCCCAGGTCTGCCCCAGGTGAAGGCAGAGGAGATGCCAGCGTCTGGCAGCCAGCGACGCAGCCCAGCCTGGTGGCGCAGGCCCAGGGCCCTCTCCGTCCTGGTGGGTGTGGCCTGAGCCTTGTCTGGGTCCCTTGCAGAGGAGGAGATTGAGATGGCGCGGATGGCCGTCCAGTTTGAGCTGGAGGACCTGAACATGCGGCCTGACCCAGAACCGCTTCTCACAGAGATGATCCACGAGGTGAGACAGAAAACTCGCACGTGCCCTCGTCCGCATCTGCGGCCCTCCTGCTACCAGGGCGGTTGGGAGGGGCTGCGTGCCTTCCTGAGGTCCTTCCTACAGGTTCTAGGTGTATACAGACAGGACGTTTTTGTTTTGTTTAATTAAAAACATTTTTTTTAATGTTTATGTTTGAGAGAGAGTGAGTGTGTGTGTGCGCGCACGAGCCAGCGAGCGGGGGAGGGGCAGAGAGGGGGAGACAGAATCCGAAGCAGCTCCAGGCTCTGAGCTGACAGCACAGGGCCGACACCGGGCTCGACCTCACAGACCGCGAGATCATGACCTGAGCTAAAGTCAGACGCTCAACCGACTGAGCCCCCCAGTCACCCCTTGGTGTATAATTCTTACAGTAACCAGACTTTTGTTGCTCTGTTTCTAGAGTGAGCCTTTTATTCCACATGGGGGTTTTTGAGTTTTCATCCTGGAGAGATAGGTTTTACTGTTTGTGGAAACACACAAAGCTACTCCCGCCAAGTTAGCTAAGGGAAGCACCCGTGGGCTCTCCCTGCCGCAGCCGGGGTCACGGCAGGCTTGGCACGAGGGGGACACCTGGCCGTGGCCTCTCGTCACCTGTGTCTCTCCTTCCTTTTTAGGCTGCTTATCGGGAAAACACAGTTGGCCTCCACCGTTTCTGCCCCATGGAAAACATAGCAAAGATGAATCGAGAAGTGCTTCACTCCTACCTGAGAGCCTACTACACCCCCGGCCGCATGGTGCTGGCTGGGGTCGGCGTGGAGCACGAGCACCTGGTGGAATGCGCCAGAAAGTACCTGCTGGGAACCCGACCGGCCTGGGGATGTGAGGAGGCTGTGGACGTCGACAGATCCGTAGCACAGTACACTGGGGGGGTCGTCAAGGTAAAGCGGTGACGGGAAACACCCCGTGACCTTGGGTCGTGTGTGCCTTTTTCCACTGGGGCTTTTGGCGCGTCGTCGGTTTGAATCTGCAGGTGTCGGGGTCAGCCATACGTTCGTGGCCTTGCCGGATACACGTTCTAGTGCCCGGGCGTGACAGGTGTTCCCCGCTTAAAGCTAAGAGCTCGCTACGAGTGGAGGGCGAAGGATAGTCCTTGTGTCCGGGGAGTTGATGGGCGCTCGCGTAGGAGTCTGCAGGCCTGTTTCTAAGCGGGTCTGAACTGCGGGGTTTTTGAGGCCTCCTTGCTTTTCCACGCGGGTACACTGCTCGCCCTTCTCGGTTTCAGCTGGAAAGAGACATGTCCAACGTCAGCCTGGGCCCTGCCCCGTTCCCCGAGCTCACGCACATCATGATAGGACTGGAGAGCTGTTCCTTCTTGGTAAGTGCCAGCGGGGCCCCAGCGCGGCGCGGGCGTCCCCTCCCGGCCAAGCCCTGCCCTCCCGTGTCCCGCAGGAGGAAGATTTCATCCCCTTCGCTGTGCTGAACATGATGATGGGCGGTGGCGGGTCCTTTTCCGCTGGCGGGCCTGGCAAGGGCATGTTTACCAGGCTGTACCTCAACGTGCTCAACAGGTAGGTGGGGTTCCTTTCGCTTGCCTGTCCGTCCTCGAGGTTGCCTGGCCCAGCTGAGGGTGCTTGCAGACCATGACACCGCCTTCCGGGTGTCCCTTCGTCCGTGTTCCCTACAGGCACCACTGGATGTACAACGCGACCTCGTACCACCACAGCTACGAGGACACGGGCCTCCTGTGCGTGCACGCCAGCGCCGACCCCAGACAGGTGAGGGCAGCCCCGAGCGTGGCGGCCTGCGCTTCCCGTGCGGGTCACGTCCCCAGACCCAGCTGGTCTCTGAGCGCGCGAGCGTCACCACCGGAATTAGAAGAGACAGGCTGTGAGGTCCCGGTGACACTCCTCATCTCCGTGCTCTCTTTTAAAGGTTCGAGAAATGGTGGAAATCATCACGAAGGAGTTCATTTTAATGGCTGGAACCGTGGACGTGGTAAGTAGGGCGCAGAGCCAGCCGCAGACGGCCCCGCTGTGCTGGCAGGTCAGCCGGGGTGGGGTGGCGGTGGTGGGCCCGGCCTCTGTGCCCCCAACACCCCAGCCAGAACAGTCCACCCCCAGGTGACCCGGGTCCGCAGCTGAGCTCCTCCCTCCTCCCTGCTCGCAGCACAGTCACTGCGCCCACAGCACCACCCGGGCTGCACCTGACTGGCCCCGGGTCCTTTTTCACCTCTATTGAGAGGAACAGCGCAGATCGGTCTTTTAAGATTTGTTTATCTTGAGAGAGAAATCGTGCAAGAGGGGAGGGGCAAAGACGGAGAGGGAGAGAATCCCAAGAAGACTCCATGCTGTTAGTGCAGAGCCCAACACTGGGCTTGAACTCACAAACCATGAGATCATGACCTGAGCCCAAACCAAGAGTCAGACACTAACTGACAGAGGCACCCAGGCCCCCCCCAAAAAGGAGCATTATTTTAAAAATAATATCATTGGGATCCCTGGGTTGCTCAATCAGTTAGTGTCTGGCTTCGGCTCAGGTCATGATTTCAGATTTGTGGGTTCAAGCCCCGGGTCGGGCTCTGTGCTGACAGCTCACAGCCTGGTTAGGATTTCTTTCTCCCACTCTCTTTGGCCCTCCATTTATTCTTTCTTTCGAAAATAAGTGTTAAAAAAATAACATAAAGGCTAAGCATCCAGTTTTGGCTCAGGTCATGATCTCATGGTTCAGGAGTTTGAGCCTTGCATCAGTCTTTACTGACAGCTAGCTCAGAGCCTGGAGCCTGCTTTGGATTCTGTGCGCCCCTCTCTCTGCNCCCCCACTCTACTTGTGTGTGTGTTCTCACTCTTTCTCTCTCAGAAGTAAATAAACTCTAAACAAAAATAAAAATAGTATCACATTTATGGCCCCTGGGTGGCTCAGTTCAGTGTCTGACTTGGTTTTGGCTCAGTTCATGATCCCACAGTTGTGGGTTTGAGCCCCATGTTGGGATCTGTACTGTCAGCACGGAGCCTGCTTAGGATTCTCTCCTCTCCCCCCTCCCCTGCCTGTCTCTCTCAAAACAAACTTATAAAAGAAAAATCTTTAAAAATAACATATTTAAAAGTTGGCATTGGTGGCTCTGTTAGCGGTCTGCTAGGAAGTACTTCCTGCTATTGCGAAGCTAATTTGAGGTAAGTTTTATTTGCCTGCAGTTGCCAGAGTAGAAAGCACTCGTCTTAAGTTGGGGATTATCATCCTTAAACAATGACACGGACTCTCAGCAGCCAGCGTCTCCCAGCAGGAGCACATGCTGTCTGGCGTCTGGCAGCTCCACGTTGGCCGGGCGCCGCCTCTCTCCCAGCCGCTCTGTGTGCCCTCGGTTTTGGGCTGAGCTTTGTGACCACAACTTGAGGGGAGTCCTGAAGTTAAATTCTGCACCTGGTCAGAGAGGCTCATGGCACAGCCTCGGGGTCAGAGAGGCGCTCAGCACAGCCGGGTGGATGGAGCTGGTTCTCTCTGAGTTCCTTGGGGAGCGCAAGCCCGGGTGCCTGGGCCCTGCACCTGGGGTCTGGCTGGAGCCGCAGACTGTTGAACTTGTCTTCCTCGCGGCTTGGACGTGAGTAGGCCACAGTGTGTGAGCCACCCGGAAGTGACGCGTGGGACTTGGTGCTTGTCCCCAGGCAGAGCTGGCCCGGGCCAAGACGCAGCTGACGTCCATGCTCATGATGAACCTGGAGTCCAGGCCTGTGATCTTTGAGGACGTAGGGAGGCAGGTGCTGGCGGCCCGTTCCAGAAGGCTGCCCCACGAGCTGTGCGCGCTCATCCGTGAGTACCGTGTCGGCTTCCTCCCCTCCCTCCCTGAAGGTGGCCTCGGCCCTGTTAAGGTGTGATGCCCGCGGGCTTTGGTCTGTACCAGCCCCACCTCACATCCCTGAGTACCGACCCCTGTGCCCCCCAGTTTCCACCGCTCTCGCTACTGCGCTGGGTTTCTAAGCGGATTCATGAAGATGATGGAAATGTTCACTCGGGGCCCAAATGGTGCGGGCCCTCACGGCGCTGCGGCAGGTCTTGGTCCTGGGTTCCCACGGCTTCCCGTGTGTGTCCCGCAGGAAGCCCTTGAGTTTCTTCTCAGGGTCACAGTTCTGTTTGTCTGCAGCTCTTTGGGGGACAAGTGTATTTTCACCCTATCAGATCCTCAGAGGGTCCATGACGTTTGTGACCTCGAGGCAGCTCCGGCACTCGCCCCCGCCCCTGGGGAGCCCCTCAGACCCTGGGCCCCGTCCTCCATAGCGAAGGCCAGCTGTGATGGGTGTGTTCCCACGCAGGCTGTGCTTCCGGGGCGCTCAGGAGGCCGGCCCGGGGGTGCTGTGTTGTTTCCCTCCTGCAGGCTCTCCACGCAGGTCACTCTGCGGGCGGGCTGCTCCGTGTTAGGTGCATCGGCTCCTGTGCGCAGGTGTGCTGAGAATAACTTGAAACCGTTGGTATATCCCTCTTTAGTAAGAAAATCTGTCACTCCACCCTGAGTGACGGTGCAGTCTACACACGCCTGAGTCTGGACTCTCTGGAGTCTGCAGCCCGGCCTGGGACCCCTCGGTCTGGGTAGTGACCACGGCCACGCGCGGAGAGTCTGGCAGGGCCCGGGCGTTCCCCTGAGGCTGTCATGTCCCCCATGCTAGGCAGCGTGAAGCCAGAAGACATCCGGAGGGTCGCCTCTCAGATGCTCCGCAGGAAGCCAGCGGTGGCCGCCCTGGGCGACCTGAGCGACCTGCCGGCCTACGAGCACATCCAGGCGGCGCTGTCCAGCCGAGACGGGCGCCTGCCCCGGACGTACCGGCTGTTCCGCTAGAGCCCATTGGCGATCCGGCCCCGATGCGGGCGGTGGATGGAGCACGTGTTCGTACATGTGTCTTTGGGTGTGAATTTAGTGCAGAAATTTTTCATAAAAGGTGCAAACTGGGGGACTCTTCTCTTAAACTCGATCAGATTTAACGTCGCCGAGCACAGCTCCGTGTCCGTTTCTTCAGGACTGAGCAGCACCAGCCAGTGGAATAGAGGTTGGTCTCCACCGCCGCGGCTAGAAACCAGGTGGAGCGAAAGAGCGTTGGAGGCGGTCACTGGTGGGAGACCGGCCAGTGCTCTCCGTGTCCCCAGAGGCCAGCAGCTTTGAGCCCATGCCAGCTCGTCTCCTAACGGGGGCCGCGGGGCGGGGTGGAAGCCCCTGGTCTGCACGGTGTTTTCCTTCACTCTCAGGACGGGGCTGAGAGGCCAGGCTCCACTGGCCGCATCCGGTAGCTGTGCGCTGTGTCCAGACTGCACGCGGGTCGGCGCCTGGGAGGGGAGGTGGGGTCTCTGCGGATCGCTGGCCTGTGTGAGGAGCAGAGCCGGAGGCCGGGAGCCTTCGCTTCCGCGGGTGCACGTCAGGAGTCGCCAGGCCAGGCAACTCGAGTAACGCTGGTTAGCAGTGCGGGGCCCGGAGGGGCACGCGCACACAGCCCCTGGGCCCCTCACGGGGGCCACGCCGTCCCTGCCTCTGGCCATGGGGTGGCGGGAACGCTTGGAGGAAACCCACCCTTGAACATTACTTTGGTTATTTAAGCCGCTTGCTTTTGCCAGAGCCCATCATCCTATCTTGATGCCTTCCTGGCACACGTACCGGCACCAGCAGACGTGTCTGCCTGCTGGGGGGCGGACCAGGGAGCCGAGCTGGAGCCAGAGGGGGGTGGGGGGGGGCATCTGTGTGGACCACCGGTGGTTGCAAATGATCCGGCGGTTACTGCCCTGGGGGGTA
>NW_027527401.1:241312-247457 GCF_008692635.1 Crocuta crocuta | reverse complement strand
CCCTGGGGGGTGTAGTGCTCACGAAGAGACATCAGGGCCGCACTGGAGCCTCTGACCACACACACTGCCGTGCCCAGACCCAGGGGTCTGTTCGGAAGTTGGCAGTAAGCACCCCTCACACCCACCGGGCACCTGGGCAGCGCACAGCCGCGGCCCACCCTCTGGCCTGCGCGAGCGGAGCGTGTGTGGGTGACAAGGGCCGGGTCGGACAGACTATCCTCACATTTGAGTTTCTCGATTCCTTACGAGGCTTGCTTTCTGGAGACTGGCCCGCATCATTTGCATCCCCCTGAATTTTCACCCGACTTCCCAAGTGAGGCCTGAGCAGCTGCAACCTCTGGCCGCTCGTAAGCGAACATCCTGACTTGGGACCCGTGCGTTTGCCTGTGTCTGTCAAGAACGGTCAGAGGCGCCACCTGAGAAATGCATCTCACTTGCCTCATTTTCAGGACCCCTCGCCACAAAAATCTGTAAGAGATTTTCAGTTTATTGACTCAAAACTCAACGGCATATTGCTTTGAACAACATTTTATAGATCATCTGATGTTTCGTGAAGTCAGGTGGAGCGGACTGGGCCTCCTCTGTCACCAGACCGGGGTCTCACCGGGGTCTGGAGCCGGTGCTGATCAAGCTGGTGCCTCGCTCTGGAAGTGGGTTTGCTGCATCACGGCTCACGCAGGTCTCCGGGGTCCCTTCTCCCTGAAAGGCCCCTCCCCAGCTGGTGCGTCTGCAGGGGTGGCAGCCAGGGTGGGGAGCAGGCGGCAGAGGGAGGCGGGGCCGCCGGTGCGGCCACAGTCAACACCAGACTTCCTGCCTTTGAGCTGGACTTGAACTGCTCTTTTCTGGGAATGTCGTAAGCGTGGGGCGAGTACGTAGATGACCTCTTTCTAGGACTCCCATCTTTAGCCAGAAAGAGTTTAAGATTTAATATATGGATTTATTTAAAAATATAAATATGGAAAAATAAATAACTTTAAAGACTAGAGTGAATGCCCCTAGGTTTTTTTCCACATTCAAAGCCTATGTTTTTCAGGAGTGATCGTGGCCCTCTAACAGAGATGGGAATGTGGTCGGCGCCGGCCTCGGCTGGCTGCCGCCCTAAACATCCAGTTGTTGCTCAGGCCAGGAAACGCACTACTCACGTTAACGCTGTTTGTAGCTGGTCACACAAAAGCAAATGGTCTCAAGTCACCAAAAACCAGGAGAGGAAATGGCTTCGTGGCTGGAAGGGCGAGGCTAGCTGCACGAGGCCGGAGGCGGCCCCCAGACAGGCCAGGCCTCCCCCCCAACCCCAGGCCTGGTTCAGCAGGACCGGGGCTCTCCGCTCGGAAGTCGCTGCCTGTGGCCTGACCAGCCGGGCCTCAGCTCGGTCCTCACACGCACTGGCGGGACCGAAGCTCCCAGCCACCTCACCCTGAGCTCCCCCATTCAGTAGCCGGCCCCCTGGACTCAGACGGGGAAGGGCATCTCCTGGTCTGCATTTGAGGGGCTGCTGGAGCGCCGCCAGCGTCGGCTCTGGGCGCGCAGATGAGGACACCAGGAGCATGTGCGCCTGCCGGCCGGGGACCGCCGCGATGCCGGGCCTGCCTGGGGAGGTGTGAGAACGGGTGCAGCTGGCTTCCTTCCAGACGGGACACTGGTGCCTCAGTACCGCCTTGCTGGCCGCCTGTTGGGTTCTTGGTGACAAAGTGTGTCGGCCTCGACAGGTGGTTCGCCAGCGTCCCAGAAAGATTCCGAGGCGGCAGCCCCTTCCGTCTTCTCCAGGGGGCCTGTGGCCAGATAACGCCCCTGCTGTGGGTGGCGAAGGTCCGTGGGCCTGCCTCCTCAAGAGACCGTACAGACGGCGCTGGAATGCTGGTCCTTCGGGGCCTGCTGCTGCTGCTGCTGCTGCTGAATTTCTTTGGAAATTCGTCTTTTAATTCCTATTAAGTACAGTTCGCGGTCAAACTTGCCAGCAGCCAGGGGGATGCTGTGGAAGAAAGGGATGTCAGGAGGGCGCTGGCTACTTCCTTAGCCTCCTGGGAGGCTGTCTCGGACACCTGTGCCCTCCAGGCCGCTGGGCCCCGCCAGGCACCGGAGCGGAGCCGCGGCGAGTGCACGGAGCTCCCTGGGGCCCCTGCCGGGCCCCGTCACACATCAGCAAGAGACCAAACTAGCCTGGGGTGCGGCCGCCCCGACGGCAGCTGGAGGTCAGGACGCGAGACAACAGCAGGCACCCAGGGGCAGGGATGCTGCCCCCCAAACCCCCGTGGGCAGGAGCCCCCCCCGCCCCCCCCGCGGCCCCAGGGCGAGGACATGCGAGGAGGGTACTGACTTGTCTCTCCCCGGCCTCACTCTGACCCGGAACAGACCGTACACGGGGCGGTGGTCAGACGTCTTGATGCCAGGGCAGGAGGAGTACTTGATGGGACAGATGTCACCCTTGTGGCGGCTCCTATACATGACCCGATCCTGCAGAAAAGATCCTGCGTGCAGCTCTGATGCCGCGTGGTTTGCAGGGCTTGGCCCGCGTGCCCGTCACCTCGACCATGGTTGAGCAGAGTCCCCGTGTCCAACCCCACCTGCTAGAGCCTGTCCCCAGAGTGCCTCACCCATGCCCCCTGCGCTGGCGGGTGTCTGGGCCCCAGACAGGGGCCAGGCTGTGCGGCAGCCGCAGAGGCCGAGCCTGGAGCCCCCGGGTCTGGTGTGCGCCGCTACCTCCGTCCGTGCCGCAGGCGGCTCGATTCTGTGACAGCCTGGGGGCCGGTGGACTAGCCTTCAGGAGGGCCCTTGTCGGAGGGCACGGCCCCCAGCCCCAGGTCCCAGAGATGCGGTCACTAGCCCGGCACGGGCGCCACATCGGGTCCCCGCCTGCGGCTTGTGGGTGCTGCTGTCTCACCGGCCTTGGCCCGTAGCCTGTGGTTCTGAAGCGCGGGCGGTCCCAGAGCCGGGCTGCAGGGACGGGCCATGCACCCGGGGCGCTCACCGTGTAGGAGGGGGTCCTTTGCTTGGACGTGGTGTCGTAGGAGTCCTTCCCAATGTCGAACTTGTACGATGGAAGGAAATGGATGTCCGGCTCCTGGAAGCCCTTGAAGATGGACCCTGGAACGGTCACAGGCCCTACCTCTCGTCAGTCCCGCGGACTGCGCCTTCTTGGGGGTGGGGGAGTCCACACCCCCTCCCCAGGACCTCACCTTTCTTCATCTCCTGGGTGAGCTGGTCATGCTGAAGCAGGGCAGACGCCTTCTCCCCCAGCTCCTGCTTCAGGATGGCCTCCACGGCCACGCGCCCTCCATTCAGACGGAAATTGAAGTCTCCAAACCAGAACACCCCATCGAACCGTGTGGTGACGTCCGCTAGCCAAAACGGGAAAGTGCGTGAGCCCGGCCTCCCGGTGCTGGTCTCACCCTGGCGACTGACGGGTTTGGTCTGCGTCCCCGCTCCGGCAGCCACGGGCAAGGATGGCCCAGGCACAGCCCTGGCCGTGAGGGTTGTGCCCCGCGGCTTCCTGGGTCAACATGTGGGTTCACATTCGCCGTGGGGTATCTTCATTTCAAACAGCAACAGATATCGGGGGACAGCGTGGGTGCCCTCAGGCTCCCAGGAGCCCACGCCACCCACGCTCACCGCCTCCGCCAGGGCCCGTGGGGGCAGGGAGGCAGCCACGGCGAGGACCCGGACCCAGGTGGCAAGGCCAGGCTCTGGCTGGAGGCACAGCTGCCCAGTGGGTCCCGGCTGGTGAGGAGCCCAGCACCAGGCCTCGTTCAGGGCACCTGCGTTCCCATGGGCTACTAACTTTCCAGATTTTTCCAACCTTGATTCTCAGAAGCTCTCCAAGTTTATTTTAGGTAAACTACCCAGAGCACAAGGCCGGGGCACGTCGCCGGGGCTCACCGGCGTCGGAGCGGTAGGGGCTGGTGTCGGGCACGCTCTTGGGCAGGGCCAGGCCCTGGATGGTTCTGCTGTAGTCCAGCAGCCGCTCGCTCACCTTCCCGTCTCCGGCTGTAAGAACAGAGCACGGGGGCCGCTCCAGCGGGGCTTCTGGACCCGGAGGACAGCAGTGTCGTCCCGCCCCCCGCCCCAGGTGCTAACCCCCAGTGTCCCCCTCAGGTGTCCCCGGCGCGGGCCCGGCGGGAGGGCACCGGCACAGAAGGCGCTCCCGGCGGGCATGGGGGCCGTGTCCTAACGCCTGGGACTTACAGGTGAAGTGAGACGTGATGAAGAGGAAGGAGGTGCCGAAGAAGGTGAAGCTGACGCCCAGGGCCCCCTTGGTCTTGATGTGAGACACGATGCGCGTGGTCACCGTGGAGCTCTCCACCTCTGGGGGGGGGAGGGGATGCAGGGCTGACGTGGCTGCCCCCGCGCGCACCCTGTCCACCTGCCCTCTCGGGGGCCGGGTGAGCGTCCCCGGGCGTTGGCGCAAAGCGGAGCAGCCTGCCTACCTGAGCAGAACCAGATGAGGTCCCTGCGGATGAGCACGGACATGTAGAGCGCCCCGTGGGCCGCGGAGTACAGCGTCACGTAGCGGGGGCCGAGCGTCNGGGGGGGGGGGGCGGGGGGGCCGGGACAGCCTGGGAAGGGGCTGGAGCCTCCCAGCCCCGCACCCTCCCCCACAGCCCAGAGGGCCCTGCCTCCTGGCTCCTGCCTGCGGGAAGGGGACAGGCCAGCAACCCGCGGCCACAGTGCTGGTCCCAGGCCCTGGCTCTCCCGCTACCTCACGAAGGCTCCAGGTCCCTGGGGAGCCCAGCCCCTTCTGCTTCCCCTGGGTCGGGGGTGCCCGCAGACCTAGGACCCCCTTGAAGGGTCGGGCTTGGGGGCCTGGCGTCCCCCAGCGAGACAGAATGTTCTAGATCAGCTGCGTGTCCACAAGAACTCAAGCTCATCGACTCCAAGTTCTTTGCGCCCCCAACAGAGAAGTGGTTCTCCTGCCACCTGGGCCTCACCCTACGTGGGCGGACGCAGGGCAGGCGTGCGCCCTACCTGTCGGAACAGCCCTCCTGCACCCCGACGACGTACAGGTCCTGGGCGTAGTCGGCCTCGGCGGGCAGCAGGAGCTCGTCCAGGTTTGGGGGCAGCTCCTGCAGAGAAGCAGCGCCTAGTGAGGGGCCCTGAGACCCCAGCCTCTCCCGAAGGGCCCGGGCAGGCCGCCCTCCGCCCCGGTTGGTCACCACCATGCCCGTGTCTGCGCCCCTCCCTCACCAAGGGGCCCCCGGCCCCAGATGCACTCTGGGTGGGGAGGTGGTGCAGCCCAGCCGGGGGCTGCGGTCCCGGGGGCCAGCTCCCGAGCCCGTGGGGCCCCGGACAAGGGCACTGCCCCACTGAGGGGCAGCATGGCCCCTGGCGGACACGAGCGCCACCAGCCCGGGCACCTGTCAGAGCAGGCTCCTGGTCACTCAGCCAAACCTCGTCCCGCTGGAGGCCCTGCCTGGTTTCCTCCCCAGCGCCTGTGCCCCCAGGGTCCGCCCGGGCTCCGCTGCGCGGAGGGCAGGGCCTCCCGTGCTATCGTCAAGAACGCCATGGCACACGTGGGCAGCAGAAAGCACTCGAGACCCCATCGTGGCAACCACTGCCCCCTTCCCCCCCCCCCCGCGCGAGCACCGCCACAGTGCAGGACGTGCGCACCCGGTCCCCAGGAATGAGAGCACCCCACGCGCGGGGGATGCAGACCGTCCGCCCTGCGCGCAGGGCGTCCCAGCTGAACCCGCAGTGGGGCATGGGCGGTGGGGAGGCTGTGCACTGCCCCCTCCTCCTAAAGCTGCTGTGAACCTGAAGCTATTCTAAACACGTGCGTGTGTAAGAAAACCGCATTTCCCCCCATCAGGCAGCGGGGAGGTGGAGGAGGCAGGGATGTTCCGGACAAACGCCCAGGCAGACGGCGTGCGGCTCACAGGCCGCGGGGGAGGCGCGGGGGGCGGTGGGGGGGCCCTTACCTTCTGGCCCTGCATGTTCCACGTGGCCACGAAGACGGCCAGGCTGCGGTCCGGGAAGTACCGGGCCAGCTCGTCCGCCCCCATCAGGGCCCCGCTCGCCAGCAGACTCCCCTCCAGGTAGCTCCTGCGGAGACAGGGCAGCCTGCAGTCGAGGGCCGGGGCAGGCGGGCGCGGGGACACACCTCCCGGGCACGCTGCCGGCCCCAGGCCCCCCGCAGCACGGGACCCGTCTTCGG
>NW_027527401.1:237232-241282 GCF_008692635.1 Crocuta crocuta | reverse complement strand
ACCCGTCTTCGGGAGGCTGTCCCAGAGCTGGGGCTCCCGGGGATCCCCCGCGGGTGAGCACCAGCCTCTTGGAAGCCCCATTGGTCACAAGTCTATAAACACCAGCACGTGTTCAACGTTTCTGTCGCCTCCTGAGACGAAGGACTTGAGGATGATTTCCGGGCTCTTATGCTGGGGCCCTTACGGCTCGGCCTTGGGCTGTGAGGAGGGCCCTGCGCCAGGGGCTCGCCTCCATCTCGGCGTGGTCCCGGCGGCCCCAACAGCCACAGGGGGCACGTCCACCCTCACGGCAACGACAGGCTCTATTTCAAGAGTTGAACGGCACAGTGGGGAGGTTTAGCGAGAGCGCCCTGGCCATGAAGTGCCGACGAGGAGCGGCTCTCCCCTGGGGAGGTGGGTGCGGCCCAGCCCCAGCCCCACCCCCGGGCCCCTCGCAGGGGTGCCTGGGTGTCCTCTCTCTCGCTGCTACGTCCGCATTTCTTCCAGCTGTCTGGGAGTCCTCCTTCCAGAACATTCTTCCCACCCAACTCAAGATCACTCAGGCGGCCCCCAGAATTAGCACCCAGGTGACGGCCGCACCCATGTTTGGCCATTTCGTCCCCTGGGTCTTCTAGTGCTGCTCTCTGCTGCAGACACTGGTCGCTCCCCCCCCTTTTCCGGCCATCCAGCCGCTGCGGAAGCTGGTCACTGGCCCCCGTGCATGCCCTTGCCCAGGGGGCTCTGCCGTCTCCTGAATGGTGGTCATATTGGAGGCTGGTTAGATTCCACTCCCATTTCCTGGCAGACGAACCCCAGTAAGCAATGTGGGCCCTGGCCCCACTCCAGTGACCCCAAGATCAGTCCGCCAGAGCCTCCCTCGTCGTCAGCCATCGCCCTGATGGCCGTGTGCAAATGACGGCTTGTAGGGCGCCCTTTCCGGCCCCCGGGTGCGCTGGTTAGTCCTTCCAAGGCCTCTCCTTGTTTCCCAGCGGGCAGGGCCGTCCCAGTCCCGTCTGTCAGGGGCGAATGGAGGCTGAGGGCGTTCTGTGACGTGCCAAGGCCCGGCAGCCGGGCGCTGCAGTGCGGGACAGGGCGCACCAGGCCGCAGATGGGGTGGGCTCGGAACGCCGGGGTGCTCCGCCTGCCCCCACTGCACCCCTCCAGGCTGCCTGGCACCCTGACCCCACCTGCCTCCACCTCTGGGCACAGGGAGAGCCTCTCACCTATGGCCGTGCCGTTCAGGGCCCGCCACCGCCACTGCGGCTCAGCGCTGCTATTCACCAGCGTCCTTAAGAACCCTGCCCAGGGGCGCCTGGGGGGCTCAGTTGGGTGTCCGACTCCGGCTCAGGTCATGATCTCACGGTTCGTGCGTTCGAGCCCCATGTCGGGCTCTGCTGACAGCTCAGAGCCTGGAGCCTGTTTCAGATTCTGTGTCTCCCTCTCTCTCTGACCCTCCCCTGCTCACGTGGTCTCTCTCTCTCAGAAATAAAACATTAAAAAAAAAAAAAAAAGAACCTAGCCCAGTGCAGCTGTTCAGCAGAGAGACACCTAGTGCGATCCAAGCTCCCGAGGACTCTTCATTCTTCCTCGCTAAGAAAACCTTACTCCTTAGTCTTGCCGACAGGACCCCGCTCCTTTGAAGGACGCCCCAATCAAGAGCAAGGCTCCGAGCCACGGTGACCACTGGAACCAGAATGTAGCTCTCACACGAGCGCGGGCCTTGCAGCACAGGACTTCAGTCCCGCCCAGAGGGAGGCTCCGGCTGGCTGCCCGCACTGTGTCAAGAAGCGCCATCACGCGGGTCACACGCGCAGCCGGGCACCGGGAGGGCTCCTGCGCCCCGGCCTTGGAGGCCCTCGAGACGCCCCCACCCGCCCTGCCCAAGGGCGTGGTGGCCTCTGGCCCAGCCCCATCTGCAGGGTGACCGTAAGGCTGCCGTCCCAGGGGCGCTGTGCTCTGACCCCCTCCCAGGTCTGCAGCCGGATGCCACATTCAGCTGCCTCCGTGGCCCGTGAGCCCCACGTGCCACACCGTCCATGGCACCCGGCCTGTCCAGCCCGGGCTGCGCTCTGACTTTGGCCAGGCTCCCTGTTTGTGGACAGCCTACGAGCTAAGGACCATTTTCACATTTTCAAAAGGGGGGAAAAAACCCTATTATTTTGTGACGTGGACAACTTACACAGAATTCCAATTTCGTGTCCCTGAACGAAGTGCTACTGACACACGGCTGTGGCTGTGGGTGCCCACGTGGCCTATGTTCCTCCGCTACAACAGCAGAGGCCAGCACGACCGCAGAACGGGGACACTTGCAGAAAAAGTGCCGACACCTGTCGTAGAACTCGCTGGGAACAGGGACTTGAGGCGGCAGAACCAGGGTGAGGGATCCCCATCCCCCACAACCTGTTGGCCGCTTGTCTGAAAACGCTGAACTGGGGACCCCTTTTTGAGACGTGGTTGTCATTTTATGTTCCCCGCGTGTCCGCCGCACACGGGGCGGGGACGCTGGGAACACGCTAAGGCGGCTCGCCGTCCACCAGAAAGCAAGCTGCAGCGACTCCGTCCTGTACCGCCGGGCTCCCCGACCCTCTGAACCTTCGAGTGGGCCCTTATTTGGCAACGGCCAGCGGCCCACGAGAGAGACGCAGACGCGGAGCAGAACCGTGTGAGGCTGGAGGGCGGGGCGAGGGGGGACGCGAACACCCTTCCGTGGTTAGGAAGCTGCTTCCTAACGCTACGGTGAAGGCCACGGCTGATCCCCGGCCCCGGCGGCCCTACCTGCTGCGGACGTCCTTGGCGCGGATGGGTGCCAGGAGGCTGAACGAGGACTTGGCATCACAGGCCAGGGGGCTCGGGGGCCGGCCGGGGCCCAGGCTGCTGTGGGCCCGGAACAGCCTGCCCTGCAGGCGCGACTTGCCGGCGGAGCTCGCGGTGCGCAGGGAGTCGGGGGCCACCTTCTGCTCCAGGGCGGGCAGCCTGCCGGTGCTCGCGGCCGAGGCCCCGCCCCGGTGCAGGAGGTCCAGGGAGGTGCCGATCATCCCGGAGATACAGTGGCCCCAGGAGGAGGGACTCCCTCCCGCGCTGCCCTGGGCCCTGCGGGTCGTGGGGATCTCCTGCAAGGAGGTGCTCAGGCAGGGCGGGGAGCCGGTGTGCGCGGGGGACTGGGGGGTCTCGTCCTGCAGGGAGCCCCTGGAGGGGCTGGTCCCGCTGCGCGTGGCCAGGTCCTCGTGGCTGGCTCGAAAGCGCCGCCTCCTCCACGCCTTCTCGTCCAGCGACAGAGCTCGCTCCAGCCTGGGCCTCGCGGGTGGCTTTGGGGTGAAGGGTTTCGCCTTAGCTTGCGGGTCCTCATTGCTGACAGCCGCTGGAAGGTTCAGAGGGCGGACTGGGCTCTTCTCGGGGCCCTGACAGTCGCCGGTAGGCAGGGACCCTGGGTGGGGTACGAGGTCTTTGCCTGGGTTTGGAAGCTCTCCCTTCAGCATTCTGCCTTCGGGCCCCAGATGCCCCTGGGGGGTGAGCTGCGGGGGGGCTGCGTCTGAATGCCCCAGGCACTTGGATGGCATAGTCCAGCGGCCAGCTCTAAAGGGTGACGGCAGCCCAGCCGACCCAGGGGAGGGCTCCTGCTGGGGCTGCCGGTGAAGCCCAGGGTCAGGGACGCGTGGTCAGATGTGGCCCGGCAGGCCCAGAGGAGAGAAGGCGCGGTGGCTCCCCTTCAGGCCCGGGGTGGTCCAGCAGGCGCAGGGCCCGTTGCTGCATGACGGGGAACCCCGAGGTCCCGGAGTCCCCGGGAGGAGCCTGGAGGAAAGCGGGCAGTTATCCTCCCAAAGCCATGGCCCGACGTGCGCGTCGTGGTGCCNACCATACACCATATTGCGCGGGGGAGGGGGGTGTGCTGTTCCTCCGTGGGGTGCTGGAGACACGACCCACATAGAATTGCAGCCCCAAGGTCAAGGCCAGTTCACAGGTCCAGCCTCAGATGGCAGTCCCTGGGCCCTCGCTCACCTGCGTGGCCACCCCATCGCTCAGCGGGCAGACCCCGCGGGGACAGGAGCCCCTCCGCAGCCCTGCGGCCCGGCC
>NW_027527401.1:235620-237159 GCF_008692635.1 Crocuta crocuta | reverse complement strand
GGGCGCCGCGCCTGCCGCGGGGTCCCCAGGGCAACGACAGCCGCGCCGCCTGACCCCGCCCCCGCTTCCCGCCTGGGGTCGTCCCTGCGCCTCAACCCGCGCTCTGGACCCGCGCTCCCGCCTGGGGGTCACCTCGCCCGAGGTTGCCCAGTGCCCCAGACTCGCGTCGGAGGCCCTGCCCAGGATTGCCCCAAGCTCGGGACCCGCGCCCCCGCCCGAGGTTGCCTGGTGCCCCAGACTCGCGACGGAGGCTCTGCCCAGTTTGACCCGCGCCCCGGCCGAGGGCCACCCCGCCCGAGGGCGCCCTGCGCCCTCGCCCAGGTGTCTCCCTGCCCGAGGTCGCCCCGCGCCCCGGACCCGAGTTGGAGGCCCTGCCCAGGGGTCACCCCGAGCCCTGGACCCACGTGCCCGCCCAGAGGTCACTCCACCNGGGCCCCCCCGGCCCCCGCCCCGCCCCGCCCCATGGACGCGCCTCACTTGCTGCCCTGGGAGGAGGGGCTTCCCGCCAGGCCCACCCTCACCCAAGGCAGAGGAGCCCCTCCGGCCGTACCTGCCGCCTTGTGCCCCTGATGGTGACCCACCAACAAAAGGAAACAAGTGACAGAGCCCTGCGAGCGCAAAATACTTTATTTATCAATTTGCAGTGTAACAATTTGCATTTAGGAAAAATAGCAGCTCCCGCCTGGCCTGGGAGGGAGCTTCTTGAATCAAAAGTCGCTGGCAGTCCACGCGGGCAATGGTGGGCAGGCCGGGCGGAGGGCGTCGGCGGGGGGCTCTGGTCCCGGGGCCCCCACTGCCCCTGGCAGCCAGGCCCCACCTGTCTCCAAGTGACAAGAACGCATCCAGGCGTGCCCGTGGGTGACACGTGGGAAAACGCTCCGCGCCCTTCCTCTGGGGCCCAGTGAGCCGCGGGGAAACTCCACATTCACACCATTTCCGCACTTAGATTTACGACACCCAACTATGTCCCCAGCAGAACCTACAGAAGTTATTTCCTAATGATTCTTATAAATATTTAATTTTTTTTCTGTAGTCTCTTCAGACTTAACAAGAACGTGAATAATTCTANCCCTCGCTGGGCTCAGCCCGCCACCCACTGAAGATCCCGGTGGGGGAGGGTGGGCGGAGGGAGACACGGAGGCAGAAGCCTCAGAGTCAGAGCGCGAGTCAACTCTGCACTGTGAGGACCGGTCATGAGAAAGTACATCGACTGTTTCACAAAGAGCGTGCCAATCCAGAAGTTTCTGTGAGGAGTCGTCTAACTAGGCTACTCCCATACTAAGAAAACCCAAATGGAATCCGTCACCGGCAGTTTTAGGCTTGGTGGGGTAGGCGGGCGGGTCCACGTGGAACACGGCCCTGGGGGACCCCTTCCCAGACGCAGAGGGAAGTGACGTTGGAAACATCTTTGCCGCCAGACAAAACGCACTTCAGTGACCGGGCCTCCCTGGAAAGCTCGACCGGGTCCACGTTCCCTTGAGGCGTTTTTTTGCAGTGCCCCCACCCCAGGGGGCTCTCCCAGGCCGGGGTGCGCTCTCC
>NW_027527401.1:224387-235537 GCF_008692635.1 Crocuta crocuta | reverse complement strand
GGCAGAGCACGGTTAGGTTTCCCAGACACCCCGTTACCGAAGAGCGGTGCCCTCGTTCTCGTGCAGCGAAGGCGGCTCCGGCCTCACCCGGTGCAGCGTTCCTGAGCGACTAAGGATGTGCTGCCCTTAAGTCACTGTCAGGTGAGAGATGGGGCCAAAGACCCCCTCTGTTCGCCCAGCACCGGAAAGGCAACGCTTTGGAGACGGGCGGTGAAGAAGGAAGTGCGAGCACAGCCACGCGGAGTCACCGCTGTGCCCATGTGGGGACACAAGGGAGGTGCAGGCGATCAGTCCGTCTGACTTCCCAGGGGAGCAGAATTCGAAGGTTCTAGATGCTACTGCAGGACAGGGACCCTTCTAGCTCAACGCCGGGTACTTCCTCTGGCCAATCCTCCCCATCCTTGAGCCCCCCGAGGCGGCAGAGGTCTGGAAAGACAAGGAAGAGGGTGGACCTCCACACGCCAGCCTCCGAGGCCGTGGGGACTCCGGTCCGCGGGCCCGTTTCCGCCGACAGAACAGGCGGGCTGCACGCATCCTCCGCAAGCCTGGACAACGGACCGAGTCGGGACCAGGTCTAGACATTCGCTTTGAAGGCCTCTGCCATTTGGTCGGGTGCTGAGAAGGGAGGTGGCCCCTGCAGCAGAGCACCCGAGGAGGGCGGCGGCCCAGGCTGCCACGGCAGGGATGCGGGGCGGGGGGGAGGGGGGAGCGCCCAGGGACAGGCGGCGGCCAGACCAGGCATTTACTTGGGCTGAAGTGAGCCAGCAAAACCTCTCGGAAAGCGAGACGGTGGTGACGGAAGGAGAAGCACCACCCGGTCCCCAAGCGGAAAAGCAGCTGCACAGCCAGGCGGGAGCCNCCCCCTACTCAGCTCCCCCCAAGCCAGCAGCCAGTCTGTACCCTACAGGCATGAGACTGAAGAGGAGGAGCGAGAGGCAGAGAGAAACAGAACGTTCAGGAGCATTCTCCCGCTGTGGCCATGGGCTGCCCAGTGAAGGGGCCCAAGGCTGGCACGGCGGAGGGGAGGCGGGCCCAGAGCGAGGCGGGCCGGGGGCAGCAGGCCAGGTGGGGCGCTGGGTGGGGGAAAGGCCTCTTCCCCTCTTCCCACCCCCTGGGCCCCGGAGACGGCAGGGCACTCACCTGTGCAAACTGAGCAGGGCTGTAGAAGGGCACGGAGGCCCCGGGGGCGCCCCCTGCAGCGGCGTGGTCACTGGGAGCCTGAGAAGCACAGAGAGCCCGTCTCAACATGGCGACAGCACACAGCGGCGCGTCTCCCCTGTGAGCAAACGCTACTGCCGAGTAACCCCCATGGCACTTCTAAGGAAGCCACAGAAGCAGCTCGAAGACACTCGTTCTGACACTGGATTTCACTACCGAGCGGGTCACGGGAAAAAGGTGCACGTTAGAGCAGCATGCAGAGCACAGTGCTTCAGGGAGCAGGACGCGCGACGGCAGGCAGTGCCCGGCCCCGGGGCGCCCCGAGTGCCACCCGGAAGCGGTTAGTAGGTATTTCTGACCCCTTCAGACCTAGAGCGTCCAACTATAGGACCCAGTGTTTTAATAAGTAAAGTCCCGTGAAGCCTCCGTGGAGGCAACGGGAAAGCTTCGTCGTGCGAGCCGCACAGCAGATGAAGTCTTCCTGCGTCGCCCTGCCCGCCCGCCGAGGACAGCCTCACTGCCTCGCTCCGCCCGCCCGCCCAGGGACGCCCTGCGCTTGACCAGAAACTGGAACTTCTCTGGCCCCCGGCGGGCTTCTGAAACCCTCACATGCGGTGAGGCGACACCCAAGGCCCGCCGTTTGGCAAAAACAATCCGGAAAGAATACAATCGCAAAAGTCCGTCGTTCACCAGGAACGTTCTGGGGTCGGCTGGGTCACCAGTGTAAGCGGACGGCTCAAGAGCGCCTCCGAGGACACTGCGAGAAAGGAACACTGCATCCCGTGGCGAGCGGAGGGCGGGGAGGCGGCGGGGCTGTGTTAGTGACAGGGCAGGACACAGGCCAGCACAGCGCTCTTAAAGGGACAACAAAGGCGACCCAGTTCAACTCGGGCTCAGTGAGAACCGCCAGCCACAGGTACCTGGTAAAGGTGCTGGCTTACTTCACGTGATAGTGAACTCAGTGAGCTACAGCGCGAAAGCTACGAGACAGCAAGAACACACACACACCACAGACGAGTGAGAGGTCGGCATGCTGCTGCCCCGCGCGGCCGCGTCCACCCCGGAGCTGCGTGGGGCCGTTCCATCAACGCGGGCCAGCCGGGACACAGACCGTCAGCTGCAACCTCCTCCGTTAACAGGCAGGGTTTTACTTTTACTTTAATTAACAAAAAAGTTTACACTTATTTACTTATTTTGAGAGAAAGAGCAGGGAGGGGCGGAGAGAGACGGAGTGAGAATCTCAAGCTGGTGCTGTCAGCACAGAGCCCGACAGCTCAGAGCCTGGAGCTGCTTTGGATTCTGTGCCTCCCTCTGCCCCTCCTCCGCTCACACTCTGTCTCTGTCGCTCTCTCAAAAATAAATAAGAAACATGAAAACATTTTTTACGAAACCACCGTCAGTCTGGGGGGAGGGGCCTACCCTCACGCTGCGGGAGAAGAGCGAGCGTGGCACTACCGTGCCGAGGGGAGCCTGGGCTGCGGGCGCTCGAACCCTGCTCTGTGCGCGGCTCCCGCACAACCGCGCAGACACAGAGTCACCGCTGCGCCGCGGGACCCCAGACACGCCTTCTAAGCGCCAGGAAGCTGCTGCGTTGCCTCTTCCTACTCAACATTCTCGCTTAAAAGGATGAAGCCACTTGGACGGTACGAACGGGTGAGGTCCTCAGCCCAGCTTCCGGGCAGGTACCGAGGGGTGGGAGCGGCTTACCTCTCCTCCCTGGGAGCCGTCCTGGTGGGTGGGTGGGAGTTCAGGGCCAGGGAGGGACGCTGGTGAGCCCAACACCTGCGAGAGAAAGAAGAAAGGCCGCAGCCCTCAGTCCTGTGAGGCCCCCGCCCCAGCCCCGGCCCAGGAGCCCCACTCGGAGCATGTGCCCCTCTGAGCAGCCGCGGGGCTCACGACAGCCCATCTCTGGGGAACTCAGACCATGGGCCCCTTGATGGCTTTGTGTGTGGGTGTCCTGTCACCTTGTTTCACAGAACAGCAAACAGAAGCTTTGAGAAGTTACGTGACCCTTTAAGCATTAAGCAGCGAGGGGCGCCTGGGGGGCTCAGTCGGTTAAGCATCCGACTTCGGCTCAGGTCATGATCTCGCAGTTCGTGGGTTCGAGCTCCGTGTGGGGCTCTGTGCTGACAGCTAGCTCAGAGCCTGGAGCTGCTTCAGATTCTGTGGCTCCCTCTCTCACTGACCCTTTTCTGCTCATGCTGTGTCTCTCTCTCTCTCTCTCAGAAATAAAACATTTTAAAAAATTATTTTTTTAAATCTCTTTAAGACTGTGAGTTCAGGAAGCCAAAGATACCAGACCACATGCACCACGTGGTCACGATCCATATCTCGGGGACAGCGCTCAGGGGAAAGACTTCCATGGAAACAGTCTTCTCCGGGGCGCGACGGGAATGACACAAAGGGCAGGCTGACTTTCCGGGGGAGGGGGTGAGGGGCGAATGCTCCCTGTCCCCCCTCCCATCCCCGAGGCACCGCTTGCCTGGGGGCTCATGCAGGGGCTCACCTGGGGCTCCGAGGCAGGCTCTGGATTGACCGGTCCCCCCGCGGGGGCCTGCCCTTCCCTGCCGGCCCCCTCTGCAGGCAGGCCTTCCTCTGCGTCTGTGAAGGGGACAGAGTGGGAGGCTGTCATTCCACCCATGACACTGCTGGGGTTTCATGCAGAACCACCCCAGGGGAAGGGCTCCCCACAGTGCACTTGTGGGGACACGGAGAGGGCTCCATGAACAAGCACGGATGGACCCCAGGCTCTCTGCACATCAGCTGGTCATTCTTCTTAAAGGGAGACTAAAGCCACGGGCCCTCAGAAAGAAGGTACAAGGTCAGGAGGTCCCGTGCCACCTACCTGTGTTTGGTCCGAACAAGTGGGTAGGAATCGGCATCGGGGCAAGAGGAGCAAAAAACTCCGCAGGGGCAAGAGCCGGTTCACTCTGCTGGGGCCCCCCCGGGTTTAACACGTCCACATAGCGCGCTCGGGCTCCAGCTGCACCGGGGCAAGCGGTGAACACAGGTCAGCGCACCCGCTGCCCCGGGCCCCACCTTCCCAGGACGCGGACGCGGCTCCCCCCACAGCGCAGGCGCAGCGCTGGCTTCTATGGGGGGAGGGGCGTCTCACAGCCCGAGTTCACGTGCACTGCGCTGCCGCCGCTAGTACCGCAGGGTCTCTGAGCAGGGCCCTGGGGTCTAGACACAGGCACCTCTCTGGGGACTCACCCTCTGACACTGTGTCCCGCCTGCACACACACCCACGGTCCCTACACCCTGCCGTTTGGGGGCAACAAACATGTTGTCAAAGTCTAACCTCTGCCTTGACTCTGTTACCTGCTTTCCGGGAAAACATGTTCACAGAGGCTCTGGGGGGACCTCCGGGACCGGGGGGCCCAGCCTGCGCGGCCTTGGGGAGGGAGGTCGGCGGTGGCGGCGGAGCCTTCTTCTGCGGAGAGAAAGCCGCTTTAGAGACCTGCCCGTGGGCCCGAGGTCACCAGGCACGGACAGATGCCTCCCAGGCGCCCACGGCCACACTGTGGGGATCCCAGCTCACCTCCTCCTCGGGCTCATTTACATCCACCCATCGGTTCTTCTTTTCATCCCAGACGATCTGCCACCATCGGGAAAAACAGAGAGAGAGGTCAGGAGACTCGGCGGAACAGAACTGGAGTGTGGCTCCGCGTGACGCCGCGCACCCAGGGGACGCCCGCCTGGGGTGTGCCGTGCGCACCACCGCTGCTGGCGACACCGTCGCATTGAGTCACCGCCGCCGGCAGCGCCCCATCCTAGGGCACTCACCGATTTGTTCTTGTCGTCAGGCAGATAAGCTTCTGTCCTCTTCTTCCCGGGCAGCCAGCGAAATAGCCAGGATTCTCCGCTCTGCACACAGAAACAACCGCAGCGGCATGGAGGGTGCGGCGCTGGGTGCGGGGAGCCCCACGCGGAGGACCAGTCCTGGAGGGCCCTGGAGGGTCTGCTCACAGGAGGGGCGAGCGCTCGGAGCCACAGACGCAGGGGACAGGGGAGGGCGGGTCTGTGTGTAACGGGACAGAGTCCAGTCTGGGAAGACGGACACATTCTGGGGACAGATGGGGGGTGGATGCACGACAGCTTGAATGCGCCTGACACCCCTGAACTGTACCCTTAAAACACGGTTAAAACGGTAACTTCTACGTCATGTGTATCGTAGCACAATTTACAAACGTGAACAATGTGCCTTTTGGAGCTGTTCCTGTCTAAATGCCAACGGACGGCGGCCTCTGGCGGTCTCCCAGACTGAGCAGTGGCATGACAGCTGGGAAGGCCTGTGGGACCCGCTTGGAACAGTCCCCTCGGGTCCTCCGCTAGGAGAACTTAGGTGTCAGGGACACGGACTTTATTCTTCGAATCCTGTGCTTTGCTTCTTCTAGAACAAACAGAAACCGGGAAGGAGCAACGGCGGCCGCGTGTGCCCTCAAGCCTGTCACTCGGAGCTCTGCAGTGGAGAGCGGCACGGGTCTGCGCTCCGTCTCGCTGACGCATCACGTTGCGGCTCACGGTGCCTGCACCTCTGCCTTACGCCGGGTTTCAGTAAGACACCAGCCGTTAAAAAAAACTGATAAACTGAACTATATTAAGAACCATATTCTACTTCAAAAAGGGTGGGGAAGGGCACGTGCTGGGTCAGTTGGTGAACATATGACTCTTGGTCTCAGAGCTGTGAGTTCAAGCCCCACGTTGGGTGTGGAGACTACTTAAAAAATAAATAAATAAAAAACAAAAATACACCCACCCCCAAAAAGAACCATGCTCCTCATAAGCTAACTAGCACGAAGAGTAGAAAGCCGACCCAGAGTGTGGAAGAGGACGGGCCTCTTCCCAGGCTGGGGCTCCAAGAGAAAGGAGCGCTTTCGCCAAAGGATGACAGCCCAGAACTGCTCGTGTAACAAGCCCACACGAACACAACGGCTGCATCCGTCACCGAGACGAAGGATAAATACAAGTGTGCACCTGCCCACAACCTATGCTCCTACATGAGGGCGTCTAAAGGTCGGCCTCCCCTGTAAGAAGCCTCAGAGCAGCAGACACCAGCCACTGGTGACAGAGGTCAGAAGAGACCACCCTCTGGGGCTGCGCGCCGACAGGCCGTGAACACATGGGGCGGGCATGGGGGGCTGCGCTGCTCCAACCCCACTTGGGTCATACCCCTTTCGGGACACGGACGCACAAACGTTCATGAAGCTTCGTGCTTCATGTGCGCTTAGGACCCTTCCCAAACCGTGTGGCCCAACCGACAAAAGAACGATGGCCCAGGCCCGGTGCCCCTGCCGTGCCGGAGCCGGGCCGCGTGCTACCTTCTTAGGCTCCTTGGCCTCTTTGCCAGCTGCCGGCGCAGACCTCTTCCCTTCGGGCGTGGACGTGAGAGGCGGCTGCAGGGCGCCGGAGCTGGCACGCTCCCACGCCGGAGGGACCTCGGAGTCCTGCGACGTCCTGGCGGAGCCCTGTCCCGAGGCAACGGGGGAGCAGGTTCACCCGGGGCACCTCCCCAAGGGCCTTTAGAACACCACCAAGGGGCCAGGTAACTCGGGCAGAGGGCAGAGTGAGTAGGGGCTGGGCTGGCTGCCCCACCCAGTGCCTGCGGTCAGCCAGCAAGTCTATCGGGGCACCCGCGGGAGTCGGAAGGGGGTTTGGGAGCTCAGGGGGCACTGCTGGGCTGCCAGGAAGGGAGGGGACTGGGCACAGCAGGCCAGGGGCGTTTTAAAAGACAGGCTTGTATTTTTTAGAAAATACTTATCGCTGATTGAAGACCCCATTTTCAAAACAGACCAACTGTCATTCTACACAAAAATAGATTATTCTTACGGCAGAACGTGTAACAGAAGTTTAGATAATGCTGTGTGCCCGCAGAGGTCTGGTCTCTCTAAAGACGGCTGGAGGAGGCAGTGTGCAGAGAGCGTCCCTCCCCGTCCCCCCGCAACCCACTCAGACAAGAGCAAACAGAGGTGGTGTTTATACCGGACACGTCCGATAAAACGAAATCTCAATTTTAAGAAACCAGTGAGATTTTCAGGGATTCTACTGCAGAGAGCGAGATGCAGAGGGTGGGCAGGCTCTCCACTGCAAGCAGTTTCATTACAAACAGGCACTTCCTCGCCATAAGGTATCTGCATACCATCAGATGAGCCTTTTCCTCATTAACATTTCCCCCAACTCTTCGTAGTGTAAGGGGCTAAGTTGTTTCAGAGAAGCTTTTCTGCTGAAAAGCAATTTAAAGGATAATTTCCTAATCTTCACTATCATCTTTCTACTTAAGACTAGAGTGACAAGTCTGGGCTCCTAATCGATGCAGTTTACAGAAACAAACAGCTTAAGAACAAAAAGCGGCAGAGTACCAGATGAGCAAACTTTCCGCCAAAACCGTCTTCTCTCCGCTCTGGAAGCGAGTTTCTCCCGAGCGCCTCCTGCACCATCAGCCCTGTCAAGGGAAGAGAGAGCCACGGTGGCAGATTCGTGCGGGCCCTGGCCTCCACAGCGTGGGCCTGAGTCCGAGACTGGAAATGGCTTCGTTTTCAAAGCCAGGTCTACACCGTGCGGTGCCCAAGTACACAGCATGGGAGCCACAGCGGAGCGCGGAGGAGGTCCTGGCCCGGGCGCACCTCAAGGCCGGCTCGCCACACCCGGGACACCCAGTTCCGTTCCGCGTCCTCACGAACAGCCGAGTCACGAAAGAAGCTAACATGAACATCAACTAGCCGTTCCACCTACAGCTTCCAGAACCCTTAGCAGGCAGGAGGCGATGCAACTTGTTTCGAGTACAAACGACCAACCACCTCCTTGGACACTGAACCCCATCGCGGCAGACCCACCTGGGTCCTGGCCTGCGGCCTCCGGGGGCAGGTGCTCGTTCTCCGGCAGAGACGGTGCGCTGGCGGGAAGGCCAGGTCCTGGGTACAGAGCTGCGGCGTCAGGCCCAGAGGCCTCTGGGAAACCAAGTGCAGACCCCAGGGGCCCACAGCCAGGCCCCAGCTCCAGGGGGCCCGGGGGCGGCGGCCCCGGGAACAGCGGCACCCTGGCAGGGAGCGTCGGCGGAGCTGCAGAGAGCGAACAGCGGCCTGAGATCTCCGGGCAAACGCCAGTCACTCGGAGACACAGACTGGCGGCTGGGAGACCGTTTATCACACGTCATTCTGTGCGGCCGCCTTTCTCTCGTTATGTGCAAGAGAACCAGCACCAAACCAGGAAGTGCCAGGGTGCGGGGGCCTCCGTGGTTTGGGGAAAAGCAGCACACACACTTCTTAAGGCCCAGAGAGAGGACGTCATTAAGTATGACGCGAGGCAAGGGCTCTAAATGACAGCGAGACCCCAACGCAACCTGGGGAGCGGCTGCCCGAAACCAACGCGTTCAGGGAGCCCTCCCGGCCTGCGCCTCCAGGGGTCAGCAGACCCCCCACCCTCTCAGCCGATGTTTAAAGCCTCAAGACCAGACAGGCTCATGGAGGGAGTAAGCACAGAGGGAGAGGAGAGGCTGACGTGAGCGGAGGCACGCCCTCTCCGCTCTCCTGGAGGCAGGATGAGAAGGTTCCACGTGGGGCATGGGGCTCACCTAATGGCAACAGCCGCACACCCTGGCCAAAGCGCTCGGCGCTGGGCACAGGCGGCGCCAGCAGCGGGTTGCCTGGCTGGGTGGGTCCTGGGCCGTCGAGCTGCCCAGCCTCAGGGCCGGGGGGGCTGGGACAGCGCTGAGAGAGGGCCCCATCCGGACTCCGCGGCGTGGCGCCCTCCTACGGGAGACGGCAGGCGTTTCCCCCAGCCCTGTGCGGGCCCCGGGTCCGCGCCTCAGGAGCCCCCGACCCCACCCCCAGCCGGGGGATCCGTGTGTCTCTGAAATCCTAGCGTTGACACCCGACACCCTCAGCGTGAAAACAGGGGCACGGACCACGCCCGTCGGCACGTCTCTGACACAACGCCTCCCGAGACGGAGAGTGAACCCCACACCTTGACCTGCTTCTCCACGCGCTGCAGCTGGACCAACCAGGCAGGCTCCGCGAAGGACTCCTCCTCCGGCTTCTCTCTCAGCTGAGGGTCGAAGAGCCGCAGCTGCGAAGCAACCTAGACGCACCCGAAGGGTAAGGAGCCTGTTACCGCCGGGGACCACAAGCAAGCTACGGGGGCCCGGGAACGAAGGCATCTTCATCGTCACCCAGGAAGGACTTCTGAGGCGCGCCGCGGGCCTGCGCTGAAGCGGCTGGCGATGCCGAGATCTCGGCAAGGGAGCTGGGGGCCACGACGCCTCCCTCGCGAACCCAGACGTGAGCCCAGCTGCGCAGGGGCCGGCGGTCTGTAGCCCCAACATCGGGTTCTGCGGACTTGGCTTCACTGACCAAAATGCTGAGCGGACCCGGAAGTGCATACGCTCCGATGGGCGGTGGGGGGAGAGCAATGGTGAGGGGCGTGGGGACAGATGAGACAAGAGGGCCCCGCGTTCGCTGCTGAAGCTGGCGGAAAGACTCATTACTCTATTTTCGTAATTGTCTAAAAATTCTCGTAATACGACACTTTCCCGAGTTACCAAGTGAGTGCATTTTCCAGAACGGAAGTCCCGGGGGGAGGGGGCCCTGGCACAGCGGGCAGCTTGTGCTGGGTGTCCCCATGCGCTGGGCCCCGTCCTGTCCCGTTTGTGCCTCGCCTGCTGCCGGAGGCCAGTCACGTGGTCCCCATTCTATAGAGCAAGACACGGAGGCGGGCCACGGAGCAGCCAGGGCTCCGGAGCCCACACCGTTCACTGCTGGATTCGAGTGGCCCACGGTGAGAGTTTCCGGGGCACGAAGTTGCTGCTCAGTTTCTACATGGAGGTGAGAGGGCTGAGGAGCTCCTATGCTAACGCACACAACCCTGGGAACCGGCCCGAGAACGTCGAAATCCCGGGAGCCGTTCAAGAAGGAAGCCCCAGCGCCCCAATGGGCCCCACTCAGCTCCTGAGTCCCGTCGGCCCAGTGTCAGTGGGAGAACGCTCCAGAGGACGTTACCTGGACGAGCTGGCTGATGAGCACCGGGGAGTACACGTGGGGCTGCGTCAGGATGGCCTTGGCAATCACCTCGCAGTAATGGAAGGCCTGCGTGGCCAGCCCCATCTCCGCCAGGCGGCACGAGTAGATGAACTTAAACACCTGGGGCCAGGGGACAGGGCAGAGTGGCCTGAGGCTCTTCCCCAGCCCCCGACCCCCCCAGGCTGGAGCGGCCTCACAGCGCCAAGCCCTGTTCCTGCACGGATCTCATCTTTCATTTCCTTATTTTTTGTAAGATTTCATTTTTTAAGTAACCTTTACGTCAGACATAGGGCTCAAACCCACGACCCCGAGATAAAGAGTTACACGCTCCACAGACTGAGCCAGCCGGGGGACCCCCAAGGGACCCTCAATGAAAGTCAACAAATGAGCTTCTGGGAAACTCACTCGTTCCCTTCAACCCGCTTACTAGGTGGGTGAGGCCGGCTCGCCAGCAGGAGCCCGCGGCCCAGCCCGCCCGCCAGCACAGCCGCCCCCGCTCGCTCCGCTCCCGACATTTACACCCACATGGTCCCGGCTCCCACTGCGCTCTCCCCGCGATGCTATAAGCTGCTGCCGGGAAAGTACTGGAAACCAAACACTCAACAAGCATTTTATATGCAAACAAAATCCTCAACTCAACAGGGCTTACTTCTCAAGCTTCACAGATCAAATGCCTCCTCACGACTTCTAAAACCACTTTATCGCTTTTTGCGTAAGGACTCAAAAACCTTCAGCAGTCGGAGGCGTGTTAGCGCTGCCCGCCCGCCGGCCCCACGCTGGGCAGCCCGGCCCCGGTGTACCTGGAAACTGGGGAAGGAGCAGGTCTGCGCCCCAAGAGACTGGCCATATTCGTAGGCTTCTGTCCTCTGAATTGCTTCATTGGTCGCAAACTTGAAAAACGGCAAACTGTTGAGGAAACAGGCAACTCAGTCCTTGAGCAAGTCACCCAGAAGCACCTCACTCCACATGGCGGGGGGG
>NW_027527401.1:185891-224187 GCF_008692635.1 Crocuta crocuta | reverse complement strand
GGGGGGGGGGGGGGGGGGGGGGGCTGCCCGGGTCGCCTGCCGTTTTGGGAGAGCTGAAGAAGGGGTGCTTTCTTTCTAAAGGAAAACAGATACCGCCAAGTTCCTCACCTGTGATTCGATCCAATTAAAACAAGTTTTGCGGTTTTCTTTGTATAAACCCCTAATCCGACCTGGGCCATGAGGTAGCAGAAGTGCGCGGCATCTAAGAGACCTTTTGAAGCTGAGGAAACAAGAAGCAGGCCACAGTCAGTGACCCCGAGTCCTCCCAGAAATGCCGGCAGCGGCTTCCACACATGGGCGTCCTGTGCTCTCCCACCTCCCACCTGTGCCCGCACCTGACCTACCTAGAGTGTCGCCCATGGTGGTCATCGCCCGGGACTCCACATCCACGTTGCTGCTTAGGTTGGACAAGATCATAGCAAGATGCGGCCTCCAATCTCCCCACTTCTCGTCTCCACAACACTAAGGTCAGAAAAGCGCAAAACAGAATAAACCCTTCTCCTCAGAGGAGAGTGGCGTTTTCATCTTGTACTGGGTGAGCTCAAAGAGCACAAGGAGGAGGAAGAAGGACCGAGAGGGGACTGCAGGCCTCGCAGCCTGTGACGCGGTCTGCCAGAGGAGCGAGCCCGGACAGACAGCTGGGCCGCGGCGCCGCGCGAGCCACTGAACACTAACCGTGGATGCAGCGGGCATCCGGCCCGACATCAGCTGGTACACGGTCTGCAAGGGGTCATTGATTGGAAGACTGTTGGCGAACCTAGGCAGACAGAAAGTCAGCGAGACCTGAACTGGCCCCGTTTAAAAGACACACAAAACCAAGTCTGGTCTCGGCCCTTTAATGACACTTAACCCGGGCAAAGTTCACAGGTCCCGGTATCTCAATTAAGGAGCTAAGAAAGCACGGGGGGCCCGGGGGGGCTCAGTCGGTGAAGCGTCCGACTTCGGCTCGGGTCATGATCTCACGGTTCATGGGTTCGAGCCCCGCGTCGGGCTCTGTGCTGACAGCTCGGAGCCTGGAGCTGCTTCAGAGTCTGTGTCTCCCTGTCTCTCTGACCCTCCCCTGCTCACGCTCGCTCTCTCTCGCAAATAAATAAAACATTAAAAAAATTCTTTTTAAAAAAGGAGCTAAAAAAGCAAAGCCCAAGAAAACCAGTGGTTTTACAGAGTGTACACAGACTGCACGACCGACCAAACGTCTAGCCCTCCCTTCGCAACGCCACCCCAGGAGGAGGGCCAAACAAGGACGGGCCAGCGGCGCCGCGCAGGGCAGACCCCCGCTCCTCGCCTGCCGGGGCACACGTGACACGTCACTGTGCTTCCCAGGGCTGAGCAGGCAGCACGACCGGGCCAGCCGGCAGTGCCCAGAACCAGGCTACACGGCAAGATTCTCTACCTGGTCATGACCCGGGCGTGTGTCCGGTTGTCCATCTTACTGGCCAGTAAAAGAGCGTGTCCCCATAAGGCGTTTTTCATCGCAGACTCCAAGGCGTCCTGCAAGACATTTTGTGGTTACGTGAGCCACCAGAACGATCTCCCCGACACAAGCAGGCAGACGCAGCAGCCCGTGTCGCCAGGCACCGCCGCGGGCACTCCAAGGAATGCGGGAGTCAAAGCTCTGCCCGCGCACACTCCCGGTTCAGAAACGAAGTCCACCTGTCACACGCGCCCTAGCTGCAAAGTCCCTGGGGTAATAGGTTTGCGACCACACGCAGTGCTTGGTTATCTACTAGCAACGTAAAGAACACGCACGCCGATCAGAACCAGGGTGACCGAGAAGCGGTACCGCCACCTCCAAACTATCACTTCCACCGTGGGACGTGCCCCAGGGATCGCACTCCCCATTCAGGCTACGCGAGGCCTCCACGACCATCACCTCGACGCGCACAGAGCTTTCCTAAGGCAGCCTTCCCTCTACCCAAAACCACCCGGGGCAGGGCTCAGAGGACACCTCCGGGGACATGGGTGGTACAGGTAAACAGTAGGCACACCTGACAGATTTTATAATCTCAACCAGTCAGAAGATGTCCACGGAAAGACCGTTTATCAAACATGAGCTTTCTGAGTTTGTCGAGACACTGGAACAGCACGAACCTCGGGCTGGGCAGACCTGCCCCCAGGGCCCACACGCGGCCCCTTGGGCTCACCCGGGGCCTTCCCCGCAGTCGGCCCGGCCCCGGCGAGCAGCCCCACCTGGCTCCTGCCTTGCTGGGGAGGACACTGTCGCTTCCGTCTCGTGCTCGCTTGGCCCCGAGACCTGCACACCGCGGGGGCAGGGCCCGAGCACAGGAAATTCATCTATTTGCCAAACAAGTAAAACCTGCACTCGCACATCTCCGACGCTGCCGACGCTTGGAAGAAAATCTTCACTGACGCGAGAGGACGCATCAACGCCACACAAACGACATCCCAGATGCCGAGTCCTGGTTAGGACGCCGGCGCTCCCGGCAGGGGCCTGCACCCCCGCGCTTCCTGCCCCAGCCCCCGCCCCCCCACTCACCTTCTTGCGGCCATAAAGTAGCAGCTCTCGGAACCTCTCCGTCTCCCTGTCGAGAGTGCCGGGGGCGGCTGCATGGCTGTCCACGAGGAACGAGAGCTGGGCCTCCCCGGACTCCTCCTCCTCCACCTGCTCTACCGCCTCAGATGTAAAATCTATCAGGTTGGCTTCGTTGGGCGACTTCCCAGGAAGCCAGGCCGTTCGGTGGTCTCGTAACAGAAGTTCCGCGATGTCCGTCCCCACCACGGTCTGCGAGGGCCGGGGGGGGGCGAGAAGGAGAATGGGAGGCTTTACCACAGACAGCCATTCCCGCTCATGGTCGGGCGAGGCCCCGACCAAACACGACTCCTCAGACAAGCACGCTCACGGGCACAAAGCACCGCCGGTGACACAGCCAGGAGCAGGATGGACAGACCGCCTTCCTGCCTGACAGGCTGACAAAGCAGGTGGACCCAAACCTCCCCTTGCCCCAAACCACACGGCCCAAATTCCCCTTCCCCACATCGCTGCTACGACACTCTTCCTGAGCGAGGCCCTGGACGGTGACCCCGCCGACACAGCCTGGCAGAGAAACCCCGCCCAGCTCCTCAGGGGTGCGGGGGGCCGGAGGGGGCAGGGAGACACTCACCCCGTTCTGCCTGCACAAGAGAACAATGAAATTCCAAAGGAGACTTGCAGACTCTTTGTCAATTAAATTTTCGTTCTGCAAACATTTTGTAGCTTTGTTCTGTGCAAAATTAATAACATCCACTTTATGGGTGTCATCTCTGAAAAAAGAACACACACTCAATGAACAGCAACAAGTGCACCGTGAGGCCGAGCACAGCAGCTGCCTCTGGACAGATGCGGAGGGCACTCCGACGGGGACATACTTGCCGAGCGGTCCCGGGAATGAGCGCATCTCCTCCTGGTCCGGTGTGTGTTGCAGCAGGGTCTGCGGGGGGGGGGGCACAGAGAGAGAGAGAGCAGCTCAGGGGCCGCGGCTGCGGCTGCCTGGGCCTGGGAGGTTGTCAACGCCACCCAGAGGGCTGCTGCCCCTCTGTCACAGAGCACAGGCAAGTTTGGTTTACAACAGGGACTTTCCAATTCTAAGGAGTGGGAACCATGCCTCCCCTCTAACCCCGAAGCAGGGTCCTAACACGTGCACAGAAAAGAGGCCTGCAGGGCCCACCTGCCCCCCAGCCTCCTGCACCCGGGCGCCCTCCCCAGTGACCCACATCCACCGATAAGGTGATACGAGCAGGGGCCTCCCCGCTGAACCAGAAATGTGAATAAAGACGGAAAACGAATGCGCAAGAAAACCAAGTCTAACGTGGCCCCACTGCTGAGGATCAAAATGCTGTCGTCTGAATCAGCCGTGACCCAGCGCGACAGGAACATCTAGGGACCAAAGACCCCGGTGACAGACACTTTGCAAAGGCAGCCCCGCGAGGCGGAATCCCTACCCACGGAATTACCTCCATGCTGTGGACCTCGACCAGCGCAGGCTGTCCTTCTGAAGGCAGGTTTGGAGTCACTCTAATGAGCTGACCCCCGGGACCAAACCTGGCACAGACATGTGGTACCGAGAATTTCTCAGGAGAAGTTGGTCTCGATGGAGCTACATGTAAATGAAGTGAACACCAAACAGCTCGTCAGTCTACAATGCTTCCCAACTAGGTCAACGGTACGGACTTCGAGGCGCCCACACAGCCGCGGCCACAGGTTAGACCGGCCGTGGCGACCTGGCTGCCCATGGGAATGTGGCGACGGTTCAACGTCCCCCAGTAAAGAGAGCTCAGGTGTGTGTCAGAGAACATTTCAATCGTTAAACATGACAGCGACCCTCTTCTGAAAACAAAACTCCTTTAAAAACAGCCGCGTGCATGGAGCACGGGTCCCTCGGAAGCAGCATCCGGGCTTCTGGCTGCTCAGGCACCCCCAGAGCCTCCGTGGCCCCCCAGCTCTCCTTCACACGCCGGCTCCTGACGGCGAGCAGCGCGGGGACGTACGAGGGGACGAGGAAGGAGGTCTCAGAGGAGCGTCACCCTGTAGGCTCCAACACCTACCTCTGCGCTTCTCCAGAGAAGAGCAGTTGACCCAACACCTCAGAGAGGAGTCGAGACTGTGGCACAGGTGACCAGTCCATGCGGGTTTTCAAGGGGAGTTAGGAGTTTCTGCACAAACTGCTCACCCAAACGGCTGGCACTGGGAAGCCGAGGGCAGCCGCGCCCAAGAACCTGGCGGGAGCCTGGTCTCCGCGCCACACCGACGTGGGTGCCACAGACAGGCTGGGCTGCTCAGGTCTGAGCCTGAGGGATGTCAACAGCCCCTGTGACAGCTCTGTGACTCAAAGCAGTCCCTACTCTGCAGAGACCACCAGGCCAGACCGCTGCCAGTGCCTTCAGGGCCGAAATTCACTCCCTCTTTCGTCCCAGGCTGAGACCCCCCAGCGGTGTGACCGGATGTCCCCATTCAGCCGGGAGCGCCGGGGCCCCGAGTGCACACACACCTTGCTCCGTGGTGGCCCAACCGGCTTCGGCAGCATAGCCGTACTCCGCGAAGCCCTGGGCGCTGCCAAAATTGTTGTCGTAGGCATAATCGCCAGGCAAAGAGTCCGGGGGAGGCGGGGCCTCGTAGGAAGCAGCAGTCACGCCGTGATTTCTGTAAATCTGACTCTGAGGAAAGAGCGCACAGGACCCGTCAGCCCCCGGGAGCCCGGGAGACTCAGACACACGGGCGGACACGGGCAGGGAGCCCACCTGGCGCGAGCGGGAACTGAGGCTGCTGCGCAGACTCTGTGCCGAACGCTCGCTGTGCACGCTGCGTCTGTCCGCCTCTTCCCCGTAAGGGTCCCTGTGGGGCTCGGGGTCGTCATCAAAACTACCAGTGAAGCGAGGGTCGTACCTCCAGGGGTCATCATACCTCTCAGGCCTGGAGGAAGCAGGGGCAGAGGCGAGGAGAGGGGAGTGTGGGAGGGGACTCCGGACAATGGCCCTCTGCTACGTGGCAGTGAGCTCCTGCCATGTCATCACCACCCCGCTGCCAGGTGCCGGGTCACCATCCGGGGTCTTGACCCTCAGACGACCGGTAGGAGCCTACCCTCGGGGGCGTGGCTGCATCCCAGGCCCAAATTCAGACCCCACCTTTGCCTTCAGATTTGGAGAAAGAGGCCCCAAGGGCACCTGTGTGTGGCCACACCTCTCCCGGACCAGGAAGAGGAGGGGCCAGCTCCCAGCACCGCCCCCCGGCCAGTGCCCCCTACCCCCCCCAAACAGCGGAAGCAGGAACTGCCAGGAGGGCCAGTTCATCCTTGTCCTTCAGACAGGGACCCCAATGGCAGCTGCTCACCAGGATCCCAAGCACAAGCGTAGCTTTCTGATAAATGACCGACGTGAGGGCAGAGTTACCCTCCCTGGCAACGTGCATTGTACCAACCTGTCCCCGTAAGTGTAGTTTTCTTTCCTGTACAGATCGTATTCCGCGTCATACCAATACCTCCGGTCACAGGCGCGGGGGTCCCTGAACCTGGGGCCGTAGTGGTACCGGTCCCAGCGGCCTGCATCTGCAAGCGGGGGAGTGACGGCTCAGTACGACAGGAAAGGAAGACGCTCCTCCCGCGGTGGCCAGATACACCCCACCACCCCAGGCCTGAAGGACGCCTCCTGGACCTCAGAGGAACCAAACCTTCCTCCCGATGGCCTTGGAAAGTATTAACCGACAGGTAGAGGGCCCGGGTGCGTCTTACTTGTACTGATAACCCTCACGGTCACTGGGTCTTCTCTCAACACGGGCGATTTAAAAAAATAAAACCTTAAGGAGCATCTTGTTCATAGTCACCACCTTTTAATACTTAATCCCATGACTGTGTGTTTTCCTTCTGTGACTTCCAACATAGCTCAAAGTTTCAAGAAATAATCGAAAACTAAAAGATTACTTAAAAAAAAAAATACATTGGCGCCTGGGTGGCTCAGTCGGTTGAGCGTCCAACCCTTGATTTTGGCTCAAGTCATGATCTCCTGGTTGATGAGATCAAGCCCCACGTGGGGCCCTGCATGNTCAAAGTTTCAAGAAATAATCGAAAACTAAAAGATTACTTAAAAAAAAAAATACATTGGCGCCTGGGTGGCTCAGTCGGTTGAGCGTCCAACCCTTGATTTTGGCTCAAGTCATGATCTCCCAGTTGATGAGATCAAGCCCCACGTGGGGCCCTGCATAGACAGTGTGGAGTCTGCTGGGATTCTCTCTCTCTCTATGCACCTACACACTCATGCTCTTTCTCTCTAAATAAATAAACACTTTTTAAAAAATACATTAACATGGGGCATCTGGGTGGCTCAGTCAGCTAAGCGTCCGACTTAGGCTCAGGTCATGATCTCACAGTTCGTGGGTTTGAGCCCCACGTCGGGCTCTGTGCTGACAGCTCAGAGCCTGGAGCCTGTTTCAGATTCTGTGTCTCCCTCTCTCTCTGACCCTCCCCTGCTCACACTCTACCTCTCTCTCAAAATAGAAAGAAAAACATAAAAAAAATATATTAACACAAAGTAGATGTACCATTTTTGGCAGTTGTGAGCAAAATTTATATCTAAAGCAACACAAATATAAACGGAAAAGGGGCCTGTGGGAAGCGCGACCACCAAGGGGCAGGGGGCCCGGGACCCCCTGCACCTAGAGCACAGGTCGCAGCGGGCAGCAGTGGCTATCAGGACCGCTTGGGGAACATGTAGCGGAGATGCGCACCCTGCCCAATGGGAGAGTGTCGAGACCGGAAGGCAGCTCCGGGCGTGTGCAGTGAGGACATCTGATGTCTGCACCATGCAACCTGGGGGCGGGGGAGGAGACGGCTGCAGGAAGCCATCAGTGTGCCACATGGGGCCAGTGTGACCCAGGAGCTGGTTTCCCACTTTATTCTTTTCGTTAACTTATATAAATGCGCAGGAACAAGGCCGTTCTGGAACTACTCACAACCGCACTTTGTTGGAAAATTATAGGAAACTACTAATACGACAAAGATGTGTTAATGCTATAATCAGACGTAATTTCTAAACAAAAACAGCAATACAATTATTCCCAAGGGCAGCTGATTTGCAACTACTCTGGCTCTAGGACTAAAGAGAGCAACGGGGCGGAGGGCCTCCTAAGGAATGGCCAGAGGGGCTGGCGCGCGCCCGGCTGCACCAGTGGCCTGAAGGCGTGTCCACCAGCGGCTGGCCGTTTAAACTCCTGAACTTACCTCCGTAGTCGTACTGGCCGGAGTAGTAGCCTGCATAGTAGTCACTGTGGCTGCTCCACCCGCTTTTGGAGCTGGAGTAAGCTTCGGGGTAGCTCTGCCTGGAGACACACATGATGCTGTTACGAAATAAGTTTCCCACCTCTGTCTTAGAGTACGTACGAGACGCCAGTCAGCGCGCGTCATCCGGAGCGTCAGGCACTCAGCAAAACGCTTTGTGACAAAATTCTCATGAGAAAATCCAAATCAGTAATAACGATGAGATAAGATTCCCTGCCACACGGCCATAATCCGTCTCCCCAAGTAACTCCTTAAGCAGCACCCATGTGAGACAAAGCGCCTCCCGCCTGCTCCGTGCCACACCCCACACGGCCACGATCAAACGGGCTCCTCGGTTTCCAGTATCGATGCTCAGCAGACGCAGAAAGCACGGAGCTGTCAGAACCAACCTAAAGCCGACTTCAGTGCCCTGTGCGCGGACTGGGTGCCGCGTCCTCTGGATGGGTAGAGGCAGGCGCCCAGGCGTGGGGTTGTGGCTGCCTCGGCCTCTCGCGTCCGCTCCCAAACCTGACCGGCAGGAGGCCTGAAGCAAGTCTGGTGGACGCTGGCCTCAGTGACCCGGCTACGAGTCTGACTCTAGCCGCGGGGAAAGCAGAACTTAGCAAGGTCACGTGTCAGAGCTTCTGGGGCAGGAGACCCTTACGCTGGCTTATCAGCATTTTTGTCTCTTACTGACAAGTTTTAGACAGTATTTGGTTTTTAAAATGTGACTCTTCTTGTGCCCCTTCAGGATTGTCTCCCAGATGAGCCTGGGGGCTTTGGGCGCGGCTCCTGGGACAGACTGCGGCGAAGAGCACCCGCTCTCAGGGTCCAGCTGCAGGAACAAGGTCCCCCCTGGAGGACAGCACTCCAAGCCCCATCCCTGTGCAGAGCGGGGGGCCGCCATGCACACTGCTGGGGGGCTCAGAGCCAGGCACATGCCACCTCCTCACTGCCCTTGCCAACCGAGCCCGTCCACCCATTGGCAGAGACAGTCACAAAAACAAAGGACGTGTTGCCACCTCAAGCGGTTGCTGCAGGTACGTGATCACACCAGGCATGAGAACGACACGCACACGCACTGACATGTGCATGGACACATCTGCAAGTGCGGACACAGATGTACATCCACGACTGCGGACACACACAAGCGCAGACACGCACACACACCAGCAAGCGCGGACACAGATGTACATCCACGACTGCGGACACACCTGCGGACACACACACGCGCAGACACGCACACACACCCACAAGCGCGGACACAGATGTACACCCACGAATGTGGACACACCTGTGGACACAGACACACGCACACACACACACCCGCAAGGGCAGACACAGATGTACACCCACGAATGTGGACACACCTGCGGACACACACACGTGCAGACACGCACATACACCTGCAAGCGCGGACACAGACACGCGCAGACACGCGCACACACCCGCAAGCGCGGACACACGCACGGACACAGATGCACACCCCCAACCACAGCAGGCAGAAAGGCGAGGCGGCACTCCAGAGCTGTCACAGATGAGGGGTGAGGACAGTAAGAGCACAGAAACCCTGCCAGACAGGGGACACAGCCACTGACGTGTGACCCGGCCTTGCTCCTGGCTGGGTGACTTCTCAACAGCACGCAGCCACCTGTGGCCTCTTGGAATGACCTTCCACGTTAACTTTTCAGGTGGCCACGAGGACAGGAACCTGGAATAGCAAGATGCGCCCGGACTGCACCCTCCTCTGCTCTCCCTGGTCCCTTAGGTTCTAGAAAACACCTGCCCGACACTTTCCCTCAATCAGAATACTTCTCTTAACTTCAAACCTTCTCAGGTGCTGCACAGGAACTAACACCTCGGGAACTTCCTCCCATAAAGCCCCTGGAAAGCTGGGCTGTGTGCCGGTCAGCAGTGCACACAGAGAGCAGCCAAACAGACAAAGGCTCAGAGAGACAGAGCCCTGTCTCCAGAGAAGCTTCCAAAGACCCGAAGAACCAGCAATCGGACCCCACGACTCTAGAAAGCAGCAGGCGTACAAAGCCGTCATCGGTGAAGACTTCCTCTATCACGAGCTCAGGAAGCCGTGTGCTCTCGTGCCTACACCTACCCGTCGCTCCCCACCTGACGACGAGCAGGTGCCGTGAAGGGCTGGGAGGCAGCACGCCCTGCTGCTTCAACCCAGCTCTCCCCACATCTCTTAGCGGGAGGCTGGGACCTGCTTCCGTTCCTACTCGGCAGCAGGCATGATGCCAGAGCTTTCAGGATCCCTCATCTGTAATCACGGAGCCGAGTCGCGCTCACTCAGTGGAGGAGGGCAGCGGGACAGACATGTGGGGCCTTCCAGCAGGGAGGGAGTGCCGGGAGAAGGAGGTGGGCGGGGGTCCTGGCCCCGGCCTGCCTGGCCTGACACCCCGCACTGCTGTGGTCAGTAGCAGGGAGAGGCCTGAGCGGGGCAAAGCCACCACAGCCCGAGGGCCCTGAACACCCGGTCAGCAAAATGCCAGAGCTGTGTGTGCGCCTCGGCGGTAGGATGGTCCCCTGGCCCAGGGAGGACCCCACAGAGGGTCTGGCCCGACCCTGTGCTGGCTGACAGCAGGGTGTGGCTGCGAGGGAGGGCTCTGGTCCACCTCAAAGTGCGCCTGTGCTCTGCCCCTGCTCATTAAACACAGGCACAGAAATAACAGGCTCGTATGATGTTTTCAGATCGCTAACTTACTACCACGGCCAGTCACACGAACGTTAATCACCTGGCGGGTGGCCGATCCGAGCAGTGGCTTGCCCGGGAGCTGGGCCGCTCGGGCTCGGGGCAGCGGTAGCTGTCAGCGTAGGCAGGCACGGCGTTGTCGTAGGGCCTGTATCTTGGCTCATACAGGCCGTAGACGTCCTGCTGGAAGAAGGGTTTGTGCAACGTTAGACATCAGAAGAGCCACCCATCAAGCAGCCGGCACGAGCTCTAAACGGCACCGACTATGGCCCTCTGGGAGCACCGGATGTGGGGCTTCCCTCGTGCAAAACAGAAAACCTACAATTTGAAATCCACAGCCACAGACAGGCAGCAGGATCTTCCTAAAAGGGACGGCCCTGGTCCTGCTCAGGAGAGGGTCACCATGTCAGCGGGCGGCCCCCAAGGGGCCATGGAGGCCCTACGACTCCCCAGGTTTGTGTCCTGTTTCTGACCCCATGTCAGGTAAGCAAAATCTCCAGGGTTCCACCTGCATGGGCCCTGCAGCTACGGGCAGCCTCAAAGAGAGACCACACTCTATCCCTACAAGGCTTTCAGCCCATTCAGGCTGATGACTGGCCACAGGCTGATGACCAGATGCCTGGTCTCCAAGGAGGTGCCACATGTGCACCTGAAGCAGCCCTCTGGTCTGCGAGCCTGACTCTCCGCCATCACCTGGCCGAAGGGGAGCAATCACGTCACACGGACTTATTCCCGACCACCGCCAGAGACTGCGGCAGCAAGACGGAAGGGCGGAAGGAAGTGGACTCCCGCAGGAGTGAGGCTGGGCTCTGGCTGGAGTTTCCTGGATGCACGTGTCACTGCTGCACAAAGAACCCAAAGCAGGCACACTGCTCCCCTCGTGCTCTGCCAGCCCTTCCCGGGCACCGGATGGACCTGAAATCCATTTCCATGTATGGAAACAGGAGTCCTTGCGGCTCCTTCCAGAACCTAGAATTCGCTAATCTCAGCGGTTAGATGCGCCCTTTTCACGCAATCCCAAAGCTGCTCACAGTCTGCGAAGGAGACACAGGCTTCCTACCGGTGGGGGCTGCTGCCTGACCAGGCCCCAACCAGCCCTACGCCCCCAAGCTGCCTCTGAGAAGCTCCCAGGATGGCCACCTGCCCCCGCCACTGTAGGAGTGTGCTTTCCAAACTTCTAATCTACACTCCTTTGACCTCTGACACTCTGCTGACCTTGAGTGATGCTGGGCTGGGACTAGAGTTGAGGAGAAGCAGATCATGATCCAATGCGTGCACTTGAACCCCATGTCAAAATGCCAGAGAACTGGATGAAACCCAACTCAACTTGCGTCACCGTGAACAGCAAGTGCTCTGTGTGGCAACACGGCCCCGACCCACTGCTGAGACCGACACGCGCGCAAGTTTACCAGATCTCCTCTCCCTTGACCGTTTCGTTTGGATTATGTTCTGATTGTACCTTTTCTCCCTAAATGTTTCTATTCTCCAGGAGGGCTTTAAAACACTACACTTTCCTCTTGTTAGGTAGGTTTTTCAGGTCAAAACCACACCGAAGCTTCAAGAAGCCATCCCAATTTCCCAAAGCATGCAGCTCAGAACTCAGGTCCTGTAGACAGCCCACTGGAGGGGCAGGACACAGAGGGCTCCTTGGCCACATAAGCTGGGGCAGGGCACGTTAAAAATTAATCAGGTATTCTACACCATTCAACACACGAGTGCGCAGTGTGAACCTGAAGAGATGGGCCGTGCCCAGCAGAGCAGGCTCTGGGAGCAGGGCTCTTTCCTCAAGCAGCGGTGCGCAGAAGCGGCCCTCTGCACGACGGTGGGACTCCAAGCCCCTTCTGAATTAAGCAACAACTCGGGAGAAAGGGACCACCAGTCACAGGATTCGACAGTGCAAGAGCCTGACCATACCTGGTAATAGAGAGAGGCTGTGCCAGGATCTGGCGGGTACGGAGAGGGGTACTGCGACTGGTAGCCATCGTACAGGGGTCTATAATAGTAGTAAGATGCCAAGTCTGGGGGCGGAGGCTGCAGCCACTGCTGGTCTGACCGCGCGGCGGCCTGGCTCGAACTGGTGGACACGACGGACGCACTGGAGGACCGAGGCGGCCGAGGCAGTGGCTGATGACCCGTGTCGGCTGGAGCTGGACTTGCAGGCGGCGGGACCGAGTTTGGGGGCTGGCCCTGCACTGGCGGACTTCCTGGGTTGGAAGGTTCTGAAAATGTTGCTCTGGGCCCTCGCTGAGGGGACGGTGAGGGCTCCTGCTGAGCTCTCTCTAGGCCACGCTGGTCCTGAGCATCTTTTGTCACCTGTTGGTAGAAAGGGTCTGGGTTATGTGCCCCCGGCCCGGGCTGTCTAGGATTGGTGATGGTTTGCTGACAAGCTGGGCTGTCAGAACGGGACGGGCTATACATCCTTAGAGGGTTTTCCAAAGTCCTATTGAGTGTGAAGTCTAGGGCACCAGAAGTTTCTTCCCGATTACTGGAGGGATCTGCTTTATTACCAGCAGGTACCGAGGTAGCGTTTGCAGGTGGCACTAACATCACGCCTGTGTTTCCAGCAGGGTTACTAACCAACTCGGGAAGAATGTTCTCTGCGTTATGAATCTTTTGGCTTTCTGGAAGTAAGTTCTTTGGAACTGGATGAGGTGGTGGCTGAACCAGCAAATTAGCAGGTGGATTAGAAACGGTTTCTGAAGTGCCAGGAACCTGTGGAAAGCTGCTGTGCGGGAGACTCTTGGGCAGAGGCGAGCGGGTGAGAGCACCAGCCGGGACCCCCGACACGGGAGCGCTTTCTCCAGAGTCCCCGCCGACAGTCCGGCTACCTGCCATCGGTCTATCCCCCACCAAAGCATCTCTCCAGGGCGGATTCTTCTCACTAGGACTCGATAAGGACACAGAAAAATTAATGGGCTGAGCCAAGTTATAGCTTTGATCAGGCTGGGCGATCAAGACCGGCTGATTCTGCAAAGACTCAGTGGGCGGCGAGGACAAGAGGCTGGCGTAGCCGGAGCTCGCTGCCGACGGAAGGGCCTCCTCTTCTCCCATTTTGGGAGGGTTTTCGAGGTTCTCGGAAGCACCGATGCCCTCCCTGCTCCGCAGGGGGAGGCCAGGGCCTGGCTGCCGGGACTGCTGACCAGAAACCCCCTCGTCAGGAGGCTGAATCACCTCGGAGGGCTGAGGCCTCACGGGCGCATGCAGCGCAGGGGCGGCTGGGGCCAGGAGCACGCTGCCTCCGAAATCTGGGAGCTCATTCTGTGCCCACAAGGTCGTTACTGGGCTCTCGCACTTCACAGCTCCCTGGGCCCTGGCAAAAGGCCTTTTCTCAGCCGCCAGAAGCACGGTTTCCGAGGGCAGCCCCCCCGCGTGCCCAAGCTCGTGGTCGGCCTCCAGGGGTCCGGTCAAGGGCAGGGAACCGGCCGGGAGTGTGCACAGGGTCTCCAAGTTGTCTGGGGGCTGCTCCAGGTTGCCAGGGCAGGTGTCTGGCGGCACAGCAACAGGCCTGGGCTTCTTCTGGTGGGCTCCGGCCCCCCTCACCTCCCCCACCACCTTGGCTCGATCGGCCTCAACAGGTTTTACTCCAATGAAGTGGGATTTCACCGGCTCAAAAGAACTATTTGCACTTGTCTGGAATATTCCAGTGGGTTTGGGGGGGCTTGGGGTCGAGGGCTGGGACAGGCTGCAGCGGTGACTCTGGCTCCCGGCGGTCTCGTTGATCTCGCCTCCTATGGGAGAAGAATCAATCTGCTTGAAAAAGCTCCCCGAAGACTCATCTTCAGGTTTTCCAACTTCCTGCTGAATGAAAGTGCCCACCAGGTCTTGAGGCCTGGCTGCACTCGAAAGATTCCTGTGGCTCTTGCTGCTGTAACCGGATGACACGCTATCGGATCTCACAGGGTGTGGCGTTGAATCCGGGGCCTCGAGATTTGGGCCCCCGCCTCCAGCGTGGGCCACACCACCGAGCCTGGGGATGGCTGGCCCAGGAAGGGGACCGTATCTGAGCTGATCGCCTGGGGCGGAAGGGTCCAAACTTAGGGGCTCGCTTGGCAAAACTTCCTGATTCTGAATGAACTCTAAGTCCTCGACGTTCTCATACTGTGAGCTGCCGGCAGCGTGAGCCCCTGTGCCTGCCGCACCGCCCCATGCAGCGACAGCAGCGCTCACTGTGGCTGGTCTATCAGGCTGGACGCCTGCAGACTGAGAGAAATAAGGCTGCGGGTGTCCTCCCTGCTGCGTGGCCTCGTTGTTGGAACCTCTGGGAAAGGCGTGGTAAATGCCACCCACTCCCACACGTGCGGAAGCGTGACCAAGTCCAGGGCTGGGGGAGGAGCCATCTAAGTCAGACCGACCAGCAAAGCTTGTTTTCTCAGATGAAAGGTTCTCCTCGTTTTCCGCCTCCCCGCCATGGAAGAACATGGAGAGAGCCCCCGAGTCCACTTCCGGCAGGACCTGGCTGGTGTCGGCCCCTGAGGGGTAGTGCAAATGGCTTTCTGGGATATTTCCCTGAGCGAGGGGATTAACGAGAGCAAGGTCTGGCAACTGCTCTTTATTCACTCCTGGATGTGGCCTGAGCTCCTGGCTTGCCCGAGTACTCCCAGCTCTAGAATTTTGCCTGAACGCATTTTCAGGATCAAAGTTACTTGTTGACTGGCTTCCGCTCTGCAGGTAGGCTGCCTCGTTGCTGCTTCCGTCACCAGCCAAGGGACCTGGCAAAGACACCGATGGGGTGAGTTGCTCGTGGCCAGGACCGTGATGCAGGCTGGATGGAGCAGGGTAGGGGGGACCACCGGACGTGTGGGGCACCGCGTTCTGAACAGGTCCTTCTGGGCGGGGCCAATAACGTTGACCTGGGGTCTGTGGGCCTCCCTGCCCCGCCCCCCACTGGCCTGGCATCTGCTGACGAGGCTGAGGGAAGAAAGGGGCTGGCGCCCGTGACGCAGCGCTGTCGTGTGGGTTCTGCCGACTCAGGGGTCTCTCGGGCCCAAGCATGGCCGCGTGCGGGTGGCCCCCGTGAGAACCGTCGGCACCAGCTCCCGGAATGTGAGGATACGGCAGAGCCTGCACTTCGGGTTCTGCGCCGGGAGCAAGCTCGGCGCTCCTGTTCAGCTCGGGCTCTGGCGGCGCTGAAGGTGTCGACATACTGGAAAATAGAGTGGCGTCCGCTGTGGGCCGTGACCCAGGTCCCTGGGAGGTATCCCCAGCATTCGTGTGGGGCGCAGGCAGACCAGGGCGCTGGAGGAGCGCTGGCGGGGCCGGGCCCTGCAGAACGGGCACGCTGCTTTTGGACGCACTGCCCAACGGTGTACTTTGTAGCGCCTGTCTACTGAAAGCAAACGGATCCGTCACCGGCTGCAACGGGCAAGTTATCGGGGTCACTGGTGCATTGCTGTTTGCCTGTCTCCTGTACGATCTGTTGGAACAGAACAAGCTCTGAGGACTCCCGGCTGGAGGTGGCCCGACCACGCCTGACGGGGCTGCCTGGGGTGGCGGCTGCATGATGGGTCTTTTGCACGACTAGATGCCGCTGGCAGAAAGCAGCAGAATATAGGTGTTCCTTAATCTAAACAGAGAAAGAAAAAGAAGCGATTAGCATAAAATCCATACATTCAAACTCCCAGTTGGAATTAGGAGAGCTAAGAAAACAGAGGAAGGCCGGAAACAACCTGGGGGTCTGCACCCGGCTGCTCCCACCCCCCGCTCACCCCCAGAACTGCACCCCGGAGGGGCCGCGGCCGGGGAGTGCAGGTGAGCGCAGAGGCAGGGCCGTGGCCAAACTGGGATGCAAACGCCGGCCGTGCCCTGAGCTCACCGACTGACTTCAGACAAGTCCCTGCCTTCCCTGGGGTTCAATTTCATCGCCCGGCTAAGCACCCCCGTGGAACGCTTGATGCCTCCGTGATGCCCTCACCGCAGGCAGAGATGAAGGAAGCAAACCTAACTGCTGGTCTGATTTACCACCAGGTACACGGACATCTTCCTGTAAGTCATCAGCAGATGCAGAAAGAGCCAACTCCCCTATCAAGATGGCACTGTCATACTTTTCACACAGGTTAATATGAAATCTTGAAATGAAAATGAAAGTTTAAAACGTGCACTTCCATTTTAATGAAAAAGCGTTCTAAAGCACTAAGTGATACAAGCTACAGACTCTGAAATATATAAAAACACCTCTTATGCCACCGTGCGGAATGTCTCATTTTCTGCGCTGTGCCTGGTTGACACCGTGAGCAGAACAAGTCGCCTCTGACTGCGAGGGCTGTAAGAAGGGAGTCCGGATTGAAAGCCCCAATTAAAGCTGAAGCAGCTTTAAAACTGACTGACTTGGTTCAAACATTTTCAATCATAGAGTCCCAACAAACCTTTTACAGAAAACAAAACAGTCTTTAGAGTGTTTTGTGGTCGCAAGTACTGGTGGCAGCTTTTGTTTTTTATTAAATACACCAAACATAATCCTGAACAGTTAAACTGCAGTTTTAAGACCAAAACCCAAGTACCGTCTCTTTACCGTCTTTTTCTGTGTACGAGTCCTCGCCCTAGTGCCACATGCACAGACAGACAGATGAAGTTTAACCGATGCGAGAGAAAAGTAAACACCAGAGGGAGAAATGGGAGAAGGACTCCAGAGTTTAACCCACACGTTTCTGCAGCCGCACAGCACTTTTGCTCTTGGAAATCTTTCTGAGAGTCCATAAAAAAAAATTTGTGAATGTATTTTAAGTAAAGCTACTTACAGCGAAGGCTCCCCCCACTCTCTGGAAACGAGCCCAATGACTCTATCAGCCCACTACCACCACGGCTCGCCCGTGTCTGTCCTAGGCCACCAGGGAAGCCCTTCGCACTGACAAGCACCCCAAAACTCACTTCAATTTAATGGACTGTACTGGGGACAGCACTGGAGGCTTCGTCTGGTTCTAAGCTGTCATTTTAGAAGAAAGAATATGTGCAGCTCAGGTTTACGAGGACTGAGTGCACAACAAGCACGACCTCTTCCTCTTCTCTGTGGACAGAGGCGCCCAGCATGTCTTCCAAAACACCACTTCCTCCTTGCCAGGCTCCAGTAGGAGACCTCAACCACTCTAAGCATCTGGAAAACAGAAGCACCAAAGAGCAGAGGCCCAGAGCATCACATGGCAGGGGCGTGGCTGTGAGAGCAGGGCCCCGGGCACGCCTCCTCTCCTCCTGCCACCCAGCCTCTTCACCTGTAAAGTGAGAGTCTGAGGCTCCTCTCGGCTCTGTGTCACAAAGTCCTGCTCACGGTGGGTTCTGGGATGCCCCACACAGAAATGCCATCAAAAGGCCAATGACATACTTATGTCAATGTTCTCTTGCAAGAAACTTTCTCAGCTCCTGAAGGAAGAATCATTTCACAGGCAAACACTATCGCTTCCTTATAAAACAAAATCTCCCCCACCGCCACCTGAGAGCGTTTTAACATTATGCCAATCTCACCTGAAACGATCCTGAACGTGAACATTATCCTCTGATCTTTCTTCTCTATTCACGAACGGACATACCGCCTATCATTTCTCTGCTGACGCCAGTGACTTCATCCCAGCCCCTAAGTCCTTCTACACCAAGGCATCTGACTCTGAAAAGACACTGGCTGCTTTCCTTAAACACACGTTACTCATGAACCTGGCCCTGCCACGAGACCACCTAGTTCCTACGCGAAACACTTAGGCACAACCGATCTTTGATCTTCGATCCAAACTCCTGGCTAAGGAATGGAGATGCTCAGGGCCCGTTCGGAGCTGCCGCCGCCAACTGTACAGTGTGGACCAGCAGGAGTGCCAGGGAGCCGGAGTCCCCCCTTTGCCATGACGTCCCTCTCGGAGACTGGGAGCCTCAAGTCCCCGTCAAGACTACGGGGCACTCGACACAAAGACACCGCAAACTCCAACTTTTCTAAGTACAGCCCCCAACACCTCTAGACGTTAACATGAAGGGGGGTCTAAACACCGCTAAGAATGGCGAAGATCCGGGGGACACACGGACGGTCAGGGAAGAATCATTAAAACATACACACTGCCCTGAAGGTTCAGTACAATTTCCAGACTTACTGGTGTTCAGGGTAAACAAACCGCAGAACAAGAAAGCACTCTTCTGCCTCCTGCCTCACCTTTGCTAACAGAACACCAGCCGGAACCCTAAGAAATGNGGAAACTCGCCCAAGTATTGCTCTGGGAACAACCGTGTGTGACTCAGCTTGCCCCCTGCCCTCCCCGGTCACCATCTGCATTGAATGTACTCAAAATCTGGCCTTAAGCAGCCCAGGCCCCGTCTCCACACTGCGCACAACTTCTGAGGTGAAGCAGCAAGACCGATTTTAAATGGCTGTGATGCGCCCAGACGCTCTATACAATCCTTTCGCCACAAAAACTCTACTAATTTCATCACATGGTCCCGTGACCCCTCACGTAAAACACTGGTGCAGCGTCTCGGTCACTTGGCCACGAAATGCAAATCTGTCTCATCACCAGCTTGGCTCAGGAAAAACCGCCCAACCAGTGAGGACAAAACAACTTCCGAACCTTCGAGGCAAAGGACACGCAAAACTGTTGAAGAAATTTCCCAAATGTCTGCATTCCTTGAAAGTGGCGGTCTGGTCTATCTTCACCATTCCAACGCAACCTTCCCTCCATCGAGGCCGGCAGGGCGAAGACAAGTGTCAACACGGCGGAGCCCGACAGGCACTTGCCACACAGCCGGCCATACCTGCGGGGTCCACGTCAGTCTGACCAGGCGGCCGACAAAGGTGCAGAAGGCGGCAGGAGGGTCGCTCGCCCGGCCACCCCTGACCCACCCCGGCCTTGCAGGTCCCTGCCCGCCCCCGAGGACCCTGCCCGACCGCTGGCGGCACCCGGAGACGCGCCGTCCGCTCAGGGCTGGGCCCGGCCCGGCCCCTTCCCTCCGCCCGACCCCGGCGCTCACCGGCGCGCCACAGGGCGGCCGAGGCCCGCACCGGTTCCGGTTCCTGCCCGGCCCCTCAGCGACCCCTGGGCCAACCCCTCAGGAGCCACCGGCGGAAGCCGGCCGGGCTGCGGCGACAAGCGCAGACACGACAGCCGCAGCAGCCATCTTGGCACATCCGGCTCCGGCCGCCGCGCAGCCGACGTGTCCGACCCCGACGTCAGGGCGCGCCACGCCTGCCCACCACGCCCATCGGCCCCGCCCACCCCAGCTGCTCCCGTGACGCGGCGCCGCGTACGTTAGCCCGGCCCCCCTCCGGCGTTTGGTCCTTCGCCGGCCATCTATTGGTCCGCCCCGTTGGCCCCGCCCCTCGCCCGCGACCAATCTTTCACCGCTCATCCCTCCGTTCCGCCCCCTTGGCCTCGCCCTCTACCCCGCCCCCCTGCGACCCGCCCTTCGCCCACCTGCCGTGTGGGGCGCGCGGGGTACTGCTCGGAGACGTCGCCCTGATTATGCCAGCTCTTTCTCCCAGTCTTTTCTCGTCCTAGGCTGTGAGGAGAGTAAGCGTTTCTTAGTCATACCCAAGTGAAGAGCCAGTCCTGAGCGACCGAGGCCAGCAGGAGCACCCACGGACCCGAGCGGAGCCCTGGCGCGGGCGCGACCCTCCCGTTTGGCCGTTGGACTTCCTCCAAGGCGCGGAGACGGGCGTGAGGAAGCTGCGCATGCGCCGGGCGCCGCGGCGGGCTACGCGTGCGCACCGCCCGGCGGCTCCGGTTGCCTGGTTACGGCCGCTCGCGGCTCCGGGTTCCAGTTCTGCCCGCGAAGTTCGTTTCCGTCCACGCGCCGCGCTCGAAAAGCCGTGCCCGTCTGCCCCGCGCAGAGCCCCGGAAGGGCCCGCAGGCTCCCGTCGAGGCCCCCTGCCTGCCCGGCCCCCGGCCGCAGCCACGCCACCCCGGCCCCGGGCTCGCGCCGTCTGCTCCTCTCCCTGCCGCGCCCTGGTCCCTGGAGGCCTGGCGCCCTCCGCGCCCGGTCTCGTCCCCGACGCCGCGTGGACCGAGGCCAGGGCTCCGTTCGGTGTTCCGCCGCCTTAAGCGGGCATGTGCGTTGAAGGAGCGCCTCCCCCAGGCACCGAGTGTCAGGCTGGGCTGCCCTGCCAGCCGCCTGCTCCGCCCGGAGAATGGCACCATCTGAGCCCTCCCATGGCGGATCTTGGGGACGAGGGGGAGCTGCCGTTTGCATCCTCATTTTCCCAGCGAGAACCCGGAGGTTCAGTAGGTGAGGAAGCAGCCAGCCAGGCCCGGCCCACGCGCCCACACTGCCTGCCAGGGAGAGGGAAAGTCCCCACTCACCCCAGCTCCTTCCAGAGGGCAGGAAGAGTGGCAAGGGTGCCCACCCGCTTGCATCCCCCTGTGGTCGAGCTCCCTGCGGCTGCTGCCACTAGTGCAGCAGCGACTGAGGCGGGCCCTGGGGTCGGAGGACTCCCTGGTCACCCGGGGGACTCAGAAGCCTGGGAAGAAGGAAGGAGCGAGGTTCAGCTATTTGTTTGCTGTGACGTTGGCAGGGAGCAGCCACGCTGTCAGGGCCCCAGCGGGTGCGGGGAGAGTTTCAGTCCATCTGACGTGGCCACTCTGCTAAGCTAACATTTGCCTTGCAGAAATGGAGATCCGATGTCAACACAGAGGAGGTGATGGGACTCAGCCCTGCACCCCACTGCCCTTGATCCACTTCTTCCTACAGGTCACGGTGCTATGCAGTCACTTTGTCCCAACAAATCGCTTCACAGGGAGAGAGATGGCACTGTTGACCTCCTGACGGGGAAAGCAGAGGCAGAGGTGCTAGAGCCCGTCCCCTCTCCATTCCTGCTAAGCCTCTTTGAGTGGAGGCTGTGCGGTTCTTGGCCATTCGTGGCCTGGTGTAGAGGAGAGAGTTCTGGGCCCGCAGTCGGTCCTGGAGGCCGGGGCTCTGAGTCACAGGCCCTCCGCTTCAAGGCCCAGCCTGCTTCCTAGGTGCTGTGTGCCTTTTGTCAGCTTCCTCGACCCCCCTGATCGCCACGTCCTCGGCAACCTGAATCCAGGCGGGGTGAGCACCTGGACAATTTGGGGACCCAAAGGAGGTGCGATTGACGCTTCTGCCAGAGCAGCAGGCATGAACCGGACTGCCCTGGACCTGATTCTGGCTGCGGAACAAGCAGGGGCCCACGCTGTGGGGGCGCCCAGGCCATGACAGCTGGTGCTGTTCCCAAGTGAGCGTCCCTCCCTTCGCCTGCAGTGTCCCTCATTCTCTCCTCCCTCCTCATCCTCCCAGGCTCCCAGAGGCTGGATACACATGCCACCACCTCCCTGAAGCCTCCCCCGCCCCCCATGGGGGCTAGAGTCAGCTGCTCTTTGTGGAGGGCGAGGTTGTTAGTTTCTCCTGCAAAGTGCTGTGCCCAGGGCTGTAGTCACGTGACCCCGAGGACACAGAGCTGCAGACTTGCCAGGACACCAGGAAGAGGCCGTGCCAGAGAGCCAGGCTGTCCTTTCCATCATCACAGCACTCTGTCACGCTGTGTTCTCAGGGTCACCATGGTCAGCCTCTCCCAGTAGCCTGCACGGCCCCGGGAGGATTGGCACCGAGCGCCCGACAGGGGCCGATCTGAGCTGAAATGGGACCTCAGTACACGTTAGAGGCCAGAGTGCCAACAAGGTAGAATAGCCCACGGGCAGCTCCTTATCATCCAAATGATACTAGTTTGGATACACTGAGTTAAATATAGTGTTAAAACTTCTTTAATCTGTTTCCCTTTTTAAAAGTAGCTAGTAGGAAGTTTAAAATTCCCTCCGTGCCTGGCATCTTTCCACTGGACAGCACTGGTCTAGACAGTGAGCACATTGTGGGAGGGGGTCAGGGGTCACTCCCCTCACCCCCGCCCCATGCAGCAACCTGGGGCTGTAGCTTCCTAGATTGTGGAGCTGACACCCAGCCATTTAGGTGATTGTGGAAGGAGCCCTTGGTGGAGGACAGCCTCAGTCTTGGTGTAGGCAGGCGAAGGCTGGTGGCCGTGGCCTTGAACCCCTGCCCCTCGCCCCTCCCGGGCATAAAGTAGCTGCAGGAGGTGTGGTTTGTAAGTGGGTGTTTGTAAGACGGTCCTGCTCCACAGCAGGTGCTCGGCTCAGCCCCCCCGACTCTAGCCCTCGGCCGTGGGCACTGAGGCTGGGGGCGTGGGAGGGGGCTGCTGGACTCAGCCTGGAGACAGCAAGGGGCTGCCTCCGTGAGATGGGCCTGGCTGCACGGTCCGGGCAAAAAGCACATTAGGGCCTCAGAGGTGGAAAGAGCTGGCAGAGACAGCTTCTGGAAGAGTGGGCCGTGCAGCTCAGGAGGTCTGGAGAGGAAGGGGACATCGGCTCCTTCAGGAGACGGCAGGTCTGGGGGCAGAGAGAGCGGGCGTTTGGGCTGGTTCTGTGGCAGCTGTGCGTCAGGCCCCCATGGTGCTGGCGCCTGTCCGTGTGCATCCAAGTCGGCTGGTGGTGTGTGGCCTGGCCTAGCACGGGGGGCGGGGGGGTGCAGGCTCCGTGAGGGTGCAGCCGGGGTATAAAGCCAGAACTGTTAGATCGTCCCGGACCCCTGGGAGGCCTTGCGAGAGAAAATCCACATCCGGGCTGGGCTTGATGAACGTCCCCACCATCCGCGGCGTCACCAGCACGAGCGTGCCACTGTCTCTCTCATCCCTCATCTCCAGTGTCTGCAGACGTGCCTGGCGCCCAGCAAGCCTCAGAGAACCGTTCTTCCGTAATCACTGAGCCAAGGACTAAACGTATAAGGCGACACCATAAGTGACAGGGGTGTCATAGAAAGCACCAGAAGGACACGGATGCCACACCAGTAGGGCCACAGAAAATCAGAGCCACGGGACAAAGTGAGGAGTGTCCTGTTGGCGGCAGCAGGGCCCCGGAAAACCCCAAGAGACCTTTTTCATAAAACCGTGTGCGGTCGTTGGCTGGGCCCCCGCCGCGTGCCCGGCGCTGCTAGGAGCTGGGGTGTGGCCACAGACCAGCAGGTCAGGCCTCCCTTAGGGGACACAGACTCTGGACAGCTGCAAATGAGCCCTGAGGGGCTGGGGGGCACCGGGCGGGCACCCGACGGGCCTGGATCCCACCTGCTGCCCACCCGGGTAGAGGTAGGGACGGAGGAAAAGGGACGCTTGTGGCCGAGGCAAACCGAAGCTTCTGTGGCGGCGAGGGGCAGAAACCAGAGAAGTGGGAGACAGTGGGGAGCTGGCGGGTGTGCACTGCCTGGGCTCGGGGGCCCTGCACTCGGTCTCTGGAAGCAAGAAAGGTCTCAGGGCCTTCCCGGCAAGAAAGCCATCGTCCGTCTAGCCTCCCCCACCCTGGAGTCGGGCAAATTGCTAACAAGAGCCAGGAGCCCAGGAGGCGGCCTTGGGTGCCCGGGAGGGCTGAGGCCAGGTGACTCCCAAGGGCAGGACCCGGCTCTCTCGCTGCCAGCCGCACCTGCAGCCCCGCCCTGCACAGCACCAGCGCTCCACACATCAGCCAAAGGAGCAAGCAAGACAGGAAGGCGAGTCCTGAGCACTGGTGGGGGCTTAGGTTACAGGCCTGGGCTCGGGGGCCTGCGGGACCGTGAACTGGGAAGACCAAAGGGCCCAGGGGGGAGCGCGGAAGAGGCCTGAAACCTGCCCATTGCCAAGTGCCCGGCTGGCTGAAGCACTGGGTCCTGAGCAGCCGTGCTCCTGTCTGAAAAGTGGTGTGGCTAAAAAAAGAAAGAAGGAAAGAAAGAAAAGTGGGGTGGCCGAGCGACACAGGCTCTATGTGCCCCCCCAGTCCTCATGGTTAAAAGAGAACATGGACCAGGAGAGTCATGCGGCCCTGGCTCAGATAGGTGACACTTGGGGAAGTCACCTGTGTCTTTGAGCCTCAGCTTCCTCATCTCTAAAATGGGATAACACGGTGACAGGGGATGACTGAGCAGTATGTGAGTTGCAGACATCACTAATGGAAACTCCCATGGGGACCACCCGCTTGTTCGTCAACGGGGGCACTGGCGGGATGCTGCCAGCAGGGGGCGGCAGAGAGCCACCTTCCAGTCCGAGGGCTTCCGGGTGCTGGCATCAGGGACACCCCGGGCTCCTGTAGGATCCGGCCTGGGTGCAACAGGATGAAAGATTTCGGGTCCCCACATCACCCCTAGACTGCGGCCCTCTCCAGGGGATTTTTCATCTCTGGGCTGCCCTGCCCCACCCACCCCTCCAGGGCTGGGGCTGGTCTGCTGAACACAGCAGGTGCCCCATAAATCCTCCAGGACTGAATTTAAGGGGATGAGAGAAAACCTGTATTTTTCAAGCTCTGTGCTCAGTGATTTAATCTGCAGCTACGGGCGCTGGTACCTGGTGAAAGGTGTTCGCCTCCTGTTTTCCGTTGTACAGACAAGGAAATGAGGCAGAGGATAAGTAACTTACGGTTACACACTCCCCTAGGGCTCAATTCTTAAAAGTGGAGAAATGTCCGACCAGGGTGATGAAAGCCCTTAGTGTCAGAAAACCATAGAGGTTCGGCTGACACGCCACAGGCTCTGCTGCAGAAGCAAGTCCAAGTCCAGCATCGTGTGGAAAACGTGGACAGTCCAACCGCGGCCGCTCACACAGCCCGTCGCATTTGCAGTGCGAACCGCGGGGCAGGGCTGCCGCCTGGCTCAGCTATGCCATCCCTGTGTCCTTACTGTCAGCGACCTCTCCGGTCGGCCCAGCTCCCAGCAGCTCCCACTTTTCCCCTGGGAACACTGAGGCTCAGAGGAGCCAAGTCACCCGCCTCTGGTCCAACAGCGGCCGCGAGGGAGGTGAAAACGAGACGGCACAAATCGCGGGGCAGAGCCAGGTGCGCGAGGTGCTGGGGGAGCAGCGTTTCCCGCCTGTGCTCGAAGGGCGCTGTGCCTTCGTCGGCCGTAAGCGTGCGTCCGTTCAGGAGCCGCTGAGCACGATTGTCCTCGTCGAGGCCCACGTACACACAAGCATCCAAAGTCCAAACAAGTCCTGACCCAGGGCTCTCCAGACACCCCCACCCCTACCGGGCACTTGGGGACGCAGCGCTTCTGGTCTCCGTGTGCCCGGGCACCTGGCCGGATGGCATTGTTTAGGCTCCTGTTTGAACCACTTGGGCAGATCAGCCCTTTGTCATTGTGCCAGGGCCCCGGCTGGGAGCGGCCGCAGGAAGGTCTCCATGGCCCGTCTGGGTCCGCGGCGCTGTCCCCTCCCACAGGGCTCCTGGGTGTGGATTCTAGATGCGACGGGCCCGCAGACTCCTCGCTTGCTGGCCGCAGAGACCGGAGCGGCACCGCCTAAAGGTCCGCTCCGCCACCAGCCCAGTCTCCGCCCACCGGGTGCTGGGCGCCGCCTCGCGGTAGCTCTGCCAGCCTCTCTCATCTGTGGGTGCTGCTGCTGTCCCCTCTTTGCTGTGGCCAGAAGGGTGCAGAGCCACATTTGGGGCCCACCCTGGAACAACTTGGAGCAAGACCCCACTGAGGTGCGCTGATAGCCTGCAACCCACACTGCATTTCAAAGCCATACTACGAGACAGAGAGAAAGGGAAAATGATGTAAAATGTCTCGTTAACGGTTTATGTCAAGCACATGTTGAGGTGATAATAGTTTGGCCACGTTGGATCACCTGAGATGCATTAGTAAAATAAGCTTCATGCATTTATTCCCACTTTAAAAAATTGTTTTCGTGTTTTCTTTTATATTAGAGAGAGACACACAGTGTGAGCGGGAGAGGGGCAGAGAGACGGAGACAGAATCCAAAGCAGCTCCGGGCTCGAAACTGTCAGCACAGAGCCCCATGCGGGGCTCGAACCCACGAGAAGTGAGATCATGACCTGAGCCGAAGTCGGAGGCTCAACCGACTGAGCCCCCCAGGACCCCGATTCTCACGTTTTTAATGTGGCTGCTGAAATACTTGAATTGCATATGGAAGGGGTAGCTATGAATCATCCTTGAGGCCCTGAAAAAGTCCCACCCCCAGCCCACGCTCTCAAATGAGCAGTCTCCAAGGAGAACCGTCCTTGAGGAAGCAGCAGGAGGGCAGGGGGGCAGCCCCCGGGGAGTTTCATGTGTGTGGAGTGCTGAAAAGTACAAGCCTCCAGATCCCTGGGGAGGACACCCCGAGGAGGCACAGGGACCCAGGCGGACGCCCCGGGTCCTGAGGTGGGCGCTGCTGGCGTTGTGGCCCCCGGGACACACATTCAGGCCCAAGAGGTATGACCTGGGACCCTGTGTCGCCTGCTCGGGCTGCCGTAACAGAGCCCCGCAGACTGGGTGGACATGCACTCCCTCTGTTCTAGAGGCTGGACGTCTGCCATCCAGGCGTGGGCGGGGGCTGCTCGCTCCCGAGGCCTCCCCCCTGGGCTCGCAGACGGCCTTCTCCCCCCGGGCCCTCCCCTGCTGGTCTCTGTGTGCGTACCTGTGTCCTGATCGCCTCATAAGGTCACCTGCAGGTTGGATTAGGGTGCCCGCTAACAGGCTCGTTTTACCTTAATTATGTCTATGAGGACCATGTCTTAAACACGGCTACACGCCAAGGTCCTGTGGGGTGGGGAGACACAACTGAGCCATAACCGATCTCCTACGTCAGGGCCCGTGTCCTCCCTGGGGGGGCCTGTGGTGCCCAGGCTGGGGTCGTTCTGATGGCGGGTCAGGCCAGCTCAGGTTTGCACGGCCAGGAATGAGGACCACGGGGCGGAGGGGGAGCCCGCTGGCGGTGGGGGCTCTGGAGGGGTCNAGAGGCCCTGAGGAGGGGGTGCAGGGCAGGCAGGGGGCAGGTGGGGGACGAGCCTCCCCCGGGACCTGGGCCACTGCCCCACGCCCGGCGTGAGCTCCAGCAGGGTGAGGCTCGGAGGGGGCACCGCCGTTCTCCTCTGCGGGCCTCCTTCATGTGGCCAGGGGCTCCGGGGACTGCGGAGCAGAGGGGTTCGCCCGGAGATCAGCAGGACCCCCCGGGCCCATCCTGCCACGTCCGTGGATCCCACACCCTGAACAAACTGCTTGGAAGTTCAAACAGTGCTGGGTCTTCCTTTCTCCTAAACAAATAACTCAGGTAAAACAGAAAAGGAACTATTGTTGGAGAGAACAGCTCAGTGACATTTAGTCCATCCAAAGTGCTGTGCGCCCAGCACCCCTGTCTACACCGGCCTCTCCTGCTTTGTCACAGCCCGGCCCAGTGACGCTCCCTGCCCTCCCGCCCGGCCCTGGGGCCACACTCTGCCCTCCCACTCGCTCAGGGTTCACCTGCTCCCGACACCGCATACGGATGGAGCCGCATGCCGTGTGGCCTGCACGTTGGGCTTGTTACTCAGCATCACGTTTTTGAGGTTTGGCCACGCTGTGGGGTGTCTGAGGGCTTCATGCGGTTTTAGGGCCACATCCCCTCCCGCCAGAAGGAATTAATCTGGGCTCTCCAGAGAAATGGAACCGATAGGGCGCATACGTGCATGGAGGGATTTATGGTAGGGAATTGGCTCACAGATTATGGAGGCTGAGAAGTCCCTCCCCAGCTCTGTGGACAGCAAGCTGGAGCCCCAGGAGAGTCCACGCTAGGTTTCCAGCCTGAGTCCGAAGGCCCGAGAGGCGACTTCTCCCAGGAGAGGGGACGGTTACATTTTAGTCTGAAAGTCGGCAGGCTTGAGACCCAAGAACTGATGTCTCAGTCCAAGGGCAAAGGCAGGAAAAGACCCATGTTCCCGGTCAAGTGTGAGGCAGGAGGCCTTCCCTCTTACTCAAACTTTTTGTTCTATTCAGGGCGCGTCAACTGATTGGATGAGGCCCACCCACGCTGGGGAGGGCTCTACTTTACTCCATCCACTGATTCCAATGCTAATCTCGTCCAGACACCCTCTCACATTTGGCCAAATGGCCCAGCCAAGTTGACACGTGACATGAACCATCGCAGTGTCACCTACATCTTGTTCATCCGCACGTCAGGGGACGGCGTTTGGGGCCGTTCCCACCCCCCCGGCAGTCGTGAGCAGTGCTGCTGGGAATGCGTGTGTCTGGACTTGTTTGGCCAATTTTCACTTCTTATGCACGTACACCTAGCATCTCCGTTGTGCTGGGAGTTCTTTGGGCGGATTTCAGACTCGGCCGACTTCTTCCGTATACAGGAGTTGGGCCGCTTCCCATGGCCTGTTCCCCAGAACCTCTCGCCCCGTCCAGGTGGGAATGAAGCATCCAGAGTCAGCGAGGAACTCCGGGGGCCACAGCTGCAGGGGCGGGCGGCACTCGGCGGCAGGAGCCCGTCAGACTTTCCCTTGGCTAATCTGGCTTGAGTCCGCCAGCTGGGTGGGGCCCGGCAGGGGCCAGGGCTGACATCCCTATTCAGCAGGGCTCCCTTGGCTTCACGGAACCCTCCCCACCCATGTCACCCCCGCGGCGTCCCTGCTCAGGCGCTTTGTGGCTCCCTTTGCCCTCCTGCTGGGCTCTGGATTCCTCTCCGCGGCCTCCGGGCCCGTCCCCGTGCACCTCCCGTGTGTCACTCCCGTGTGTCTCTAGGTCGTCTGACCGAGGCAGACAGGACAGCCTCCAGCCTGGCGCCCCGACAGCCGTGACACGGAGTCCCCTGCGATGGGCTGCTCCTGCCCTGCTCACTCGTGTCCCCGGCTCCCCGTACGGGGCTCGGACTGGGCAGATGCAGAGACACCTGCTGAACTTCTGAGGGCGGCGTGGCCCCAGCACCCCAAGGGCCAGGGCTGGGTGGTCTGCATCCCTCGCCGTCAGAAGGAACAGAATTGCTGGCTCCCTCCGAGTAGGCCAGGCCCCACCCCCCTCCAAGAAAGTGAGCCAGTGCCACAACCAGGTTTAGCAAAATCCAGAGGACTGTCAGCATTACTTTTATTGCAAATCAGTTAACAAAAAGATGAAAAAAAAATACATCCTTTTCATCACCTACAGTTTTGCACGTAGATCACTTTTTTAAAAAGTTTCCTTTTCCTGTAAACTACACTCTATTTTTTTTCCCCCAAACCCTGTAAGAATCAACATCCTAGGGCGAGTCTGGTCATGCCCACTAGGGACGGCACAACACTGTCTCTGGCGAGGCCGGAGAGGCTGCCTGGAGGAGGCAGCGGGGAGCCCTCCCCGGGTTTGCTCTCAGGAGCTACGGGCCTGGCAGCCGCAGGTCAGGTGGCGACGCCTGGGTCGTGAGCACAGCCACACTCTGACATCCCCGTGTCGGCACAACCCCAGACAGACTTGTTCATTCAGATTTTTTAAACAAAATCCACCTTTAAAAATGTATTTACAGACATTTAGTTTGCCACAGGCTTATACTTGATATCGCAAGTATCTGCTCCTTCCCTGCCCACATGTCCCCCCACCAAGACCGGGGGTGGGGGTGGCCCTCAAACAGGATCCCCACCCCCCGGCCTTGCCCCAAGGGCACCGCCTCAGCCGCAGGCGCCGGGCCGTGGGACGAGCCGTCTCTGCGAACTGAGGCCGGACACAGCCATGTTTCTCCAAAGCCTTGACAGAGATTGCTCTGCGGTCTCCCGTAAAAGCGGGGCCGTGAGGGGTCTGGCCCGCGAGTGGAGCCTGGGCCCCCGGGCACTAGTCCGCCTCCACCCGTCCTGGAAGAAGGTGTTCACGTTGCGGTGCTGGGGTGGCCCGGGCAGTGTCTTTCCCCAGAAAAGGCTGGGATTCCTCCACGTGGCATCCAAGATGGGTGACGCCAGGCCTCCAGGTTCCTCAGTGTGACACACGCTTAAGTAGCAAGGCCGGGGGCGGAGGAGCTTCTAGAAGGAACAGGAACTCACAAGACCAATGCACAGCTATGTAATACTGAACCCAAAACAAAGATTCATGATCGGTACCTTGAAATGTGCTCTTGGTGCCCCCCCCAAGGACACATCTTTAAAAGCATGTTTTCCAAAATATCATTTAAAAAACCCACCAAGACACAGAAGCCACAAGTTACATTTTACATTCCTGTTTTAAATGCAAATTAATCCACAGCCAAAGGTGTGACGGTTTTGTCTGTTGTTTGCCTCTAGATGCATCTTCTCACCTGAGGCAGGGGACCTGCGCAGGTGGGTGGGGGCTGGGTGCCCCACCCCAATGCTGGTTCAAGCCTCCCTTGTCCAGCATCATTTCTTTTTTGGGTTTTGAAGGGAAAAAAAAAGCCAATAAATAAATGGCATTTTTAAATCATGAATCTTTGTTTGTATTTTACAATATTCTAAGTAGAAAATTTATGACTGAGAACTGGCTTATTTTTTTGGAACAGATAAAAGTTGTTACCTGGAAACATAGAAAACATTACGTATAAATAAAAAGGCAGTGTTTCCTTGTAAAATAAAAGTACATAAATAAATACTAAAAAAAAATTAAAATCCTTGTCCTTTTATTTTGTATAAAAACATGATTCTTCAGCAAAGCCTCTCAGTCAGTCCCGGCGTCGGCAGAGCGCTCGCAGGCGCCCCAGCAGGGCTTGGGAAAGGAAGCACAGGGTCCCGCTGGGGCGCCGGCTGTTTACTTGAGCGCCTCCGGAATGTGGGCCATGTGGGACTGCGTGCTGGTGGGCGGGCTGGAGATGCCCTCGGACCAGTCAGAGACGTGGGAGTGCGGTGACGAGCTGGACCACTGGTCCGGGGACTCGGGGGACGGGGTGAGGAAGGGGTGCTCAGGCACCTGCAGCTGGTGGCTGGGGGTGTTGTCCGCGGGCGAGGAGGAGTAGCTGTGCTGGGAGGGCGGGGTCAGGAACTGCGCCGTGGTCATGGGCGGGGCCAGCGTGGCGGGCAGCGCCGTGGGGGGGGCCAGGCTGTCCTGCGGCAGGATGGTGTGCACGGCCAGGCTGCCGGGGCCCAGCGGCTGCACGTCGGCCTNGGCTGTGCTGCGGCTGCAGGCCCGGCTGCTGCATCTGTAAGTTCTGCTGCTGCTGCTGCTGCACCTGCTGGAGCTGCGGGGTCTGCACCAGGTGCGGCTGGCCGGCCAGGCGCGTGTTGGGCAGGGCCTGGTAGCTCATCATCTGGGACAGGGTGGCCGTGGACAGGCCGGCATGCAGCGGGCCCATCATGCCGTGCTGGAGGGCCGGGGCCTGTGTGCTCAGGGTGCCCGGCGCCACATTCCCTCGCAGCGGGTTGTACTGGTTGGGCACCAGGCCATTCTGCAGCCGGGACAGCCACTCACACTGGCCGTTCAAGCCTGTGGCCCCGCCCACGGTGAAATTCATGGCGCCGCCGCCGCTGCTGCCGCCCAGGACCGAGCTGGTGCTGGAGGCCACGGGCAGGTGGGAGAGCCGTGGTGGTCCCGCCTCAAAGGCCAGCCGGCCACCCCCACCCAGCGCTGCCATCTCGGGCTTGGCAGCCACGCTCAGGTGGCCTACGCCCAGGTGGGTGTCAGGCATGCCGGGCAGGTGGCTGAGGGGCACAGCCGGGGACTGCTGGAACGGAGAAGGCAGGAGGGGCGGGGAGGCCACGTCCGACAGGTAGCCGTGCGGCGACTCGAGGGAGTCCACGGGCGACAGCACGCTCGAGCTGTCCAGCAGGCAGCCCTTGCCGTCCTGGGATTTCTTCCTGCGCGCCTTCAGGTCCTTGGCCTCCTTGCCGCCACAGGCCAGGCCCTTGGTGCTGGGCTTGCGGGCCTTCTTGCCCTGCACAGTGGGCTTGAGGTTGCCCAGGTAGCCGCCGGGCGAGCAGAGCGGCGGCGACAGGGTGGGCGCGCCACCCAGGGCTGTGCCGTGCAGCTGGGGGCTGCGTGCCAGGCTGTACTCATCCAGCAGCCGCACGATGTCGTGGTGCATGCGCTCCTGCGCGATGTCACGCGGCAGGCGGTCCATGTGGTCCGTGATGTCCCGGTTGGCGAAGTGGTCCAGCAACACCTTGGCAGTCTCATAGCTGCCCTCCCGAGCGGCCAGGAACAGGGGTGTCTCCTCCTGAGAACGGGCGAGGGGCTGGTGAGGGGCTCGCCCCCATCAATGCCCCGTCACCAGAGGGACCGCCCCAGGAGGAGGCGGCTCACGTTGATCCTGTCCCTTAATCCCACCGTTACCTGGCCTGATTTAGTCTTCGAGAGGAAACCCCCCTAAATACGTCTTCTGAAACCCACTCCCAGGCAGCCTGGAGGATTCTGTATCCTAAATCACTAGGACTTCACTTTTGTGAGGGGCACAGACACTACTGGAAATCTACACCGGTGGCCCCTCTCCCCTCCAAAACAGCACAGCCACAAAGCATGTGGCGATTTCAGGGACCTGGGGATCCCTGAGTGCATCCCGGGGCAACCCCATCCAGACAGTCCCCGAGTAACCCTGATGGCTCCTTCCCTGAGTCGGATTTCTCATCGGTACAGCGGACATGCCACATGTCCTCGGTGAGGCTGGTGCATGGCCCGATGGTGCCTCCCTGGCTCACACAAGGCTTTGGCCACGGCCTGGTGCCCTTTCGGCGGCACTGCATCCCTGAGGCTGGGTCTCCCCAGTGGGAGGCAGGGACACAGCCTGCCCTGCAGGCGACTCAGGAGTGCTGTGTCCCTCGGGAAGGAAGGAGGGAGACCCCGGTGGGGTCAGGGAGAGGTGGGCAGGGCTCGGCCGCCCAGGAGCTGGGGAGAAAGGAGTCGCCCTCGCTTTGGGGACAGGCATAGCGGTAACGAGCAGGACGTGCACAGGAAGGGGCCGCTCACGCTTACAACCGGGGGCCTCACAACGTGCGAACCCCCCACACCCTCCAGCGAGGGCTCCACGTGTGCACCTGGGCCAACACACGCTGCCCAGGGACGGGCGAGGCCAGGAGGTGCCGTGCAGGCCGCGGGGACGCAGGCAGCTGCACCAGACCCTTCCCCGAGCCAAGACGCACACGCTTGCTTAGGAGGCGTTGGTAACCGTGTCAACGAGGGCTAAGAGCTAGCGCCCCGCAGGCACCGGGCCCAGGGGTCCTCGCTGGGACCGTGCNGCCCCCCCCTCGGCCCGCCCGCGTCCGGAGTTCATGCCCGTGGCCCAGCGGTCCCGGGGTCAGACGGGGGCGGCGCCGGCCTCGCCCGAGCCGCCCGCGAGCCCACCTTGTTGTTCTGCATGTCCTTGTTGGCCCCGCTCTTCAGCAGCGCCGCAGCGGCCTCCACGTTATTCACGGCGGCGGCCCAGTGCAGGGCGGACTTGCCTGCGCGGGGAAGCAGAGGCTAGGCCGGGGCACGTCGGGCGGGGCCGGGGCCCCCCGCCGCGGGACGCACCGCAGCCCGGCTTACCCAGGTCGTCCACGGCGTTGACGTCGGCGTGCGAGTTGATGAGGTCTTCCAGCATGCCCTCCACCGCCAGGCGGGCGGCCAGGATCAGCGGCGTCGTGCCGTCGTGCATGCGGGCATCTAGGTCTGTGGCTCGGTTCCGGATCAGGATCTACGCAACAGAGAACGGGGCAGGCTTGGCAAACGGGAGTCAGGGCTGCTGGCCGGGAACCAGCCCGCGACACGACAGACCCCCTCTTGGGCTCTGAATGGCCCCAGCGAGTCTGGACAAGGCGGGGAGAATGGGAAGGGCAGACCCCCCTCCAGCAGAGGGCCGAGGTGCCCCCTAACCTCCCACCACCACCACCACCAGGGGCACAGAGGGGCGAGGCCCCTGCCCGGCCGCGGAGGGGCAGAACCACGTCTGAATCACGGGCGCAGGCCGCTGAGACACGCCATGTCCCTCCGGACACGCTCCTTCAGACGCCGCTGTAGCCCACGCCACGGGCGAGAAGGACAGTCACTGGCCACCAGCGGGTAAAGAAGGGCCGGCCTCGCTCCCACGAGATGCCCGTGGGAATTTTGGCATCCCTACGCCACCAAGGCCATCCGAGCAGACAGCCAGAGCTGCTCCGGGAGACTCGTTTAGACCGTCCTCTCTCAGCAGCCTTGCTGCCTTACGTCCGCAGATCGTGCTAAAGAAATCATTAAACCACCAGCTTTGTGACGCCTTCCCCAGTTCGTGCCCTGACTCGCCTGTCTGTTCGGGGCACGGCTGCCCAGGTCCTGTGGACGTGTGGCAGGGGGACCCATTGGTGCCTTGCCGAAGAAGCCCATGCAGGGATGTTCCCTGGAAGCTCAGACCTCCAATTCCCGAAACCCACCCTTGCCCTGGGCTCCCAGTGAGGCCAAAGCCCCAAGCTCGCGGCAGCAAGCAGCAGCCCCTCAACCCTCTCCTCGCCGCCATGAGCTACGCCGCCAACCAAGGCTGAGCGGGAGTGGGGAGGCCCTGATGGGTCGCCACAGAGGGACCGGGCAGGGGTGAGGAGGGGTGAGGCAGGGGTGAGGAGGCCCTGCACCCTCCAGCCCACTTTCCCCGAGAGTGCCTGCCTCAGAGTGCCCGTTCAGAACGAAGAGGCCAGCTGTCCCCACCCAGGTTACACTTGGCATCAGGGCTGTGGGGCTCTGTGCGCCCAGTTGACAGCCCCGACCAGAGTTGGGACGGCTGGCCGCAGGCTGGCAGGAGGGCTCACGCGCCCACCTGGAAGACGCCCTGCGCGTCGGCAGACACGGCCGCGTGCAGCGGGGTGCGCCCCATGTTGTCCTGGATGTTGGCATCGGCGCTGGCTTCCAGCAGGCGCTTGGCCGCGTCGGAGCGCGAGTAGCGGGCAGCCAGGTGCAGCGCGGTCTCGCCAGTGCGGTCCGTCTGGTTGTGCAGGCTGGCGCCCTGGTAGATGAAGTCCGAGATGACGGCAGGCGCGTCCTCCTCCTCCTCGCTGTTGCCCGTCTCCAGGCCGCCTCCGCTGCAGGAGGCGATCATGAGGGGCGTGAAGCCATCTGCGTGGAGGCAGGGACGAGGGCTCTGTCAGGAAGGCTGGCCCCCCGCAGCAGCTCCGGCGGGGGGGAGGGGGAGGCGTCGATGGCCCCGAGGTGGCGGGCGGCCACGTGGACACACAGCCCAGCCTGTGGCGCCGCCCACCCGCGGCCGTGCCACCGGCAGCCCCCCAAATCAACCTGAGCTTCCGAGGAACAGAGCCCGGTGCAGCTCCCAAGTGGCCGGAAGCGATAGTGACCCTACGGCTTTGCCTCCTGATGTGCCCGAGACCTTTACCAGCAACCCACCCAAGAAAAAGCGACGTAAGAAACGCACGGTTGGGAAATCGACAGCGTGGACGCTTGGAGACAAGAAATCAACTTGAGGAGCAGAGAGCCACCCCCAGGACCCAGCCACCCCAGGACACAGCGTCTCCAGGCACGTTTCGTCCTGCTCCAAGCAGAAGGCGCACCTTGCCCCCGTGCTCTGCTTCCAGAATACAGACTCCAGGCAGGCGGCTGGACAAGTGGATCCCCAGAGCCTCCGGGCGGCGGTGCGGGTGGCCGGCTGGGCACCTACCTGGCCCTCGGACGTTCACGTCCATGCAGTCGGCGTCAGCCTCGCCCTGGGGTGGCGTGGGGGCCATGGCAGACACGCGCAGGTCGGCGGCATCCAGGTGCTGCTGGGTCCACTGCCGGTGGTCTGTCTGGTCATCCAGGTCTGGAAGACCCACCGGCTCCTCGAACTGAGGGAGGGGTGAGCAGAGGGCCCTGTCACGTGGGCCGGGGGCAGGGCTGGGGCCGCCCGGGCAGGCCCCGGAGCCCGCCCGACTCACCCGGAACTTCTTGGCCTCCAGGTCGTCGTCACCCCACTCATGCTGGCTGTCGTCCATGAGCGCACCGTCCGAGGCGTTCTTCAGGGGCCTGGGGGCAGGGGGTCGGGGAAGCGAGGCTAAGCGAGGCTGAGCAGGCCCCCCCCTCCACCAAGGCCGTGGCTCAGGCGGCTGACCAATGCCCTCGGACCACGTGGGGTGAGGCCCGTGGGTCTGCAGGGGGTGGGGCCCGCCTCCCCCAACCCCCCCACGGGCTGCAGTAGCGTCCACTAACTTGAGGCCCACGGAGTCCTCGCCGAGGGGCTCCCGCCGCTTCTTCTTGCTGGCTTCTGACACCTTGAAGCCCTCGGGGAACCACAGCTGTCCATGCTGCCGCCGGCGCTTGCGAGATAGCAGCACCCCGCAGCCCACAAAGAAGAGGAGCACGAAGGCGGCCACGGCCACGTACATGAAGTGCAGCTGCGGGGGTGGGGGCGGCTCCACGGTCTCACCTGCGGGCGCCGGGACGTCAGGCGGCGGCTACGCGGCAGGCCGGCAGCCGGGGGGCAGCGGACTGGCTCCACAGCTGGGCGCCTCCTCACCCGCGCTCCTCCATCCCGCCCCCCAAAATAAGGTCATTTTCTACGCGATTAATCAGAATTGCAAACTATCGCTAAATTCTCTCCTGCACCAGCCGACTATCTAGAGACGGCTTTTACTTTTTTCTCCTTTAAGGGAGAAGGATTAGCCAACTTCAAATCACTGCACTTGCATTGAGCTGTTAAGACAAAGGATTTAGGAGGATTTTCAAGATACAAACTTCAACACTTCACATGACACCGATCAATTCTTCTCCCTCTCTCTTTTTTAAAAAGCTGTAATGATTTTGAAATAATACCCAACAAAGAAAAATCAGGGGAATGAGTCGGGGGGAGGCACAGGCTCCCACTTTCTGGCAGATGTGTCTGTCCCCCGGGCCAGCCACACCGACAGCTGTCACTGCGGGTAGGGAGGGCGCGCCAGCCAGGAAATCCCAGGAAGAGTGGCTCCCTAGCTCTGGATGGCATGATACACACCCGTGGGCGGCGAATGGCACAAAGAACAGAAACGTGTTTGGAGGCGGGTGGGATAGGAGACTTGACCCCTCCCCAGTAGACTCTTCTAGAAGCCAGCAAACTGTCCCCACGAGAGCAGGGCTGGGGTGGGCCACTCACTCTGCACGGCCTCGATCTTGTAGGGGATGTTGAGGCTGCCCAGTGAGGCGAGTGCGCCCAGAAAGGCGGCCACGTCCGTGGCGCTCTGGAAGCATTGTGAGGACGACTGGACACACTGCCGATTGTCAATCTCCAGGTAGACAATGGATCTGGGGGGACACGCAGGTCAGGGGGCTCAGGCTGCAGGTTTATCCCCTGCAGCCGCCCAGTTTGCCCCTCCGGCCCACGGCCTGGTCCCGATGGGGGGAGGTGCTCCCAGAAGGGGAGGGTGGTCTGGGGTTGCAGGGAGCCGGGTCTGCACAGGATGACCCCGGGGTGGACGGTGCGCTCTCCAGCCCAGCAAGCCCGCTCCCCAGACACCCTGCAAATGGATCTCCCGCCTGGCCCGGCCACCCTCCACTGTCCCCTTGGGAGCCACAAGCACCCGTCTCCCGGTCTCAGGACAGAGACCTCAGGGGTCCAGTCCCCATCTGGGAGCTGACCCTGCTGCTAGAGCACCGGCCGGGGCTCGGGAGCTCCCAGCGAATGCTGCCTGCGCTGGGCCCCATCAGCCCTGGGCTTGTTAAGTCCCCCCCCCCTTCACCAGCAAGCTAGAGGCGGCCCNCCCGCGGATGTCCATGGGGTCCAGCTCCCGGCGCCGGCGGCCAGCCCCACTGCCCGGGAGCAGGGCAGCCTCCACGCGGTCGAGCAGGGCCCCCGGCGCGCCCCAGCCGTCCACGGCGCGCTTGATGGGGTGCTTGTGCAGCTCCTCCTCGCGGCCGTAGTACGGGAAGATCATGGGCTGGCCGTGCGCGTCGCGCTTGAAGACCACGTTGGTGTGCAGCAGGCGGCTGAGCTCCCGCAGGAAGTGCAGGGAGTTGTTGCGCAGCTGCGCGGGCGGCGTCAGCACCACCAGCACCAGCGTGCCGGCCGCCAGCCGCTCGGGTACGTGCTCGGCGCAGTCCAGCCCGTCCCACTCGCACTCGGCGCTGTTGCAGCCCTGGTCGCAGTGCCCGTCCCCGAAGTGGTCCTTGCAGTACTGGTCGTACAGGGGACTGCGGGCGCAGGCGCAGACGCTCAGGCCTCCGCAGGCCCCGCCCACTGCCCCATGCATCCTGCGGAGCCCCGCCAGCTGCCCCAGGCCCCGCCCACTGCCCCATGCATCCTGCGGAGCCCCGCCAGCTGCCCCAGGCCCCGCCCACTGCCCCA
>NW_027527401.1:166027-185780 GCF_008692635.1 Crocuta crocuta | reverse complement strand
GTTGCACTGGCTGTCGCAGCGGCCGTCGCTGAAGTACTTCCAGCACTGCAGCGACTGCGAGCAGTTCTGCCAGGGGTCGTTGAAGTTGAGGGAGCAGTCGCCGCCGTCCCAGCCGCACGCGTGGTTGTTGCAGCCCAGGCTGCACACCTTGTTGCCCGCCTCCTCGCGGCACTCGGGCAGCTCGCACGCCTCCTCGATCTGCGGCGGGGGGATGTCGACGCCCAGGCCGCCCCCGAAGCTGTAGTCCAGGATGTGGCACAAGAGCCCGTTGAACTTGGCGGGGCACAGGCAGCGGTAGAAGGGGCTCTCGGGCACCGGCTCGCAGCTGCCCTGGTTGTAGCAGGGGTTGCCGCCCACGCAGGGGCTGCCCGCCGGGAACTGGCACTCGGGCCCGGTGAAGGGGCCCAGGCACAGGCAGGTGGGGCTGCGCGGGCCCGAGATGCACGTGCCGCCGTTGAGGCAGCGCAGGCTCCCGCAGGCTCGCGCGTCGTTCTCGCACGTGGCGCCCTCGAAGCCCTGCGGGGACAGGCGGCCGCATGCACCGTCGGGGGGTGCACGCGTCAGGGGGACCCCTGCCCGAGCCGGCGGTGCTGACTGCCCCTCCCCCTTCGTCTGGGAGAGGGCACGCAGCCTGTCCCGGGAAGGGGGAGGATGCTCCGGGCACAGAGGCACCCAGCTGGGCACGGCGCCGGCGAGCATGTGACACGGCATCCGTCGGAACCCAAAGCTCGCACCCGCCAAGAGTGACCCTGAGCGCTCAGCGCGGACTTCTCCCCGTGCTGGCTCCCCACTATAACCCCTACCGGGAGAAGCCAAGGTGCTAAAACCAGAAATTGGGCGCCTGCACAAAGGGGCGTGGCCAGTCCCTGAACAAGCTTTCTGTAAACCCAACACCGCTCTGCAAATAACCTGTGACCGAAAACACTTGGTCACAGGCTCCAAGAAGGCGAAGCCCAGCTCCAGCCCGCCCCTGCCCTCTGGCGCGTGGTATGTGGACGCATCGAGGGAGCCCCCTCCTGCCACCCGCAGACCAAGGAGCCCCCACGGCTGCACCTACCGCCGGGCACTTGCAGATGAACCCGCGGGCAGTGTTGGAGGCCACGGCGCAGGTGCCCCCGTTCTGGCAGGGCCTGCCCTTGCAGCCGTTGATGACCGACTCACAGCGGCGTCCTGGGGACGAGAGCAGCTGTGAGGGGCTTGCCCAGCCCCTACGGCCTCTGCCCCACCCTGCCGCGGCACCCACCAGTGTGGCCTGCACGGCACTCGCAGTAGAAGTCGTTGACGCGCTGCACGCAGTTCTGGGTGCCACGGGCGTCGCAGGGATTGGACAGGCACTCGTTCACGTCCCCCTCACAGCGCTCGCCGACGAAGCCGGGTGGGCAGGTGCAGCTGTAGCCGCCCACCTGGTCCACGCAGGTGCCGTTGTTAAAGCACTTGGGGCCCCGGGAGACTGGGTCGATGAGGGGACTGCAGTCGTCCACGTTGACCTCGCAGTGCACCCCTGCAGAAGCGCGGATGCCGTCAGGGGCCCGTGCTGGCCCAGCTCCCTCCTCAGGGCGCTCCCCTCGGCCAGCGGCCAGGACGGGACCACTCAGAGAGCCGACGCTGGCGACAGGGCCACGCCCCGCGCTGCAGCCCCAGGACAGTGCTCTGGCTGGGCTCCCTGCCTTGGCTCCTCCCTCCGTCAGCCCCACACCTGCCTTCTGCCCCCACGAGGCAGAGGGGAGGTTTGCACGGGTCGAGGGTGCTTCTGGCCAGTGTCTGACCCGCCCACCTTCCCCTGGGCCCAGCCCCGGGGCGAGGCTGTTCCTTACCCTGTGTGCCCCGGGGACAAGAACACTTGTAGGTGTTGATGAGGTCGATGCAGGTGCCCCCGTTCTGGCACGGGTGGGACAGACACTCATTGATCTCCTCGGAGCAGTTCACCCCGTGGTACCCGGCCACGCACTGTGCAGGGAAACAGATGGGGGGGGGGACCTGTGGCTCAGTGGGCGGCTGAGATGCGGCCCTCTACACCCTATGCAGGCTGATGGGACCACACAAGCCATCCTCCTGATCAGAGAAGGTTGAGTTCCTCACGCCTCATCGGCCCAGAGGGAGACCCTTGCCCATCCGACTCTGCTAAGCTGCCCAGAGCGTGGGTGAGAGCTTGTCCTGTGGACACGAGGTGGAGGCCCAGGGCAGGCATCCGCTGAGCCCACAGACAGAGCTCTGGGGGTGGGGACCCAGAGGGAAGCCCCATCCCGTATTTCGGTATATTCTTCCTCTTCCAGGCGCCCCACTCCGCGGGACACCTCCACCAGGCAGTCTTCCCTGATTATCACTGCCCTCTCTTACTGGGACTGCATCTGTGGATTTAGTCCTCCCTGCTGCACCTGCTTGCACCCTGGGGCCTGGCACACAATGCCGCTCACAGCAGACACCCCCTGCCCCCCAGGACGGATCCCCACCTCGCAGGAGTAGCCGCCAGGGTAGTCGGTGCAGGTGGCCCCGTTCTGGCAGGGGCTGGGTGCACACTCGTCCACCTGGTCCTCGCAGTAGCTGCCCGTGTAGCCCGCTTGGCAGCGGCAGTGGTGCGTGTTGCCCGCATCCAGACAGAGCCCCCCGTTCCGGCACAGGTGGGTGACGTTGATGTCTGGGGGGGCGCACAGGGAGGAGGGTCTCAGACATCCTGACCCCGGAGGGTGGGCAGCCAGCGGGCGCAGGGAGGCCTGGGCGGGGCGGCGGGGCTACCTTGTCGCTGCGCGGCCACCTCGCAGGACACGTTGGGCACGTCGCAGTAGAGGCCGGTCCAGCCGCTGTGGCACTCGCAGCGGTACAGCGTGTTGGTCTGCCAGCACTTGCCACCGTTCTTACACGGCGAGGAGTCACACCAGCGCACGAGGTTCTGGGGACGGCGGGAGTCACCCGGGTTTACACTCCCTACCTGGACCGACCCCACCCGCCGTGCGGGACGCACGTCTGCTGTGAGCCCATCCTACAGAAGTGGAAACTGAGGCCTAGGGGCCACCCCCCCTCTCCGCCCAGGAGCAGCCTGGCGCTGGGGCCTCAGCGAATCCCGAGCACAGCTGCCCGTCCTTGAAAAGACTTCTCTCTGCAAGTAAGCTGCTCTCTGGAAGTTTTTGTAAAAGAGATCTCGTGTGAGAATCTTCAGTGAAGGCAAGGCTTCGATACTTTTCCGTATTTTCCAGAAAAACACCGGCGTTCAGCTACGTTCCCCTCCTGCTACTCGCTGCATAAACCTCTGCTCCCAACCCGAGAGGCCCTGTTCCCCACCTGATTCCCAAGTGACACGTGGCCTTGGGCCGGGCACCGGGCTGGCACTCCAGATCCCCGGAGCTGTGGGACCGAGGGGGTCCTGCCCTCCCGGCCCGGCCCTCGCCTCACGGGTCCCCCGGCGGTGTGGGGAGGCCGGGCGCCCCCGCGGCCCGGCACGCACCTGGCAGTTGAGGCCCGTGTAGCCCTGCGGGCAGGTGCACTTGTAAGCCCCGTAGCTGTCCTGGCAGGTGCCGCCGTGCAGGCAGGGCCGGGAGTCACACTCGTTGATGTCATGCTGGCAGTAGCTGCCCGTGAAGCCGGGCGGGCACACGCAGGTGAAGGAGTTGATGCCGTCCACGCAGGTGCCGCCGTTGAAACAGGAGCTGGAGGGGAGCGAGCAACGGCAGGAGGGTGAGGGGCGTGCGGGACCCTGCCCGAGAGGCCTCCCCGGGGCTCGGGCTGCGGCTAGGACAGGCGGGGGGCAGCCCGGAGACCTCGGGGAGGCCCCGACACAGGGCCTGCACCCCTGGGCACCTTACGCCCACTTCCCGTGCCTCCTTTACAAGTCACACCCAGCTTTCTAACACGCGGGTGCGCAGTAGTTAGGTAAAACGAGGAGGAAACCAGTCTGCGTGGACAATGTGGGAGGCCAGCATGTCAGAAACAGCGAGCACAGGACGGCTGAGCTTACTGGCAGCCAAGGGAAAAAAGGAAGCAAGATGGATCCCAGAGTTGATGCTACAGAAGGGGTCACACCGGTTCTTCAGGAGAGACCGCCAAGGGCCCTTGCTCCCCACACCGGTCACCTCACAAAGGCTCTTACGACACAACGAACAACGTCTGACTCGGTGGGCGGTGAGAGCCAGCCGGCCGGACACCCGGCCCCCGTGGCCTGCGTCCCCGGCCGCCCCAGGCAGCGCCCTTGCCTCTCTGTGCAGTCGGGCGTGTTGTCCTCGCAGTGGATCCCGCTGAAGCCCGGGGGGCAGGTGCAGGTGTAGCTGTCCACGCAGTCGGTGCAGTTGGCCCCGTGGCGGCAGGGGTTGCTGGCGCACTCGTTGATGTCCTCCTCGCAGAAGGCCCCCCGGAAGCCCGGCAGGCAGTCGCAGAAAGCCGCGTTGATGCCGTCCGTGCAGGAGCCGCCGTTGTGGCACGGGTCTGGGGGGGGACAGAGGCCGGCCTGAGGCGGGGCGCGGCTCCCCCACCTGCTCCCCCACTCGCTCCTGGGCCCCAGGCTGCAGGGCACGGGCAGGAGGCATAAGCCTGACAGTCACACCGACGAGGCTGGTGTCATCACGTCCCTGCTCGCTTGGTGCCCGTGTCTGGGTCTCAGTGTCCTACGACCCAGCGTGGGGGCCGAGAGCCCTGCTCCCTGGTGAGTCATGACAAGGGCCGATAAGAGCACGCTGGATGGCGCCAGGCACCGTGCTCCGGGGGTGGGGGGCGGAGGGCTCCGGAACCACCCAGAACTACCCACCCGCCTGGTCGACACAGGGCCCGCAGCTCGGCAAGCACACCCCCCGCCGTGCTTCCTCCAACCGAGCCCAGCGCTTGGTGCTCTGGGTGCGTCCCCCGGCGCGTCCCCAGGGGGCCGCCTGCCCGGGAAACGGCAGGGCCCAGAGCACGAGCGGGTGCGGCGCGGGCGGCCACTCACTCGGTCGGCAGTCGTCGATGTCCGTCTCGCAGTCGGGCCCCGTGTAGCCGGCGCGGCAGCGGCAGCGGTAGCCGCCGTTCGTGTTCTGGCAGGAGGCGCCGTGGCGGCACGGACTCTTCACGCACTCGTTAATGTCGACTTCGCAGGTCTGTCCTGGGGGAGGAGGTGGGGCGACGGTTCGGCCCCCGTCTCCTCTGCCCCAGGACAGTGCCCTGGGGACACCCCAGGGAGGAAGGGTCTCTGACTTGCAACCCCCCAGTTTGGGGCCAAGCAGAGGACAGAAATTCGGGGCGGCAGGGCCCCGCCAGGCCCGTTTCTGCTTCCAGAGCCCCTACAGGTGGCTCTGCAGCCCGCAAAGACGGGGACCCCCCCCCCAGGGGAACGAGCCCAGGCAGGGCTGCAGGGCCAGGAGGCCTCACCTTGCCAGCCTGTGGGACAGACGCACGAGAAGCTCTCGAAGTCCTCAGACTCCTGGCACTCGCCTCCGTTCCTGCAGGGGCCGGGGGCGCACGGGGCCAGCACCACCTCACACGTGGCTCCTGAGGACACGGGGGACAGCGCTGAGACCCAGGGAGCCTGGCCCAGGGGGTCATTACCCCACGGCACCTCCCATCGGGGACCGTGAGGACCTCTGAGCCGCCAGAGCCCCTCTGACTGGCCCCATGGGGCGGGCGGGCGATGGGGCTGCACCTGGGACCGTGGGCGAGCTCCTGGCAGAGTCAGGACCCAAACCAGGGGGACACTCGGCTCCAAACCTGTCCCTGCAGGACACGGCCTGGGCCTCGACCCTGCGGGAGTGCCTGTTCCCAGCCTCACACCCTCTCCTGGTCTCCTGGAGGCCTTTGAGCTCCTCCCCAGGGCTCCGGGGCCACAGGCGGCCAGCGCCCGGTCACGGAGGCCACCGAGCAGAGGCCGGACGGCAGGGGAGGAGCCCCGGCCCCGAGCACCCCTCCCTGGCAGGGAGCACCGCTGGTGCAGGACCCCGGCTCGGGGAAGGGAGCCTCTCTGCAGCCGGGTCACACCGGGCGACTTTCCTCCATGAAAGCCCAGTGGACAGCCTTCCTGTTTACAGCTGCGGGGCCGATTCCCGGGGAAGAAAGGAAGCGCTATCTTCCCCGCAGCCCATTATCTCCCTGGCCTGCTGGTGCGATTTTCCAGGGCCTTTCTTTCTATCTGTTTCCACGGTGACCTAGGCAGGCAGGAAATTCGCCAGAGTTTCCGACAATTGTGCAGAGGGAAGCAGGAAGTGGGCAGACGGGAAGCAGGTCAGCACAGGCCGGCTCCTCCCCACCAGCCCCGCCAGCCCCCGATCCTGTGTCTGGAAGGGACCCGTGTGCCCCAAGCAAAGGGCCCCTGGGCGGCTACCGGCCTCCAGCTGCCTCACCAGCGCTGGAGAGAAAACCCAGGTCCCCTGCTCTGGTCACAGAAAATACCGCTCTGGCCACAGGCGGCCTGGTGTCGTGGGAGCCACCAGCACAGACGGCCCCCCCGCCCAGGGCTCTCTCCGGACCTCTAGGCTCACCAGCACGGAGGCCCGAGGCCGTCCCTGGGGGCAGCGCCCTCTGCCTACTCCCAGTGGGACCCGGTGGCAGCAGTGGTTGCGCACTTTTGCTTTTTAACACTTTGCAAATCTCTTCCACCGAGGGGACCATTTCCTGCAATCCCGTTGGCGGGGCCGACGGCAGACGCTGGGACGCCCAGGAAAACGCCTCCCGCCTCTGCTCAGCGCTAACAGAGGGCTCCTTGTTCCCGACACAAAGAAGGGCCGCCGTCAAAGGAATCCCTCAGGCCTGGCCAGCAAGGGGGGGGTGGGGAGCCCGGGCCCCAGGGGCCCACGCAGCGTGGACACTGGGCCTCGGAGGCCGGCAGCCCGGGCGCAGCTCCTGGCTCTGCGGTAGAGCGCCCCCACCCCTCCCAGGCGGGCCGGTCAAACCGCCTATTTGGGACACGCTCGTACCAAGCTTGCCGCCCGCGTCCTATATACCCATGTGTGACTTTGGCAAGGACGCCTGCGGAGCGAGGCCCGAATGTGGCCAGCCCCCAGCCTCCGTGTGGTTAGCAGGGCCTCTGGGCGTGGCTACGGAGCCGTGTGGCCCCGGCCCGCCCTCACCTGTGTAGGGCAGCGGGCAGTTGCACGTGTACCCGGCCACGTCATCGATGCAGGAGCCCTGGTTCAGGCACGGGTTAGATGCACACTCATTGATGTTGGTTTGGCAGTTGGGACCTGGAGAGAGGGCGGGTGGTCGGCGTGCCCGTCACCCCAGGGCCTCCGAAGGGGCCCCACCGCAGGCCCCTCCCCATCCCTGCAGTGCAGGGAGAGCCCAGCGCCAGCCCCGCCCGGGGGAGGGACCCGGACCCGAGCAGGCCCCACTCACCGCTGAAGCCCTCGCGGCAGGTGCACACGTAGCCGCTGGTCATGTCCCTGCAGGCGCCCCCGTTGGCGCACGGGTTGGACTCGCACTCGTTGTTGTTGACGTCACAGTTGGCCCCGCTCCACCCGGGGTCACAGTCACACTTGTACCTGCAGAGGCGACCACGGTGCCGTCCACGTGTGCCCGAGCTCCCGGCCCTGCTACCGTCCCCCGGACTGATGGCACGGAGGGGCCGACCCACTCCCACCCGGGGGTCCTTTCCCACAGGGACGCCGGCACCCGCCTCCCCCAGGACACTGGCACGCGTTTGGTTACGCCGCGTCGGGGACGGCGCCTCACTCAGCCACCATGTGGCCTTGAACACAGAGCGTGGGGTCCCCGCCCATGTCAACAGCCCATCCACGTGGCCCAACGCTCGGCACAAAGAAGTGCCAGAAACCAGGCTCTGCGCCCTCACCCTCGCGCTGCCCTCCCCACGTGTAGGGGTGTCTCCCCAGCTCAGGATGGCACCTGGGTGTCCTGTGACCACTTTGGGGATAGACGCCCGGGAGGAGGGCCCAGACCCGCGCACAGTGCCCGCGTCAGACGCCCATTACGGGCCGGGCTCTCCCCCATACGTCGGGCCAGCCAGCTGTGACCAGGCTCCCCAGATCCTGTCCTCCAGGCGGCCGCTTGCTAGAACGGCTTGCGGAGCTCAGGAAAGGGGTCCAGGGATTTAGTACAGAAGTTTAACCTCAGGAACAACCCAGAAAGAGACACAGGGGACAAGGCATGTGCGAGGGGCGCCCCGTGCTCTGGGCGCCACCCTCCCAGCACCTCCGGGGGGCCCTGGCCCAGAAGCTGGGTGAACACCACCAGTTAGCGCTTTTCCGGAGCCTCCACGACACAGGTGTGGCCGATGAACTCCCACCTGCAGCCCCTCCGCCTGCTTGGGAGGTGGCGTACAGCCATCACGCTGCTGGCCCCCAGGCCCCCATCTTTAGGCGACCTTGGCCGCCGCCTCAACACGGACCCAGGTGTGGTTGACACTGCCCCTTACGCCTCTACGGTGTGCAAGCCATTTGAGCAGCCAGGACAAAGGATGTGGTAGATGCCGGCGCCGCACGCACGTGCTGGCTGCTGTCCACACGCGAGCGTGTCCCCGGGCCCTGTGACCACTCGTGGCCACACTGGGCACACGCCAGGAGCCAGGGAGGGCCCTGCTAGCACCTGCCCGCAAGCGGCACCCATGCCTGCCCACCCGAGGTTCTGCGCAGGCCGCTCACTGGCCGGCCACCCTCCTGGGGCAGGGCCCCCGCCCACACCTACCCATTGAGGCTGTCGCGGCAGGCGCCGTGGATGCAGGGGTTGCTGCTGCACTCGTTGACCTCGGACAGGCACGTGGGGCCGTGGTAGCCCTCGGGGCAGCGGCAGGTAAAGCTGTTGATGCCGTCCTCGCAGGTGCCTCCGTGGTGGCAGGGGTGGGCCGCACACTCGTCGATGTTGACGTTGCACATGCTCCCTGTAAGCAGGGAGGGAGGCTCAGGTACCCACCCTGGACCCGCCAGGAGAGAGGATCTTCATGCGCAAGTTCTGGGCCCTCAGAGCCTCAGTTTCTCCGTTGGACCAGGGATACCACCCAGCCCCGTCCCCAGGTCCTTCTGCGGTAAGCGGGGGTTTCACCAGGGAGCGCAGTGCCAGCCAATGGGCCCAGGCGCCCCAGGCTCAAGGCCGGGGCCAGCCCAGAGCGGCCCAGAGACGCCTCCAGGGCAGACACAGGACGCGTGCCCAGGAGTCCGCCCTGACCAGGGACAAGAGGCTGGAGGGTGCCCGTCCCGGTCCCGGTCGGAGCCCCAGGCCTCCCGTGGTCTCTGCCACAACCGGCCACGGCTGGCAGCCTGAGAGCTGGGCCCTGAGTGGAGGCCTGCACCATCCTGCCCACCTGGGGACCCGGCTGAGTCGCTGACCTTGACCTCGGCCCCTGTGGCACGGGCCTGAGGAGGCCTGGGAGGGACAGAGCGCCGGTGGCCCCCGGGCCCCAGGGCCGCTCACCTGTGTAGCCCGGCTCACATGCACACTCGTAGCCGTCAATCTTGTCCAGACACGTGCCCGAGTCACAGGGGTTGCTGGCACAGTCATCCAGGTTGGTCTCGCAGTTGGGTCCTGGCGGCGGCAGCACTGGAGGTCAGCTCCCGGGCCCCCCAACACCCCNTCACACTCGTCGATGTCCACCTCGCAGTGCGGCCCCGTGTAGCCTGTGGGGCAAGGCCAAGGGCACTCAGGGTGGCCACTTCTGGAGAAGCACCAACCACACCTGGGGTCCCCCGAAGGGGAGGGGGGAGTGTGCCGTTCATCATGGGACCCACCCCACCCCACCGCCCCTTCCCCAGACCCCGCCTGGCCTCTGTCCACCGGCCCCGCACCTTCTGAGCACACGCAGGTGTAGGTGTTGGGCCCGTCCAGGCACTTGGCGCCGTTCTTGCAGGGCGTGCTCGCACACTCGTCCACGTCGTACTGACACAGGTGCCCGGTGAAGCCTGCAGCGGGGACGCGGCCGCAGTCAGACGCCGTGGGTGCCAGGGGCCCCGCGGCCGAGCCCCCGCCGGACCAGAGCGGGGAGCTCCTCCCCGGAGCACGTCCCGCCAGGGCTCAGTAGCGCTCCTCAGGTCTCCTCGCGCTCCCTTCCAGCTCCGGGCCCCCTTAGGAGCGGCCTTTCCTCATTCGGACCCCAGCTGCCGTGGCCCCGGCCGTGCGGGGCGGTGCCTGAGGCCCCCCACTCGGCTTCCGGGATGGCTGATTTATACCTTGCAGGCGCCTCCCGAGTCTCGGCACCCCTGGATCTACAGACCCTCCTGCCGGGGCTCCTGGAGCCCTCCTGTCGTGTCCACGGCGGACGCGCAGAGGCGGGGAGCGTGCGGCACGCGGACTCCCTCCCGGCTGCGGGCCCCGGAGGGCTGGGCTGCATCTCCTCACCACCTAAGCGCCTCGAGGGTCTGGGGAGTATAAGCCTGCTCCAGGGTGCCCTTCTCCCCAGGGGAGCCCCAGCAGCAGGGAGATTCTGGGTCCCAGGCCCCCCTCACACCCAGCCTGACCCCTCCTGAAGCGAAGTCCCTGCAGCCCAGCCCCTGGGGGCCTGCAAAGGGGCTCCTGTAGGCCCAGGCCCAGGCCCAGGGCCACGTGTGGAGCCTCTAGAGGAGCGTCAGAGCTCCCGGCCCACCTGCCCGCAGGGAGGGGGAGGGGCGGGGGGCGGCCCTGCAGGAGGCGGGCCTCACCTGTGGGGCACTCGCACAGGAACTCGTTGATTTTGTCCAGGCAGCGGCCGCTCTGCAGGCAGGGGCTGCTGGCACACTCGTCCGTGTTCACTTCACAGTGCACGCCCTCGTAGCCTGGTGGGGGGAGGCGGGGAGGCGGGGAGGNTCCGTGCACAGCCCCCGCCACCCCCCGCCGCAGCTCGGGGCAGACAGTGACGCCCAGCTCCAGCTGCCCGCGGAGGCGAGCGGCCGGCACCCTCCGTACCTGCTCCCCTGGCTCCCCTGGCCTCCCGGGCCCCTTCCCCAAGCCCCGGTGCTGCTCTCTGGGCGAGCATGGAGGCTGGGTGCTTGCTGCAGGGGGGTCACCCCGATGGGCAGGGGGCTGGCTCCACGTACCAGGCATGCAGATGCACTGGAACTCTCCGATCTGGTCCAGGCAGGTGGCGTCATTCTGACACGGGTTCGAGATGCACTCATTGACGTCAATCTCACAGCGCGGGCCCGTGTAGCCTTGCAGACACTGGCACTCGAAGGAGCCCAGCGTGTTGATGCACTTGCCTGCGTGCTCGCAGGGGTTGGCGCCTGGTAGGGGCCGGGGGTGGGTGTGCGGCACCGGTGAGAGAGGCTGCTTCAGGTCCAACCACCGGACCGTCTGGGGCAAGCCCACCTCCCCCATCGGACTGGCAGTCCTCCCCATTGGGGGGGGGGTCATGCCTCCCCTGTCAGACCAGGAACCCTCTGAGGACAGAGTCTACTCCCCGCAGCCTCCCCAGCCGCCCCCCCCCGCACGCCCCGNGCACTCGTCCACGTCCTGGCTGCAGGCCGGGCCCGTGTACCCCGAGGGGCAGGTGCAGATGGCCTTGCCGTTGACGGGGTTGGTGTCACAGTTGGAGCCTTCGTTGCAAGGGTTGCTGATGCAGGCGTCATTCAGGTGGCACAGCAGGCCTGGGTGGGGCGGTGGCGGTCAGCGGGGCATGGCCTCTCCTGGCCTGGGGATGGCGGCCGACCGCACAGAGACGGGCTGCCCAGCGGCCCTGTCGGGCCCACGACCCTCAGGCCACCCTGGGGGGCTCGTCACCAGCAGGCCTGCCCCAGGCAGCCCCGGCCTTCCCTCCAGAAAGGACCCCCTCCCCAGGTCTCCTCTGCAGGCTCCAAAAGCCGCCAGCCACGCACCCGAGTGAGGCTGCACATGTCAGGCAGGGCCGGGGAGCCCGCAGAGGGGGTGCCGCGTCCCCTGTACCCACCCCCCCCGGGCAGCCCCACCCCCTCTGCTGGGCGCTCACCGGTGCGGCCGTGAGGACACTCGCAGTAGAAGGAAGCCACCCGGTCGTGGCAGGTGGCGCCGTGGAAACAGGCGGCGCTGGCGCAGTCGTCGATGTTCTCACTGCAATCCTCCCCCGTCCAGCCGTTGACACACACGCAGTTGTAGCCGCCGTGGGTGTTGTGGCAGGTCCCGCCATTCTGGCAGGCGTTGGGCATCAGCTGGCACTCGTCTACGTCCTCGGTGCAGTACTGGCCTGCGGGGGCCAGCCCGTCATGCCTTGACCACCAGGTGCAGGGCCCCCTCCACCAGGAAGCCTTCCTGGGCAGACTCCTCCACCCACCACAGCCAAGACCACTGTATCCCCTGTGCCCCTGGCCCCCCTGCCTGGACGGGCTCTGGCCCCATCGCTCTGCCGTGGGCACCCGTGCTCCAGGGGGCCCACGCTTGTCTGCCAGCCCCAGACGCCAGCCCCGGCTTGGCCGAAACCCAGGGGACCCGATCATGGCGCTGGGCTGCCTGAGGGCCACATGCGGCCCGCAAAGATGAGCTGACGGTGGAGTGGGAGCCTCAGACCCTGGTCGCAGGCAGGCTGCCCCGGGTCACGCCACCCTCCCTGGGCCAGGCTCCCCATACGGGCAGTGAATCGGGTGGAGGGCGCCCCCGCCGCCTGCTCCCCCCGCGTGCACCCCCGCGAGCACCTGTCCACTCGGGCGGGCAGCGGCAGTTGTAAGTGTTCACGCCGTCCACGCAGGCACCTCCGTTCTTGCAGCTGTTTCCGGGACAGTCGTCGATATTCTCCTCGCAGTTCTGGCCGGTGAAGCCTGCGGCACGGGGAGCCGGAGCCCGGTCAGGCCCTGCCCGTCTGCGCTCGCCCAGCGTCTTCTTGGCTGGACCCAGGACACCCTGCTCCGGCCCTCCGCTGCCCCTCTGGGGCCTGCTCTGGGATGCCCACCGCCCGGGGGGTCCTCGGGGTCCGAGCCCCTCCTCCACTCGCCCTGCTCCCTGTGTGACCAGGCCCCAGCCTCCAGAGCCCACAGGTGACAAGTTCCTCTCTGAGGAATCATCATGCAAAGGGCCCGCGGGACAGACAGGGACTTGGGGACATGGGATTCTGGAGGCTCCCCGCGGCGGCTGTGAGCGGGTGAGGCCCTGGGGCTCCCAGAACCCCCAGGGGGACTCCCCCGCGGCCAGGGAGGGCTCCAGGAGAGGCCCAGAGAAGGCAGGGCTGACACGTGCCCTCAGCTTCCCAGGAACAGAGGTGTGGTGCCCGCTTCTCCCTCTCAGGCCGGGCCAACCTCCGTCAGCTCGCCTCCACACCAGTCAGCTATTAACCCGCTCAACTCCCGCCGGTTCAATCATCAACCAAGAAAGGTGCGCCTGGCAAGAGCCCAAACCTACAGCCAGTTACTAATTAATGCCCCTCCCGGGGTGCCTTTGAACCTGTCTCCTGCCCTAGGGGAGCCAATCCCCTCCCTCAGGGCCCCCCGCCCCACCCATGCCCTGGGGGGAAAGCAGGTGGCCTGGAAAAGCTCAAGTGGACAGTGGACAGTGTCTGAGAAGGTGAACCCCAAATCAGCGCCCGGAGCGCGAGTTCTGACGTCCGCGTGTGTTGTAGGGGCCCTGAGCGCACCTCGCCCTCCCCCACACCTCCGAGGGTCTCCCACAGTGCCGTGCGGCACACAAGCTGGGCTGGCCCTCAGCAGGACAACCTCGCCCCGCTGGCCCAACTCCACGCACGGGGTACCCTCTGCTCACAGCCTCCAGCCCTCACTAGGCCCCCGGAGAGCAGGCTTCTCTTGAGACGTGCGGCCGGATGCGAGGTCCCAGGCCCCAGGTCGCCGGGCCAGCAAAAAGGCATCGGAACCTGGAACCCAGACCTGGGCCTGGCGGGTGGGCTTAGCTCTCAGCCCCCAAGGACAGCTGGCCAGGCAGCGGCACTGGGGTGGTCAGGGGGCAAGGGGAATGCCCAGCGACACCCAGGAAACACACGCCCTTCGAGTCTGCGCTCAAAGCTGGCTGAAGCGGTGACAAGGCCCTAGGCTGAGTGGCGGGCGGGCAGGCACTTCCCCTTTGCAGGGGCCACCGGGTCAGTCCTCCCCCGTCACGTCACCCCAGGGTCGGCTGGGCCCTTCACGCCCAGGACCCAAACCCCACTGACCCCAGAAGTGTATACGCCTCTCATCAGGGTTAGTGTTTTTAGATCAGCAGCAGCAGAACTGACTCAGAAGCTGCCGTGGAAGGCCAGCCCTGCAGCAGGGACAGTGGAGCCGCTGGGGGACCAGCAGGGGTGGCTGCCCCACGCCGGCTGCCACATCCAGGGCAGACAGGCCACCGGCTGGGGGGGGCAGCAACCTGACCACAGGGAAACAGGAGGCCCAGGGAGGCACAAACAAGGATGTCCCTGCAGCTGCGCCTCATTCCCTAACTTGCACGTGGTTCCGGGGAATTCAAGGTGAGGGCGCTTGGAGGACGGCAAACAGCTGGGGGGTCACGAAGGCAGGGGCACTTGCGGGGTGGAGGGAACACCCAGGGAGGGCACCCCTGTCCAGCCAGGCTCACCTAGGTACCCGCCTTGGGGGCTGCAGGGACCCGGGGACCCTGGCANGGACACTATGCCAGGCTCCTCCTCACTGGTACCCCCTTTCCAGACCCGCCTGCTGTCCTACGTGTGCCGGGACGTACCCCCCATGCCCCGGCCCGCACCCCCGGGCCCCTGGGGCGGTACCTGGCAGGCAGGCGCACTCGTGGGTGGTGTCCCCCGTGGGGCGGCAGGTGCCCCCGTTCTGGCAGGGCGAGGGGCTGCAGGGCACGTACGGCAGCTCGCAGTGGGGGCCGGNTCGTTGTGACAGGTGCCGCCGTTGCGGCAGAGCCCGGGGCTCTGGCTGCACTCGTTGACGTCCTGCCTGCAGGTGGGGCCGTGGAAGCCGGGTGGGCAGCCGCAGATGTAGGAGGCCTCGAAGGGCAGGCACTGGCCGCCATTGGCACACGGGTTGGAGGCACATGGGTCGGCCTGCTGGCACATCTTCCCTGGGGGGCGAGGGGGGGCAGGGCTCGCACCGGTGCCACGGAGCCCAGCATGGACCTAACAAGCCGTCTCTTTAATTGCCGGGACCCCCACGACAGGACAGGGCCATCTTCCTGTAGACGGGGACGACATTCCCGGGACACACGGCCGGCGGGGGGAGGTGGCCTCGAGACCAGACCCAGGGTGTCCCCTCCTGAGTTCATGTTCTTTTAGAAAACGGCGGCTCTGCGCCCCTGTGGTCAGAGCTCCTGATGCAGGGCCGGCACACCCCCGGGGACCAGGCCAGACGGGGCCCCCTCCTCCCAGGGGCAGGGAGCAGTCGGGACCCTGGAGCGGACCTCAGGGCTAGAAAGGGGCCCGGGGGTTCGAGGGAGGAGGTCACAGACTGCAGAAGGCCCTAGACCCTCTCCAGCGCGTCAGGGCTCTGGGGTGGGGGCAGGCCAGGGCTCGGGGGCCCTCACCTGACCAGCCCGGGGGGCAGCGGCACTTGTACTCGGTCAGCGTGAGCAGGTCACAGGTGCCGCCGTTGCGGCAGGGGTTGGCGAGGCAGGCGTTGTCCCGGGGCGTCAGGCAGAGGGGCCCGGAGAAGCCCAGGCGGCAGGTGCAGGCGTAGTCCACCAGGCCGCCGTGGTCCACCGCGTGGCACGTCCCGGCGTTCTTGCAGGGGGCGCTGAGGCAGGGGTTGGGCGCCTGGCATCGCTGGCCCGCGAAGGCCCCGCTGCAGCTGCGGCACACACAGCNCCAAACACCATCAAACTGTGCGCTTTAAAGTGGTTAACTCTGTGCTAAGTGAATTTCACCTCAATAAAAAAGAATGATTATGTTAATTGGAGTAATGGGCTGGAGACTAGAAGGCTCTGCCAGGCTGGGCTTGATTTCAAAACCCTCGTGAGCATCTGTGTGGCCACCAAGAAGGGGACACACAGCCCCACCGCCGTTCCCGGGGAGGGGGCGCCCGCCGTTCCCGGGGAGGGGCGCACAGGGACCCTGTTGGGGGCTCGACTGCTCTTCCTTAAGCTGTTAAGTTCTGTAACCAACGTGCCTTATTTGGGCAATAAAAGAGCTCCCAGCTTTTCTTCTTTCTTTCTTTTTTTTAACATTCATTCATTTTTGAGAGAGAGTCAGAGCAGGGCATGAACAGAGACAAAGGGAGATAGAATCGGAAGCAGGATCCAGGCTCTGAGCCGTCAGCACAGAGCCCGACGCGGGGCTCGAACTCATAAGCCTCAAGATCATGACCTGAGCCGAAGTCGGACGCTCAACCAGCTGAGCCCCTCAGCTTTTCTTCGTTCACTACCCCAGACATGGTTTCCCTGTTCAGGATCAAGTCTGTACATCGTCCAAGCAACATCAGCTGGGAGCAGACAAACCCATTTCCCAGCAAGAGAAACCAAGGTGTGCTGGGAGGAGCATCCTTCCTGAGCTCCTGGCGCGCCGAGCCGGGCGGGGGAGCCGTGGGAGCATAGGGGTCTGCCGGGTCTGTGCCCTGCCCCAGGATGCGCTGCTGAGGCCCCAACAGGAGCAGATGAACGGGGGAGGAGGAGGGCTCTCATGGGCTCTTTTCAGGGACTCAGAACATGCCGCCCCACCCCAGGGCCCCCCTTTGCCACCTGTTGATCCAGCTTCTGGAGCCTGGGCCATAAATTGCCCATCGAGGTCACCTTGTGGCCTTGTACTGAGGGAAAAGCTCAGCAAAGGCTCTGGGACCAGCCAGGCATGGTTCTTCCCAGGGGCGAANACCAGCCTGCCCGTCCTCGCTGCCCCCCCTCTCCTGCCCCAGAGGCTGGAATTAAACCTGCATGGGTGGGGTGGCCGTGTGAGGGGCTGGGGTCTCGGGGTCTGCATGCCTGGGAGGCATCTGTCTCCCTGAAGGCTTTTCTCTGTAGCTACAGCTTGGGTGAGGCCGACGAGGATGACACCGGGGCCCACCATCTGTTGTCAGAAGCCAAAAGTCCCAAACCAACTGGCTTAAAGAAAACAAGTCGCCTCCGGGGCCCCAAGGAGGGAACTCAGGCTGGGGCCACGCGGCTCCTGCCCAGCCTGCTGGGGAAGGAGGCAGTGGGGCCGGCTGGCTCCCTCCCGTGAGAGGCACAGACCCCAGGAGCCCTCACCCCTGCACGGCCACACTGCAGGAGTCTGGGGAAGGGGGCACCGGGATCCAGTTACAGAGCACCTGGTCCCGGCCCAAGTGGCGCTGTGGGCTCACAGTGCAGCGGTGGGGGATGGGGGGCAAGGCAGCGCCTCCCCCACTCTATCAATGCCCTCCATTGTCAGGCAGGCGCTGGCCACCGCTCACCACTTGGAGAAAAGGCTCTTTTTTCTTTCCCAGCCACTGACGGGGGAGGGTACTGGATAGAGGGCGCTTGGTCATCAAAGCCGGGTGGGAGCCCGCCTTATCCACACCACCCTCTCCCTCTCTGAGCCCTGCTGGCTTGAGGGGAGGGAGGCCTTCGTGGTTCCAGGGGTGTCCCTGGGGCTCCCTGGCCACCAAGCCAACCCCTAACTTGTCGGGACGCTGGGCGCCCCAAGATGCACCAAAAGGCTCTGCCCGGACGCCCACTCCAGACCCTTCAGCCACGGGACAATATCCCCGTGGACAGGCCCTCGCTCCCCAGCCACCTGACCCCCGAGTGGGGACCCCCGTGGGAGAACCCACCTAGACGGGCCATATCCCAGACGATGAGGCTGGGTTATGCTGGGCCAGCAAGAGAAAATACGTCAATAAATCAGGCGTCGGTAGTGTGGACAAAGGCTGGCCGGGGAGCAGGTGCGCCTGTGGCCGGGGACGCGGGCGGCAGCNCCGTGAAGGCACGCCGCCCAGTCCCGCGGCCGCCATCGGCCGTCAGCGCCCCAGCCACAGGCCCCGCAGGGCCGCCAGGGAGGGGCGGCCCCTGGAGATGGAACAGTAGAGGCAGGTGCTTTGTGTGGGGGCGTGGGGTCCGAGGTACAAGAGGGGCTGGGCCGGGAGCCTGAGCCAAGAGGAAGCACCGAGCCCCGCACGGCGTCCGGGCTGGAGGCCAGTGCAGACGTCTGGGCCCGTCCCGAAGGCCGCCTTTCTCCTCCGCACCTGCGTGCGCCTCTCTCCCAACCTGGCCCTAATGCTGCTTCCCGGGGACGCACACCTGGGGCCCCCCCTCCACCCACACACCCAGACTCCCCAGGGGGCAGGAGGGACCATGAGGCCCCTGCCTGGACGTGGCCAGTGTGTCCTCCATGCTGGCGCCTGGTGGAGACAGGCACGGGGCTTGGTGAGGAAACCTGTACCCGACACCTGCCTTGAAATTGCGAGGCTTCCTACAGCGGGCCTCGGGTGTCCTGAGGGCCTCTGGGGCCCCCCAGCTCAGGACCTTGAGCGACCCAAGCGACGCCCGGGTCCCCTGCCCGGCCCACGCCCCGCCTCAGGGAGGCCACCCAGCGTCTGCTCCCGCACCTGCCTGTCCTCCCGTCCCACGGGCTACCTGGGGGCTCCAGGGAAAGGGCCGCGGAAGGGGCCTCCAGGGGGCCCAGCTTCCGGCAGACACCCTGCCCCGCAAGGAGCGCCAAATGGCTGCCAGGCGTGTGGCCCGGCAGCGGGCAGCGGCGGCCGCTTTGTTCCCGCCTTGGTATTTGCACTGTGCTGGCCCCCGCCCTCCCCGCCCGCCAACGCTGCTCTGCAGAAATGCAAGTCCGGGGAGCATCCGGAGGCAGACGTTGCCTCGACCTTTCACCCGGGACTAATTCTAAATTGTGCTGTTTTCTTTTCTAAGCTAAGCGGCCATCTGCCACCCCCAGGGGACAGATGATCGCTCCCTCTGCCCCAAACTAGGGGAGAGGGAGGCACTAAGTCGTGAGAAGCATTGTACTCAGCGCTGCCCTAGAGGAGCCTGTGGTCCAGGGGTGAGCGTGGGCCCGGCGCCCCGGCCAGCTTTGGGGGGGGCACTGAGGTGGCACCCCTCCTCTGTCCGCAGGGGGAACCTGAGGGGTGCCTCCTGGGGGCACAGCTGAAACGTAGCTCTAGCAGAGGAACTTTGGGGGGTGGGGGGTGGAGGAGGGGCTCTCCATCCCACTCTGCCTGCTGGGGCCTCAGTTTCCCATGAGTGCAGCAGGGGTGGGGGGGTCAAGGGGACTGCACGTGCCCCTCCCCCGGCAACCTGACCGTTCGGGCAGAGGGGACTCACTGCAGGCAGCGCTGGGTTTGATCTCTGCATTACCTACCGCGTTCCTGGGAACAGGTTTACTGGGCCAGCTGAGCCTGTGTGCTGGAGGAAGTCTGTGGGGACCCGAGGGCTCCCCCTGCACACAGCTGACTCACCTTGCCAGGGCTCCAGGCCAACACAGCACGGCCTTGCCCACCCCACTGGGCAGCCCAAGTCCCTACAGCAAGGAGCCACCTGGATGTAATTAGCCATCCCCTCCCTAACCAGCTCCACCTGTGCTGAGCAGAAGACACCCCTCCCCCACCCCCAGGTGTGGCCGGGAAGGCCGCTCCGGGCGCATCTCCTGCCACAGCCATCAGGACACCGTTCTCCGGGCTATTCAGGAGCAGTACGAGGGGCCTGGAGCCATGGTCAACGGGCCCGAGTGCTTCCCTGGGCAAGGCTTGGGGGTGTCCCGGAACCTCAGCCCCTCCCTGGGCAGAGGCCAGTCCCAGGCCCCCCATACCCCAGCAGGGAACCCCCATCTTCCAGGAGGGGTTGCCTGCTAAGTGCTGATTTGCTCACTGCCTGCAGGCGGGGGCCTCCCCAAATCTGTACCTGGGGAGGGGGGTGGAGCTGGGGGCCTTTCCCACGGGGAACAGCCAGGGACAGCTCAGCTCTGGGGAACAAAGCCCCCAGGAAAGGTGAGACCTGGGGCAAGGGCACTGCCCCCCCCAAAGTCCCCAGGTTCCTCTCAGACCTGCAGGGGACTTTGTCCAGACACCTGTCCACGGGGCGGGGGGGACTAGGACTCTGCCAGCGCCTCTGCTGTGCTCAA
>NW_027527401.1:156966-165990 GCF_008692635.1 Crocuta crocuta | reverse complement strand
GGGCGCCCCGCCCCCCCCCCCCCACTCCAGCCAGGCCCAGGCTTTCCGGCCCCAACAGCTGCTGACAGGGCTCCTGGCTCTTTGTCTCGAATCTTCTCCCCGGGTCGCACCTTTGGATGGTCTAAAATATGCTGGGAAGAGGAAGTGCAGGAACAGCTCGCTTCCTTCCTCGGCTCTGGGGGAAGCCCTTTGTGGGAGGGTGAACCTGCCTTCCCGGGAAGCCACCTTTCCCACCGCAGGGAAAACAATGCCCCCAAATGGCTCATTGTCCCTGTGTCACTCAGAGCCGCCCCACCCTCAACGTGGGAAGCGCAGCGGTCTGAAGGGAGGGAAAGGCTGGTGGCGGCTCCCAGAGCTGGCCCAGCAGCAAGGGGCAGAGGCGACCCAGGCCCACCCACGGTGTGGGGCCGGGTGCCTGCAGGGCCAGCGAGCGCGGGGTCCCCCAGGGTCACGAGAGCGCACCATGGCTGTGAGGTGCGTCAGCAAAGTCCCGCTGCATCACCCACCCCCGAAAACCCCCCCGGACCCCCCAAAAGACAGAGTCGCAAACTGGAGAAAAGGTTGGGGCGTGTGTCCTCGCCTGTGTCCCCGGGATGCCTGCGGCCCCCACCCCCCCATCGCTCAGATGCAACGAAGGAATCGACAGGCTCAGGAGGCCACAGGGAGGGCTTAATCCAAAACTCGATTAATTAAGTCGGCAACTGCAGACCGAGCTCCACGCCAAAGCCAGAAACGATTCTGGCAACTTCCCACCTCTGCTCCCGGGAGCGGATGCCATCTCAGGGGACGTGGGGAGAGGAGAAGACTCGCAGCCCAACCGGCCAGCCCTGCGAGCACTCCAGGGGCACCTCAGTCCTGCGCCCTGCGAGAACCCCCTCACACGGGCTCCAGAACAATGGAAGAGGCCCAGTATGGCCCACAGAGGGCACATATGCCCACAATACCACCTGGAGTTGAACGCAACTCTTAATCTCTCCTGCCACTGGAGGTGGCCGGGAGCCAGTCACCCAGGGCAGTCAGAGCAGGGCCGCCCCCCTAGAGGCAGCTAAGGGTCCAGCAGGAGCTGCAAGCATAGAGGAGGGAGGGTGTGTGCCCCCTGCACCCCAGATGCCCTGCACGAGAGGCCTGGGTTTCTCCCCGGACCACCTGACCCCCCCACCAGACCTGGAGGGTGAGAGCACTCCTACGTCCCACAAGCTCAGCTTAAACACAAAACCTGGGGTGGGGGAGGGGTCTGGGGGTCAGGAAGCCTCCCAGGCGGCGTGCCGATGGGACTTCTCCGGGTGCCTATCCAGCAGGAGGGCTGGTCACACCTGTGTGGGGCGCCTACCACCCTCACCCACGGCGCCCCGCGGCTTTCCCGCCTGCCTCTAGGCTCTGGGGGGACAGGGTGGGAGCTCGGGCCCAGCCTGCCCCTGCTGCACTCCACCGGGGCCCCCGCGGACCCCAGTAGGGCCCGCTGCAGCTGTCTCGAAGCCGTCAAGGGCATATGCTGGGCAGTGGACCAGAAGGTCACTGCCATCCTGCACCGGTCACCAGCCCCTCTCTGTCTGGCCTCCTCTCCTCACTCACGCCCACCGAGCACGCCCCACCCCACAGACCACCAGGCCCCGCACCGCCTCCAAGGTGCCCTGGGACACAGCAAATACCAGAGACTGAATCCAGCCCCGGGGTGGGGCCTGCACTGTCACCCTCTGGGGACACCCGGGTGTCCTGGGACAGTGGGCACGGGTCCAGGGCCCTCTGGAGGCCTTCTTCCCCTGCAGGGATAGTGGGAAGTTCTTGGGCTGGCCTTGACCTTCTGCCCCAGCACGACCTCGCCCAAATGTTGAAGCAAGACTGGTGTCTGGGAGAGCCTTCTGGACGAGACCTTGAGGCAGGAGACGAGGGCTCCGGTACAGTCACCTCAACCAAGGCATTCCGTCAGGGGAAGGGGGTGAGCGGCACAGGGGACCAATCGGTGTGAACTCACACGAACACAGGGGACACAGACTTAGGGTAACCCCAGGCAGGCAGCAAGGGCGGCACCTTCACCGGCCAGCGACCATGCGGGATGCTTCCCTCGGCTCAAGGTCCTGAAGGAAAGGACCTCAGAGAGGTGAGTGGGCAGCCCAAGGTCACAGAGCCACGTGGCAGAAGGAAGCCTGCGCTGCGAGCCCCGGGCTAAAACCTGGGAAAGCCCAGCACAGGGCAAGCAGTGTAGATGGCATCTCCCTACAGGCTGGAAGCCAGGCCTTCCAGAACCTGGAGCCCCCGCTGCTCAGGCCTCCACTTCCGGCTCTACCCCCATCGCTGGCCCAGGCCCGAGTGTGCACAGCTCGGGTGCCAGCTGAGCACAGACCCGGGGCCCCGGGCCACAGGGAAGGGTGCCACCGTGTCCAGAGCCCCAACCACACACGGATGCTGGGGCTCACAGGTGCTCCTGGCCCCCCCGATCTGATCTGGCGCCCAACCAGACAGGGCTGAGGCCGCCCTCGTTCTGGCCACTGGAGGGGGAAGTGAGGGGGAGGCCCCGCCCTGTGGGCCGCCCCAGGGGAGCCAGGACCAGCCAGGCCGACAGGTGGAGGAGCCCTCAGGTTGACCCGGAAGCCTGCATGGGAGTGACCTCACCCAGGCCCTCCCAGGAAGGAGGGGGAGACAGGGGCTCTGAGGGGCGGAAGCGTGGCAGGACCCCCCCACCCCCACCAACTGCCCAGCCTGAGCTCAGCATCGCTCTTACTAAAAAGCTGTCGGGAAAAATACACACACTCAAAACTCTGGCTTCTTCCCCAAACGTCTCATTTCCAGTAACTGTGTAGTTTCCGCTCATCAACAAACCGACGAAGAGGAAATGGTGGGAGGCAGGTCCCCAGCCCCAAGACCGGGCCCTGCCGCGAAGGCGTGGACGACCCTTCCAGAGGCCGCCAGCAGCTGCTCCCCAGCACCCCTCCCCCCCCCCACCCCCCCGCAGCCCGGCCTGGCTGGTGGGAGGCGTGCTGTGGCCCTGGCCTGGCAACCCCGCTGGGCGTGAGGGGGGGCAAACTCCTCCCCGAGGACCTGGGGCAGACTCGTAACCCAGGGTCAACAGTTGTGGCCCCCCGGGCGGATGCCTGTGGCTCAAGCTATGACCCAGGCCGAGCCTGACCGTGAGGTGGAGATGGCAGGAGGCTGTCCGGAAAGGTCCTCAGGGAAGGGGACAGCCGAGGCCCCAGGACAGGGACAGCTTCTTCCTAGCCTGACCCAGCGGCCCGTGTGGGTCCGAGAACTCTCCAGGTGGGTGGGCGGGGGTCTCAGATGTGCTGTGGGCCACCTCTCAGACCCCACCCCTCACAGCGGGGTGGACATGACCATCCGGCCGGCCTTGGCTTCNNNNGGGCGGGCCTGCCTTCCGGGGGGGGGGGGGGGAGCAGTTTGCTCAGCAAATCACCAGTGTCGAGTGACAGGGAACACAGTGACGAGGGGAACGCTTTCCCAGCTTAACGGAACAACTAACTGGAGCACTGAGAGCACGCGACTGCCAGCCAGCCCACTGAGGGGTCGGCTGAGACAGCTGGGGACAGATCCCCTCACCCCCTCGGAGCGTGGCCAGCACGGGTCCCGGCCCCAGACTGCGCAGCAGAGGAGGTAACGTGGCCACTTCTCTGGTGAAAATCTCAAACACCACCCCTGAGCACGGGGCCTGACCTCCCGCTGATCACAGGGGCTCCCGCCCGGTGCCCACCCATCTCTGAGCAGGCAGGTGGGGCCAGGTGAGCTGCAAACGTCCTGTGGTTGAGGGACCCCACCTTGGCAGGGTGAACTGTCTGGATGAAGAGTCCAGAACAGCATTGGGCCCGGCCTGATCCCAAGACACCCCAGCGCTGTACGGGGCCTTCCAGACCAAGGCTGGCAGCTGTATCTCAGGGACACTCAGACTTGGGAACCGTGGGGGTGGCGGTCGGAGGCCAGGCTCCCCAGTGCACGGCTCCCTGCCCCCCAAGGCCTACTGGAAAGCAGAACTCCCTCCAGGAAGCTGGGAGCCCCAGACGTCTCCCGTTGCTCAGGGGAGGGAAGCCCCAGGTCTGACCTCCAGAGAAAGCCCCAGCCCGAGGAAGGCCGCAGAAGTGGCAGGCTGCCTGGTGGGCGAGGCCACGCCTCTCAGAGGTGTCTGCGAGCCACTCAGAGAAGAAGCTTTGCAGCAGGGGGGCCGCAGGGAGAGGATCATGCTTACCCTAATTCACTCTACGGTGTTAATGACAGACATCCTGATCCCTGCTGATGCCTGCCCCTGAGCATAGGGGAAAGTGGGGAAAGTTGTTTGGGGGCCACCTTTGCCAGTGGGTGCAGGGTCAGAAGGACCACTTGATGGTGAAACACTGGGTATTTCTGTCCCAGAGTTCCCCGGGGTCTCGGAGACGCACGGTGACACCGCCCCCCACCCCCCACCAAGGGGGATGAGTCCAGACACTAACAAGTCTGCCTGATGGGAGGGACTGTCTGTCAAGGGTCCCCAGCCCGCACTGCTGCCCCGCCGGAGACACGGAGGCTCCCTTAGTCAGAGGGCGTCATGCGGGGACCCCATCTGTGTCTAAGAGCGAGGGGCCCCAGCCCTCTCTCACCTCGTATACTGGGGCCACACCTGGTAAGTCTGGGCTGACCCGGAGAGTCCAGGGAAAGATGTGCTCTCACCCCAAGGGAGGACCGGGAAATAGCAGACGGTGGGGCCGGGGACCCACCTTGCACCCTTTGCCAGGACTGTGCTGCCTGCACTCAGCCCCGCCCCCCGTGCCTGTTGCCCCACCCCCAGCGGACACACCCTGAGGCTGGTGCACCAGCCAGCACGCAGTAGGTGACTAAGGCAGCTGCTCTTCTCTCCTGGGCCGCTGTCTGTCCCACCCTCTGGCTCTGGAAGGTCGCATCTCCTCTCCTGCAGTCAGGCCCTGCGTCCGCCTTGCGCACCCCAGGAACGTAGTAAGTACTCAGTAAAAACCTCCTCCCGCCGCATCCCTGCAGCACCAGGCGTGGGGGCTCCAGCTCTGCGGGCCCGCGCGCTCCTCTGGGCCGGCCACCGCGTGGGGGCTAGTGAGAACACGGGCTGCGAGGGACCACAGACGTGCCAGGCATTCCTGGGCGACTCCCCCGGGGGTACGCCAAGCCCCACCCGGAGAGGCGCTGTGCAGGAACAGCCGCACCGGGGGACCGCAGGGGTGGTCGTGTGAAACGTCCAGGACAGGCCAGCCCAGAGACGGGGAGCAGACAGGGGCCTGCCGGGGCCGGGGGGCCAGGAAAACGGGACGCCCACTTAGCGGGGCCGGCCCGGAGGGGGAGCACAAGGTGCTGCAGGAACGCAGAGGGAGGAGGGTTTTCACTGAGCACTTAGCAGGTGCCGGGGCGGCAGGGTGGACGCAGGCCCCAAGGCGGGAGAGGACGCGTGCAGCGCCCAGACGGGCCGTGAGGGCGGGGCAAAGCTGGGCACCAGACGGTGGTGGTGGCACAGCCCTGCGACCATATTAAATGTTCCCAAATCGCACACTTCAAGTGACTGAAACAACAAAATTTATGGTGCGTGTAACTGACCCAAGACGCCCGTGTGTGTGCCCATCCCCCACACCTATTTGTCCACCTGTGTCCTCGGAGCAGGAGCAGGTGGGGCGCGGGCTGGAGGAGAAGCCCGCCCAGGCTGCTCCGGAAAGGGCCTTCCTCTGTCAATCACTGCCCCCTGCGGGTCCTCCCACCTCCCCCCTGCAGGTGCCCCCCCACCTCCCCCCTCTGCAGGTGCCCCCCCGCCTTCCCCCTCTGCAGGTGCCCCCCCGCCTTCCCCCTCTGCAGGTGCCCCCCCGCCTTCCCCCTCTGCAGGTGCCCCCCCGCCTTCCCCCTCTGCAGGTGCCCCCCCGCCTTCCCCCTCTGCAGGTGCCCCCCCGCCTTCCCCCTCTGCAGGTGCCCCCCCGCCTTCCCCCTCTGCAGGTGCCCCCCCGCCTTCCCCCTCTGCAGGTGCCCCCCCGCCTTCCCCCTCTGCAGGTGCCCCCCCGCCTTCCCCCTCTGCAGGTGCCCCCCCGCCTTCCCCCTCTGCAGGTGCCCCCCCGCCTTCCCCCTCTGCAGGTGCCCCCCCGCCTTCCCCCTCTGCAGGTGCCCCCCCGCCTTCCCCCTCTGCAGGTGCCCCCCCGCCTTCCCCCTCTGCAGGTGCCCCCCCGCCTTCCCCCTCTGCAGGTGCCCCCCCGCCTTCCCCCTCTGCAGGTGCCCCCCCGCCTTCCCCCTCTGCAGGTGCCCCCCCGCCTTCCCCCTCTGCAGGTGCCCCCCCGCCTTCCCCCTCTGCAGGTGCCCCCCCGCCTTCCCCCTCTGCAGGTGCCCCCCCGCCTTCCCCCTCTGCAGGTGCCCCCCCGCCTTCCCCCTCTGCAGGTGCCCCCCCGCCTTCCCCCTCTGCAGGTGCCCCCCCGCCTTCCCCCTCTGCAGGTGCCCCCCCGCCTTCCCCCTCTGCAGGTGCCCCCCCGCCTTCCCCCTCTGCAGGTGCCCCCCCGCCTTCCCCCTCTGCAGGTGCCCCCCCGCCTTCCCCCTCTGCAGGTGCCCCCCCGCCTTCCCCCTCTGCAGGTGCCCCCCCGCCTTCCCCCTCTGCAGGTGCCCCCCCGCCTTCCCCCTCTGCAGGTGCCCCCCCGCCTTCCCCCTCTGCAGGTGCCCCCCCGCCTTCCCCCTCTGCAGGTGCCCCCCCGCCTTCCCCCTCTGCAGGTGCCCCCCCGCCTTCCCCCTCTGCAGGTGCCCCCCCGCCTTCCCCCTCTGCAGGTGCCCCCCCGCCTTCCCCCTCTGCAGGTGCCCCCCCGCCTTCCCCCTCTGCAGGTGCCCCCCCGCCTTCCCCCTCTGCAGGTGCCCCCCCGCCTTCCCCCTCTGCAGGTGCCCCCCCGCCTTCCCCCTCTGCAGGTGCCCCCCCGCCTTCCCCCTCTGCAGGTGCCCCCCGCCCCGCGGGTGGGCCAGGTGGTAAGAACACCGGAGCCTAGAGCTGCCCCGGCTGGAGGAACCTGCCGTGCAGCACTCCTGGCCGACTCCCCGGCACCTCCGCCCCCACCACGCCGCCCGCCCGTGGTCACCACCCAGGCATTTACGGGCCTGTGCCGGGGTCCTGTTGGGCCACACCTTCCCGAGAACCCCAGGGGCCCCCAAACCCAGCTTCATCATGTACAGAGGGGGAAACTGAGGCCCAGGGAGGAGACAGGTGTGTGAGGGGGCACGGGGTGGGGCCCCCCTGCCCAAGCAGAGACGGTCAGGCCCCAGCCGACCCGGGAAACTTCAGGACCATCAAATANGTCAGCCTGCTTCAGATCCCCCCCCCCGCCCCGCCCCTTCCCCTCAGCCTCAGTTTTTCCCACCTGTAAACTGACGATAAAACAAAAAAAGCAAAGCAGGGCTGGCCACCACCTGGAGGGGGTGTGAGCCCGCGGAGTAAACCGTCTGCCAGGAGTTTTATGAGGCCGGATAAAAGCAGCTGTCTGTGCGTGGAGTTATTAGTGTTACGTTATTGAGGAAAGCAATCTAGCTGCTCAATCAGCTCTACGAAGCCACATCCTTTCACTATTTATAGAGAAGACGTGAAACAGGAAAGGTGCCCTCCCCACCCAGGAGGGTGCAACCCCTCGGCCTGGCACGGCCCAGGGGGCCTCCGTCTGCCACCGCCGGCCAGTGCTGCCCATCGAAGGCACAGAGAACGAGGAGGGGAGCCAGTGCTGGGGTCCAGCCCGCGAGGTCCTCCGCCGCACTCTGGCACCCGGGGGGTGGGGCGGCGGTGTCCCTCGGGCCCTCCCCCGCTGCCAGCCTCCAGGGGTCCCAGCACCCCGATGTGACCCCCCGGCTGTCCTGTGGAAGGGCTTCCCCTCTGCCAGCCAAGGGCTCGCCTGCCCCGCCCTCTTCCTGCTAAGGGCATAGTTTCCTTTCTCTTTCAAAAAAATACCTATTTCTTTTCAGCGGAAAAAACGTTAGCTGCCTTTCAGAGGTCGGGCCCCATCCAAGGAGGCACCTTCCTTTAGCGATGGCATGTTCCTTGACGTGTCTCACAGGGCAAGCCAGCAGGGCAGACACGCTGGTGCGCAGTGGGTGTTTGAAACGTTTTTTTCTCCCCAGTCCCGAAGCCGAAGCCGCAGAAACAGAGGAAGCCCTGTAGCAGAGCTGAGAATTCACCTGTTCCTCCCCCAGCCTCGCCCGACTCCCAGGTGACTCAATGGAAACATCCCAACTAGGTGGCCAGAGACACGACACGTTAGGTCCCTCTGAAGCAGAGGGCCAAGTCACTTCCCGCCGGAGCCTCTGAACCTCCTCTTCTAAAGGGAAGTTGTCATCCGGCCCTGCTTCCTCAGAGAGTGGCCAGGGAGGGCTCAGGCAGTGCGAGCAAGACAGCGCAGGGGTTAGGGACACACGCTTTGCAGAGAAAGAGAGAGGCCGGGCCAGCACCGCCCTGCACTCTGATCCTGCCAGGCACTGAGCTCTGAGCGCTCAGTCACCGCCACCCCCTCCCCACAGCCTGACCCACACGGTGCCCAGGGCGCGCCGAGCTCCCCTCGGCCTGACGGGTCACGTGCGCTGCTGCCGCCTCTCCTGTCCCCACCCCAGAAAGCCACCTCCGCCACGGCAGGGGCCGTGTCTGACCTGAGCCTGCCATGCCGAGGCCCTCGAGCAGAACCCAGCATACAGCAGGTGCTCAAAGGTGTCTTTGGGGGGGAAAAAAAGCAGATAGGACCGCTGATCAGAGTCCCCGCAGGTGATAAAAATCCTCAAGACCCGTGAGCCCCTCCCTAGGCCGGGGGCCACCAGGCAGCACCTTTTGGGTTCTCCAAATTAACTCATTAGCCAACTAAACATGAGAATGAGGATCCTGAAACCAGCCCCGTCAGCTCAAAAGGAGAAGGCCAGGAGGAAACAGACATTCACCGGCGTCTAAAGCATGCCGCTCTTATGCAATCCTCGCACCACGAAAAGATCAATCGTGTGTCAGCCCCACATTACCGACGGGGAACCTGAGTTCCGGTGACCCGATGACCTGGGGTCACAGAGCTGGCGGGCGGCGGAGCCGGGCCACAAACACCGGCC
>NW_027527401.1:152646-156551 GCF_008692635.1 Crocuta crocuta | reverse complement strand
CCGGCCGGTCTGTAAAGCCCATCACCGGCCGGCCCGCTGGGCTGGCCCTCTGTGCGTGACGGCCATTCCGCTTCTGCGATCGCCCAGAAGGCGCCCCGGGGAAGGGACTTTCTCACAGGCCGGGAGACAATGCTGGCCATCCGGGGCGTCCGCTCCCAGCCCAGGGCCAGGCAGCCCCCAGGTGCCTTTCGATGACCCCCTGGGCCTGCCTGCAGGGACGGCACTCTGCTCACAGGGACAGGCAGCGGGTCCCTTCCTCCACAGCCACCGGCCCGCCACACCTCAGCTACACGGTGACGCCCAACAGAAACCTCTTTTTCCGACGCTGAGCCCTGCAGCCACCTGACTAGCGGCTTCTGGGGAAGGTTCCTTCTCTTTTGGGGTGGAAACAGATGATTCACCGGGTACTAACGTGCCTGGCACTGTGACACCACTGTTTCCCACACCCTATCCACGGGGTAGCCAGCAAACCAACCCAGAAAGTCAAAGAACCTTCTGAGAGTGCAGGCTGAGTGCTGCGCACTCGGAGTTTACACCAGGCTGGCACCACAAGGCTGTACCCCAACACCTTTGAGGAAAAGGTGCCTTCGCCGCTCGGCCGTGAGAACCAGGCCACTGGTACTAACAGACCTTCTAGGCCGCGAGGGGACACAAGGGCCCAGCCAGAGGCAGAGGGAGCCGGGGCCCCTGACCACAGCGCCACAACGTCCCCAGACCGCACCACGAGTCCAGACCTGGGTGTCTCGGCAGCTGGACCTGGCTGCCGTCCCCGCCCCTGCTCTGGTCCCCAGGCTCCAACACAGTGCCACCCAGAGGTGGGGCCTCTGAGGACGGCGCTTCCGTTCCGGCTTCCAAGTGGATCTGCGGGGTGTGCACAATGGGGTCTCTGTGGGCCGATCTCGGCCGGGTGCCAGGCCAGACTGAGGCAGGCGTCCCGCCAAGGAGGAGGGGGCCCCAGGCCCCAGGGAGGAGGCCGGGCTGGCGCCCAAGCCCTGCTCAGCGGCCTGGCTTGGTCTGAGGGGTGGGAGAGCACGCCACGCTGTCACTCTGTCCCCTAGAAGTGTCTCACCCCAATGTCAAGCAGGGGGCTGCAGTGGCCCCCTTGCGGCCCAGGCTCTAGCCCAGAGAGGCTCCGGGGTCCCCTGGGCCCGTCTGTCCCTTCTCCCTGGCGGCACAAAGAGATCACCCCTACCTTCCCCAGCGCAGCACCCCTCCTGCCTTCCCGAAGCCCTCCACACAAGTCCGGAGACCCCCCGGGTCCCATGGGTGAGAGCACAGGGCCAGCGCAGGCGTGGGGCCGGCGGGAAGGGAGCCGTGCATTCTGGGAGACCACGCATAATTAATCACACAGCATTAATCCGCCTCCCGACAATAGCCGCTGCGCTTCCCCTGAATCCCAGCTGTCGGTCTCTGAATGAAAGGAAACAAGATTTAGGGCATCAAGCGTCGGTGAGGCTTCTGCAGGGGAAGAAAAAGGCCCCAAAAAAGCAAAAAAAAAAAAAAAAAAAAAAAAAAAAAAAAGTAGTGTGCATTCATTAGCATCTGACAAAGACACAATCCTCTTTGTCTATTAAACTGCTCACAGACCTGCTTAATTGGCTTCAGTTTGGGGAGGGGGGAGGTGAAGGAGGGGCTGCTGGCCCACAGGCCGAGGGTTGTCAAGGGAAGGAGCCCTCAGCAGTGGGAATGCGGCCTGCCCAGGACGGCTGGGGAGTCACTTCTTCCTCTGTAGCCACCCCCCACCCCCGCACCGGGCGGGGAAGGAGGGGCCCTTTCTCCAGCCACCAAGCACCTCCTCACATTCCCATCAGGGACAAAGTCAAGCTGAAGGGCATCAGCCACGAGAGAAAAACTTCCCGAGGCCAGTGCGCCTGGGGAGGGAGCGGACGCGAACACGATCCCCTACCCGAGTCAGGGGGCCGCGGGCGCTGGTTTCCCATCCAGGGGCCCAACACCGGGTGGGTGGTGGACGGGGACGGCCAAGGGGCTGGAGGCGCAGACGCCACGACAGAAACCAAGCTCGGCAGATACTGACCCCCCAATCTGGGAGATGAGTCCCCCAACCTCACCTGAGGTCAGAGAGGGTGAGCTGGGAAAGACCGAGGGCCCAGTGGGGGGGCGGAGGTTGGCTTTCAAAGAGCCACTTCTGTCTGAGGCACTGCACTCACCTGCCTGGAGGAGGCACCTCCCCTCCCCTGTTGGCAGGGTGGTGGCGGCTGGCCACTCTAAGGGTCCACAGCCTCCCCGGCAGGTCATCGTTTCTCAGGGACTTTAGGACGAACCAGGGCACCGGGAATCCCCACCTAGCACCCCAGGAGCCCAAGGTGGCCCACAAAGGCGTGCTCGAACCTCCAGCCGCCAGACCAGCTCCACACGCAGCATAATTGCTGGTGATTAAGTAATTGCCAGACTTTGTCCAATAAAAGTAGCACGTGACCGCGCCCAGCCTTCTGGGCCATCTCCAGAAGACAATGGCCCAGTGTTCTGTCCCTGCGGGCCCCGCTGCACAAGGCAGGGGCTCTGCTCCCGACAAAAGCCCCAGGTCCCCGCAGGGGCGCAGGGGGCGTACTCACACACAGGCTTCCGTGCCGTTGGGGGACACTTCACACTTCCCGCCATTNTCAGACCCTGGGGCACTGGGGTCCTGAGCCCAGGGAAGGCGTAGCCACCCCTCTCCTAGAAGGCTATGTCTCATCACAGGGTTACTGGGGACAGGGGACCTCGTGAGCCCTCCCAAACCTGAACCCCAGGGGGCTTCAACATTCTGCCCAGAGTTCTGTAGTCAGAAATGGGGGGACAACAGGTTGGCAGGCTGGCAGGTGGACGGGTCATGCTCAAAGTGGGTAACGGTGGCCTGAAATACCATCGGGACGACAGTGTAGCAAAGCTGAGGTGACCCTGGGCCTCTCTCCCAAACTGGGCACCCCCCACCTATTTTCAATGGGGAGTCCAACAGGGCCGCGGCCCCCATCCAGCCACCAAGATCGTCTGGCTGTTCAAACATGTTCTGTGAGGGGGCGGTGCTGGGGGGCACACACCCCCCCCCCAGCTCGTGGGAAAAAGCGACAGCTGCAAAGCCCAACGCCCCGCCCGCCAACAAAGCCCAGCTTCGGAATCAGAGCAGCCCATTGTCACCAGGGCCGCCTCCTGGGGCAGCGGGGCTGCACCTCAGGGACCTGGCCCCGCCTCCGGGACACCCAATACCTGCTCCCTGGGGCGGGCATCCTCAGCTACACCCAGGGGAGGGGGGTGAAGGAGCCCTGTTTGGAAGGAATTCGACCCCATTCCCAGGAAGGGATTAATAAAGTCGCTCCCTCCCCATTTTACCAGCGCTGTGCAAAGGAAGCCCCTCATGGGGGCGGGGAGGGGTGTGACTGGGAATCCCACCTTCTGGAAGTGGGGATCTGATTCTCCCCTCCAACTTTCAGGGGAAGGTAGAAATGAATCACCGCTAGATTCCTCTATGCGAAGTGGAGGGAGGGGTAAGCACCCCTTCTCCAGGTCCCTCTCCACCCTTGCAAGATTCCAAACTTGAACTCCGAAAAGTCAAAGTCCCACCAGTCAGCCACGGCCGGGTGTTCCGCACACCCTCTGCCCCCGCCAAACTGCCGGTGAGCCGGGATGGGCGAGGCCATCAGGCGTGGGAAGGAGACCCCTCCGGCCGCGCCTCCGCCCCCCCCACCCCCCGTTCGCGAACTCTCCCAAAGCGGAGAAGGCCGGTCCGCCTGGCGCCCCGCTGCCCACCACGCCCCGCAGTCTGGCCGCGCCGCGGAGCTCCGCACGGACCCCACACTCCGCGCCCCGACATCCGCCCACGGCGCGGGCCAGAGGCGAGGGAAGAGTTAAGTGGCCCCCAAAGCAACAGGAAACCAAAACCGACTCGATTCAAATCGAAAAGTAGTAGG
>NW_027527401.1:141161-152638 GCF_008692635.1 Crocuta crocuta | reverse complement strand
AGCCCGGGTCCTCAGGGGTTCGGGGGCCGCGGCTGGGCGATCAGGCCTCGGGGGCCGGCTCTAGGGACTACTTCTTGTTCGAAAGTTTTCAGCGGCAAAAAGTTTGGTTCAGGGCTGCGGAAGGATCCGGCTTGACGGTCGTCTGGCGTGGCGACAATTGGCAAAGATTTGCATCTCAATAGCAGAGGGGACGCGGGCGCAATGGGGAGAGGGGAGCCCGAGGGGCCTTGCGCGGCGGGGGGCTGGGCGCGGGGAAATGGGGAGGAGCGCCCGAGGCCGTTTGGGAGACCCCGAGCCCGGGACGAGATCTCGGGGAGAAGTGGTGCACTTGGCAGCCGTAGGGAGACCCCTAGGGGACCCAGGGGGTCCAGTCCCGGGTGCCCTGAGGTCGCAGTTGTAAGCCTTCAGGAGACAGGCCGGACTCTGGCTCTGATGGCCAGGGCGCTTGACCCCGACGGGTGGTAGCGCCGCGGCGGCTGTTACTTTTCGGAAAGGGGGCTCCGTGGGCCACAGTGGACCAACCCGGGGCTAATGCCCGGCCGGGCGGACTGCGCACCCGCTCCCCAGGAGGGACCCGCCCCTAGACGCCCCCTGATCTCTGTCCAGCCCCTTCCCGTGGCGCCGGCCGCCTTCGATGGCCCGCAAAAGCGCCCAGGAGTCCAGCGACCCGCTGCCGGCGTCCCGGGCCCCGCCCACGTGCTCCTTCCGCGTGATCTATTTCCCCGCCGCAGTGGCAGGTTTGGGCATCGTGTGCCGAGCGCGGTTAAGCGCTGGGCGTTCGAATGCCGGCCATAGTCCCTCCTGAAGCCAAAGTTCACAGCCGGCGCTGGGGACAGACTGCCCTGCGCCCACCCCACAGAGGCTGGTGTGAGCCCCCACCCAGCCCTGCATCCTGGCAGCCCTCTGGAGTAGGTGATGCCAGGCCAGAGGGCAGCGACCAGTGCAGGCAGGCCCTCGGGGCAGGCAGAGTGGGGTGCCTGGTGACCCGCAGAGTGCTCGCCTGACTCCTGCCCACTCTCCTTGGCACACCTGTTGGCATGGGGGGGGCGGTCGGCTGGGATGCTGTGAGTGCTGGCAGCTGCTGCCAGGGGCCTTCCTCGCTCGCCTCCTTCCAGAAGCTGGCTGCACTTCCCGCTTCCCAGAGCCCGGGCTTAGGATAGCTTCTCTCGGGGCCAGCGCCCGGAGCGGAGGCGCCTGAGGCAGCAGCGATGTTTATATAACAGCAGCCCAGCAGCCTGGAGGAGCGGATTGTCCGTACAAGGAAGAGGCGGCTGCAGAGTCCCTCCCTGTGCCCCCTCCTCAGCTCACAGACTCAGGGCTCTGCCCCCCACACCCTCTTCTACTCTTGGGGAAGGACTGAAGACCTCAGGCCGGGGGGGGCTCCCCTGGGGGCCGCTGCCTGTATGCCCTGCATTGGGGCCTGCTTTCTGCCAATGGCTGCAGGCTGTAAGTTCAGCCCTGGCTTGGGAGCAGCTCTAGAGGCAGGGGAAGAGGGAGGAGGGTGCACTGAAGGGAGAGGAGGGGGGAGCACTGGAGGAGGAGGGGGAGGGGAGTCTCACCTGGGTCTGCCCAGCTGTGCCAGCTCTACTCTGGGCCTCACGCAGGAGCCAGGTGCTGATTAGCCCGCGGTAGACGGGGCAGCTGGGCTTCCCAGGCTTCCAGCCCCTGCGCCACCTGCTGCCTTGTGTATCCTATGGGCAACAGGGGCCACGGAGACCCCAGGAAAGCCAGAGTGGCTGGGACGGGCGTGTGAATGGCCAAGGCAGAGGGCTGGCCTGAGCTGGTGGGGAGGGGGTAGGAGGGGCAAGTGGGTGCAAAGCTTTTTTACTCACAGTCTAGGCCTGAGGTTTCTGGCCTTCCCTTCTTGCCTGTCTTCATCCACCTTCCGGGGTGAGGGGGTTTGAGGGAGGGGGTCTGACAGCCCAGGAGCTGTGGGCGGCGCATGTTGAGGCAGCTGAGAAGCAAGGAAAGAGAGAGAGATGCAGGGCGCCGGCCACTCGGAAGCCCGGACTGGAGGGCGGGGGCTGGGGCGGCGCCGAGCTGGACAGGGTGCCCGCCTGGCTCGCGGTGGGGGCTGAGACAAGGCCGCTGGTGAGGAGGCCCCAGGCTGGCTGGGCGACCAGGAACCAGCTGCAGGCTGCAGGCCTGGCTCCCGGAGCGGTTGCTGAAAGTGTCCGGCGGCCACCTCGGCTGCCCGGCGTCGGCCCTGAGCCCCCGGGCCGGGCCCTAGAGGAGAGAAGGCCTGGCTCTGCACCTGAGGCAGGCTGACCTGGGTCGGTTCCCCTCTCTGCTGCCTCCGGAGATACTGCGGTGCCGTCGTCAGGGTGGCGGGGGAGGCCGTGCTGCCATTTGGTCCATTCCTGTCCCCAAAAGGAAAACCCATCCCAGCCCCCTCTTGGAGAGGGAGGGTCGGCAGTGGCTCAGTATGTGGGGGCCGGGAACAACGTGTTTAAAGCTCCCCAGGATACTAAGGTGTAGCAAGTCCTGAGTATCCTGGCCATGCAGTACTGACCCTCTTCCTTTCTGCAGTGATTGGTCCTGGTGCTTCTGGGGCTCCCCTGTGACCCCTCGCAGCCCCGGGGGTTGGGAGAAGGTAAGTGTATCCTTCTGAATTGTCAGAGAAGCTCCCTGTCAGGCCAAGTCTCGGCCTAGGTCCGCAGCAGCAGATGGGCTCCCAGAGGGCCGCAGGGGACCCTGTGGGCTCCCCCCCCCCCCGGCCTCATTGGCGCTTCCCAAGGGGGGGGGACGCAGGTCGGACTTAGGGTGTGGGCACAGGCCTGCCTGATGTAGATTGCAGCGGCCCCAAAGCAGAGGGGAGGGTGTTGGTGGGAGGGGCTCAGGAGTGGGGCTGAGGGTGCGGCCTTTGACAAGTGCACCGGCCCAACTTGGGATGGGGGGTGCCTTCCAGAGCAGCTGTGGGAAGATTCCAGAACACAGGGAAAGGGCCTCACTCACTAGCTTTTGAAGTTGATTGTAAAACGTATCTGACCTACTTGCAAAGAGAGCCCCAGGGGCCCGAGAAGTGGCCAGCCCCTTACCCCACCCGTAAGAACCACAGCCAGGCGCAGGCCCAAGGTGGACCCTGACCACTGGCCTCAGTTTCCCCTTTACCAAGTCCTTTCTACTTTTTTCTACTTGAGACCAACCAGGAACATTTTCCAGAGGTTTGAGTGCTTTTCCAGGATGCGTATCTGGTGGCTTTGTGGCGCTGCTGCAGATGGACAGGCCAGGGCTGGCTACCCAGTCCCCTGAGCCAGACACTCGGCCAGGGCTGCGTGGCTCCATACGGGTGGGCCTCCACTCGCTTCTGCTGTGCTTTCCTGAGGATGGGCTCAGGCAGACCTTGGAGGGGTCCCCCTTGTTCTGAGGAGGGAGGGCGGAGGTTAGGGTCTCGAGTTGCTTCCCTGGTCGCCCTTGCACCTCACGAGGGGACCCCTGTCCCCGGGCCCAGGTGTGTGCCCGGCCATCTGCACTAGGAGTGGGCTGGCCGGACATCTGTCCTGGGCCGGTCTGCACGTCTTGTCTTCTGCAGGCACGACTCCCTCCTTAACTTTGCCTCCTCCAGGAAGCCGTCCCAGAGCCCCTGGGATGGTCATCGTGCTGCTCACCTGTTGTTCCAGGGGGTCTCTGGGCCTGACCTGTCCCCATGGTCCTGGCCCCCACCAGACGCAGGCTGGCCTGTGACTAACAGAGGGCCCGCTCTGCACAGGGCTTGTCTGCCTGTCACCCACAGCAGTCACGACCTGGGACCCCGAGCCCTCTCGTCAGTGCAGGGTCAGGGCCGGCCCCCTCCTCCCCACAAGGAAGGAAGGGAGGCCAGCGTCCCAGAGACAGGCTGGGAGCCTGGGGAGCGCGCGTTGCCCGGGCAAGTCCCCCGGCAGGTACCTGCTCCCGGAGCAGGTGAGCAGGTGAGGGCTGGCTGTGTGGCCTCCGAGGGCCACAAGGCTGGTCCCCTGAGAAATGGGCTGCAGGGTGGCCAGAAGAGTGCAGACCCACACGGAGACCACCCGCTCTCTCCAGCAGCCCCCGCCCTGCTCAGAGCAGAACCCCTGACCGCGGGGGTCCCCGCGAAGGAGGAGCCCCACTCGGACCTCTCCGGGCCCCCGGATCCCCTCAGCTGTCCACGGAACTGGGACAGGCCGAGCTGGGCCTGGTGTTGGGTCGCTTGGTGCCTCACCTCTGGGTGCCCCAGGGCGGCTGAGGCCTCAAGGCGGAAAGCCCCTGCATGGATACTAGGGCTGAGAAAATCTGGGGGCTTCCTGGAGGAGGCACATTGTGGACGTGGCTCTGAGAAGGCTTTGGAGCTCAGAGACAACAGCTCCAGGCAAGGGCTGGCTAGGGGACTCGGTCCCAGCAGGGAGGCCACCTCCGTGCCCACCTGACAGACAGGAAGCCGATGCTCTGAGCGTGGCCGTGGTGCCCAGCCTGGCACCGGGTCTGCCCACACCAGCCCTCAGCCCACGGGTCCCGGGACCCCACAGACCCTGTGGGGAAGGGGGCTCCGAGCAAGACCCGCTCCCTTCCACCCTGCCGGGCCTGTTGGCTGCAGCCCAGAACTTTCTCCAAAAAGAAAGGGCCTCGGGAGACGAAACTGCTTGGCCCCACCCCTCAGGCTCTGGTAGAAACGGAGCCTGCACAGGCCTGAGTCACTCAAGGAAAAGCCTTGCAGACTCCCGCCTCCCTCTCCCCTGCCTCCAGAGAGGGAAGGGGGGGCCCTTCCTCCCTCCCCCTCTCCCTCCCTCCCTGTCCCCTCCTCCTTCCTTCTCTTCCTTTCTGGGGTTAAAAATAGCTGGAAATATCCCTTTAAAAGTAAGTCCATTTTTATTTTTACAGGGAAGACAGAGGCTTCCCCCTGCCCTGCAGGAAATACTCAAGAGGGGCCGTGAGGACCCCCCGGCCGCCCTGCCGCCCAGCCCAGGTGGGGCTCCCCGTCCAGTTTCCCAGGGCTGCCTGGGCTCCCTCCCATTTGCTCCCGACACATTTAAACATGTTTAGAACTTCCGTCCTCCCCCACACTTCCCCCACGGCCCCCGGTTAAAAAGAAAATGGGGCTGGAAATCGGGGTTTGGGTTACAGGGCACCCTGGGAATCGTCTTCCTGAAGTAACCCTGAGCACAAACATTAGCAGGTACGGCACATCTGTGAGTTATTTCCATGTCTCCAAGGGGAAGGGAAAAAACCCCGACCATCCTTAAGTAAGACCAGAATTCTTCTATATTTCTGCCTTGACAGCTAAGGAAAAAAATTGCCAAAAACCAGAGGCGCTGTTGAGTATTGGCGTGGGAATGTTAGTTTAGTCAGAGACTTGCTCTGGGCCATTTAAATAAAAACAGGCACTTTGGTGGCAAATGCCAGTGGGACGTGCCTGGGATTGGAGCTCGGTGCCCAGAAAGGGGGTTTTGTGACCTTCGTCTCCCCGCCCGCCCCACCCCCTCTTTCTCTTGGCTTCTGGAGCCTCCTTATCATCACAATCGGCATCTCACTGGTAAACATTCGGTGCAATAATTTTCAAAAATCAGCAAGGAAAAGTCAAACCTTTCATGTGGCCGAGGGTGCGTTGGGCCAGCTGGGGGCCAGGGCGCCCCAGCACCCCCCACCCCGAGCCTGAGGGTCTCTGCACGACATGAATCAGTGAGACTATGATTCGGGCAGAGGGGTGAGACAACACTTGCAGGGACCAGGCTGTGTCTTCCCAGGGACCTTGCCGCCCCCAGGACCAGGACGCGGGAGCCCAGGGCCGCGGCCCTGCCTTGCCCGGGACACTGGTTCCTGGCCAAAGCCACCGCACTGGGGGACTTGCATTCAGGCGGGGCCCTGCTCCGGGTGGGGGCAGCTGGGGGCAGGGGCCACGTGTAGACTGTGCACCTACCAGGTGGCCGCCTGCCCTGTGGCTGCGCCATGAGGCTGGGTGGGGAGGGACTCTGGGTTTTGTCGCTGATCGGCTCCCACGGCTCCCACACACAGAGGGAAAGCTCCTTCCCGGAGGGCAGGGCTGCAGGGCTGGGGGTGACAGGCCCTGCTGGTGCTCTCGAGTGTGCGAATAGGGTGGTGGATCCCCTCGTGCCGCGCACCTTCCAGCACCTTCCGGCAGGCTGGGAAGTCCCTCTGTGCGGGGGCTGGGCTGCTGCCGTGCAAGTGTCCTGCACGCACCTGCCCCTCCCTGCAGGTCCTCGCGCCGGGAGGGGCGGGGGGCTAGCCGGCCTCCTTGCCCAGAGCCGGGGGTCCTGAGTGTGGTCACTCTCATGCCCGCCCTTCACTTAGCGCACAAGCCCTGGAGGTCGCTCAGGAGGACAAGAAGCAGCGGACGCCGACCGTGGAGTCGCCCCTGCCCACAGCCCGGGAGCCCTGGAGCCTGTGTCCTGTCCCCACGGCCCTGACCCAGGCTGCCGCAGAGGACCCGCCCGTCCCGGGGCCCCAGGCGCACTGCACACTCATCAGCCGTCGTCCATCTGTCTGTCTGTGGACCCAGGCCCCTCCCCAGCCCGGGCAGAGGGGCAGACACAGGGAAGCAAGGGGCGCTGGGGGGCTGGCTGGGCTGGCGAGAGGGCATTTCGTGGACTCAGTGTGTATTTGTGGGGTACCTTCCCCCTGTGCTGGACCTCGACCCAGAGCCTCCCTTCCAGGAGGCTCTGGGGGGGCGGGGGGGCGGCCGGTGCACGCACTCCAGGGGGAGGAAGAGAGGAAGCCGGGAGGCGGGAGTGCGGGCTGGTGGGGGTCAGTGCGGGAGGCTGCTCTGAGGAGGTGACCCAGGAGTAGAGGCCCAAGGAAGCCGGGGGCCTGCTGCACAGATGCCTCGGGAGGAAGCTTCTGGCAGAGCAGCTCCCAGCCCTCCCTCCTGTACTGTCCTCACCCTGCCCCTCTGCTTCCACGGGGACCCCCGCGGAGGCCGCAGGGGTGGTGACTGCCTTGTGCCTTGGCCTGTGGCCCATGGCAGCCGCAGGCTCGCGCTGGGCCCTCGGATCAAATCTGGGTGAGTTCAGTAGGGTCCACACGCCACGTGCGCCCGGCTCCGCCCGCCAGCAGGCGAGTCCTGGTTTGTCATTTGCTGCCCGCGGAGGGTTATGGGTTGGACTGCGTCCCCAAAGAGATGTTGGAAGGGCTCTCCCTGGGGCCCGTGGCTGAGCCCTCACTTGGAAGCAGGGTCCCTACAGGCAGAACCAGGATGAGGGAAGCAGGGCGGGCCCTCATCCAGTGCCTGTGTCCCGAGGACTTAGACACGGGGGACACCACGCGGCGACCGACAGGGAGGCCGGCACAGGGACCCGGAGGGCGGCCTGCCTGTTGCGGGAGGGACCCCACAGCCTCCGGGGTGGTGACCGTGTCTGCGTCTCGTCCTGGGCACGAGGCTGCGAGGGCGGCAAGGGGGGCGAGGGGGCCGGGGGCGTCCCCGGAGGGTGGAGATGGTCCCCTGCTTACACCCCTGTGGCCCTGTGGACAAGCCGGTCCCTCTTCAGATGAAACAGCGTTGACAGAATCCCCGACGCCCGTGGCGTTGTAAAGTGGGCCCGCCTCATCCTCACAGGGAGCAGGAGAGCACCTCTCTGGCGCCGGGCTCTCTGGGGGCCTCAGGGCCCCCTGTTCCGTGTCCACGGTCCGCGATGCCTGATCACCCTGCTTCAGGCCACGGGGAGGGCAGAGAGACGGCGGCCCATCCCCCGCTGGGGCGAACACTCTGCTGGACGTGAACTGGCTCTCTCCCCGAACTCGGCCCAACCGGGCCGACCCCTGCCTGAGGCGGGAGCTCCAGGCTTTCCAGAAGAAACCTGAGGGCGAGCTGTGCCTCTGAGCTGGCGCCTCTGTCCCCCTTCTCCATCCAAGCCCTGGCCAACCCTCCAGGAAGGACGGAGCCGAACAGGGGAGGGGCAGTCGGGGGGGGCGGGGACTCAGAGAGAATCAGGAGAGCGGATTCCGGCTTTTGCCCACCGTTCCTCTCTCCTGGGGGAGACATGTCCGCCCCCCAAAGGGGCCAGGCCTCCTGGCTCTGCAGCGGGAAGGAAGCTTGGTTTCTGGAATCTCGGGGAGCCGGCTCCTTGAAAGCCCAGGCTGGGCCCTGCCTGGCGTCTGCTTGGGGTGCTGTGTGCACTGGTTCCCCACTCGGATTTGAGGAGCCGCGGGAGAGGGGAGCGTGGGGCTCAGCCAGCTCTGCCTGCCGAGTCCCCCAGCCCAGCAAGCGGGAGCGCGGACATGACTGTACGTGGAGCCCCCACACCCTTACCTTGGCCTTTCATGCAAAGGCCTGGAATTTGGGCTCTGAACGAGAGAGGCGCCTCAGGGCTCAGTCGGTGAAGCATCCGGCTTCAGCTCGGGTCGTGATCTCGCGGTTGGTGGGTTCAAGCCCCGCGTCGGGCTCTGTGCTGACAGCTCTGAGCCTGGAGCCTGCTTCGGATCATCTGTCCCCCCCCCTCTCTGTCTGTTCCTCCCCCGCTCATGCTCTCTCTTTCTCAAAATAAATAAACATTAAACAAAACATAACAAAGGAGACTGTGGACGGCAGGGATGTGGTCCCTGTGAAGTGGCCCGGCTCCTGCTCACAGCTGCCGGCCTTGGCCGAGCTCCCGTCCCTGCGAGGAGTCCAGACGGGTCTGTGCTCAGGGCCACTGTGGGGGGGTGAGTCTGGGGCGGGTTCTGGACTGAGGCCTGCGGGGCTCTGCGGTGTGAGGCTGTGTTGTGGGTGCTCCCCAGGACACCCAGTAGGGACCCCGGGGGACAGGTGGGGAGGGGCCGGTGCCCGCCTCCCAGAGGCTCCTGTTACCCCCCAACTGCCCCTGCGGCACATGTGGCCCATCCTGAGCAAGACCCTGGAGACGGAAGGGGCCGTGCAATGTGGGGAGTCCAGTCCTGGCCACCCCTGCCGGGCCCCCGCCCCAGTGGGAAGGCCTCGCGTCTCCTTGGAGCTCAGAGCCTAGGAGGTGGCCTCCCCCCCAGGCCCCTCCCAGTGGGACAGACCCTCCGCTCAGGAGACGCAGGACGTCCACCCCAGAGCCACACAGGTGGAGGCCAGGGACCCGGCGGGCAGGGACTCGGGGACGGCCGTCCAGAACACAGCCTCTGCGGCGGTGACCTCCTGGTTCCCAGGAGGGGAAACTGAGGCAGAGAACCCTGGGGCTGGGGCCACACTGCCAGCAGGTTGGAGGGCCTGGGCCTCCCCAGCTTTTACTCTTGGGTTTCTCTGTGGGACGCTACTTTTTTTCCCCTCGCTTCAATACCAACTGAGGAAAAATGAACATATTTGTATTTCCCGGTTACATTTTTTTACACAAAAGAAAATGGCTTTCCCTCCCCCCCATTATAAAAATGCAAACAAAACGACAGCAGAAAGTTCCGTCGCCGACAGCCCCCGGCAGAGGCCATGTTCTTGGTGAAACAGGCCTTCTGTGTGTTGTGGGAGCCGCAGGGGGACGGTCTCGGACCCCCGGGCCTGTGTTAGGGGGAGCCCTGCCCGCGCCCCACGGTGCCTTCCCTAAACACGCCACCTGGCTGCTGGGCCCGCCGTTATGGGGAGAAGTTGTGGTCGTTTTCAGAAGTTTTCATCCCACATCGTTTACCCCCCTGGGTCAGGACTCGCTCTTGAGGGCTGGGGCTGGGGACACAGCTGCCCAGGGGGCTGGGGCGCCTGGCATCGCGGGGACAGACACTCGGTGCGTGGACGGGTGGGTGTGCACGGTGGGGCGACTTTCCGAGCCAGTACACGGCTTCTTCCCATCTCCTGACCCACGATCTGCTCGCTGTCTGGGAGCTCACCCCTGCCGCCCAGGGTCCTCGGTGTCTTGAGGTCAAGAAGACTCTGGGTTCTGGGTGGACCGGGAGCCCCAGGCACACGTTGGTCAGAAGGAGCCAAGCGACCGAGATGAGCCGTGTTCCAAAGTCTTTGAGTCTCTCCGGAACGTCCTTGGTCCGGCGGGAGGAGACCCCATGGCCTGGCAGGGCCGCGCGCAGTCCCCGTGGCCGGGGTGGGTGGGTGCGTGCCGGGGAGCGGTGACAATTTCCTCGGACGGGGTTTGGAGCTAACCTGGGACTCATGGCGTCGGGGGCCGGCCGCAGGCACGTGGCTTCCTCGGCCGGGCTGGAGTGGGACCAGGGCTGGACGACCCTGAGACTTACGAGTCTCCTGCCCTTCCCTCGGCCTCAGGTCCTCTGTTCCAGCGTCTCCTGTGCAGCCTGGCACCCAGGAGCCGCGAGGGAAGCTGCCCGAGAGCCTCGTCCCCGGGGCCCTGGGCTGTGCGGGGAGCCCACAGGAGCCGACGGCCACTACCCTCTAGTGTATCGTTCCCGGGTTCTGAGTGCGCGCGCGCACATTTACCCAGAAGTTGTTCCCCGCTACAAATGCCGTTTGCCCCCAGGGGAGACCCGTCTCCAGAATAAACAGGCTCTATTTTGGCCCATGGAGTTCTGCTCTTCCCAGTACCCCGTGGGTGCCCCAGGTCGAGAAGCTTCACCTCAGTGTCGACCCCAAACAGGAGGGGCAGCGAGCAAGCAAACCCCGGGCTGCGGTGAGGAGGGCTTCCAATCCAGGCGTTTCCAGAATCACCCCTGACGCCCGAGGGAGAACTCAGGGTTGTCTCTCAGGCTTTGGGGTCAGGACCCCTGGTCCACGTCTCCTCTTGGCTGCATCGAGCAAACCAGGGCAGCTTAGGCGGGTGACTTTCCTGCTCTGAGCCTCAGGCCCCTCGTCTGTAGAATGGGCTCACTCCTGGGACCTAGGAGGGGGTAACATGGGCCGAGTGGATGTTCAGGGCGTCTGGGTCTGGCTCGTGGTCAGCACCTTCAGCGGACAGCTGCGGGTGGGGGCCCCGCACTGCCCCAGTCATCTGTCCCTGTGTTAGGCCTTCCAGATCCAAGGGTTGGCACGCGGCCCGGGCTGGCCAGGACGGTCCATCTGCCACCAGCGCTGCTGAGCGGGGGGGGACACACCGTACTGTGGGGAGTGGAGCCTGAGGAGCCCGGAGACAGACAGACACCACGTCCAGGTAGCATCGCTGGTGCCCTGGATCCAGCCACGCCTGAAGCTGTTATTAACAACCCCATTTATCTCTTTCAGGAACACGCTGTTTACAAAGCAATGAAATAGTCACCTTCTCCTTTTATTCACAATGGCCTTGCCAGAGGCGGGGCAAGTCTGTCCCACCTGCGAGATCACCGGAAACGGAGCCCGGGAGGGGGGGATGGCATTCAGCACGGCCCAGGGAGCCTGCCTCCCTCCTCAGACCTCTCTGGCAGCCCCTGGGCCGGAGTGGCTGCCTGCCTGCCCAGCTGGCGTGAGAACGACCTCTCAGGGCTTCCTGAGCTGGCCTGCTAACGGGCCAAACAGCACCCAGCGACTCCTCCACGAGGCCCACTCGCCTCCCTCACTGCATTCGGGCTGCTGCCACGCCGGCCTGAGGAAGCCCCCGTGGCCAGCAGGACCCCGGGCCCCTGAGCCCACCCACCTGCCCCCGCGGCCCTCGGCCCCGCGGCGGGCACCCTCCCTCCAGACACCG
>NW_027527401.1:135829-141107 GCF_008692635.1 Crocuta crocuta | reverse complement strand
CCGCAGTGCACACTTCCTCCCCCAGAGCCTAGCGGGGGCTGTTGGGCCAGGCAGCTGGTTGGGGGGCTGCCGGCTCCCCTAGGGAAGCAGCGGGGCCCCGCATTCTCCCACACGCTGATGTGTGCCCGCCGCCGCCGCCGGGCCGAGCAGGTGTTTCCGCACGAGAGGCTTGCGGGAGCTCCAAGCCCCATGGCNACACAGTTTCTGTTCACTCTCAGAAGCAAGTTCCCACCTTGGCAGCCGGGCTGCAGCGTGGCCCTCGGGGACCCCCGGACGCTGCCCAGCCCCGCGGCCAGCCTGGGAGCCGGCCAGGAGCCAGCCTGGCCCCGAGCTCTCCCTGCCTCCACGCGAGCCTGGCACTCCGCAGTCAGGGCCGGCTCTCCTGTGCCCCCTTCTCAGCTGTGAGGTGGGCCGGGGACACCCTGCGGAGAGCTGGGGCAGATGACGGCGGACCGTGGCTCAGACCCTGCCCGAGATGCGAGCCCTGGGGGGTCTAGATGTGGCGCCTACGGGTTCCGGCAGCCCCGCCCTCGCTGGACCCAGGGGTGGGATGCCGTCTGGGTGGGGGTGCCCCACTCTTCGGTCCCAGCCTCACCTGGCACTGGGCTCCTCAGCCAGCTGTCTGCAGGGGTTCCTTGGGCTCCTGTCCCCGGCACCCTGCCCCACCCCAGGAAGGCCAGACCTCCCAGGACAGGAAGTGTCCCCCTGGGACTGTCCCCTGCTCCCCGCCCCCCGCAGGAGAAGGCCTGGGCTTGAGGCTTTGTTCTGCCATGCACCGGCTTTGTGACCACAGACGAGTCACCTCACCTTTTCGAGCCTTACGTTTCTCCTCTGGAAAATGGGAATACTCCTTCCTGCCCCCCCCCCCGTACCACGGGGCTGGCCAAGGGTTGAAGAAGGTGGCCCGGGCTGAGAACGCTGGCTCTTACGAAGGCTTCAGGCCCTTCCAACCTGACTGTCTGCACTGCCTGGATCACAGGCTGCCTTGGGAAGCTTCAGCCCGAGGCTGCCTTGAGCACTGGTAATTCACAAAGGAAGGCTGACACTTTACAGTTTCTTTATACTATTGCATCGAGCCTTCCCTGGAGAGCCCTGAGGTACCAGGTGACGCCTCTTCAACGCTGTCCCCCACTCAGGGCTCCTCCTAGAGTTTGGAAGGTGGGGGTCACCTCCCTCCACCTAAGCTAAACGGACCCTTGAAGAGGTGTTTATAGGGTTGGGGGTCCCAGACTCTGAGACCCTTGGCTTACGTTCAGACTTGGAGGGCACTCACCCAGCCACGCCTTGCACCTTGCTCTGGGCGCTGAGTTTAGGCCTCCGAGAGCCGCAGGAAGGTAGCCTGTTTCGGCTCAGCCGGGGACCCTTGACCAGAGGAGGGGGAGGGGGGGGCTCTGAGCCCCCAGGAGGGTCCCTCCTCGGCTGTGTTTCCACCGCTTCCTGCAGCGGAGATGGTGTTGGAGAGCTGGAGAAGCCGAGAGGGGCTCGGGAGTCAGACCTGGCCGCGGGGGTGGGCCCTGCCCCCCGGCCCTGCCGCTTGGGACCTGGGGGCCCGAGGCTGAAAATGGTATCTGACAATTCTTTCGGGAACCGGCGCAGTAAACAGGAAAATCCACGGGGCGCTGGAGGCCCAGGGAGAAAGGAAAGGGCTGGGTCAAAGGGTCTCACAAAATGTTTAAAGCGGGCAGGAAATGATGACTTCTTGATGTCTCTGCCCACCCCCACGCTGCCGAGCCAGCTCCGACACTGGGAACCTGCCGTGTGCGGCTTTCGGGAGCCCACGGCACGGACTGGGACTGGCGCCTGCTCGACACCCCAGACGAAGCCCAGGGGCCCCAGCTGGCTCTCCCCGCCCCCTCATTGTGTGTCCCCGCCCCCGGCCCCCCAGCTTGCCAGTTGGAGCTGTGCATGGGACACTGAGGCCCAGCGGGGGAGGGGCCTGGCCCAAGGTGACCTCAGGGAGCCAGTGGCAAGTCTCCGCTTCTGGGTCTGGTGGCCTGGCCTTGACCCCAGCCTGCTTCTCTCTAACAAGAGCTTCTCCATCCGTGGAGCCCCGTGCAGGGGCCTGGGACTGTCTCAGCCCGGCCCAGGCCCCGGGGGGGTCTGGGGACCTTTCCGCCATCACCCCGAAGCAGAAGCCCGGCCCTGACATCCACACCAGGAGAACTATTTGGAACTGGGTGATGTGCGGTGTCAGCCCCATAAATGGAGTCCCGCACGGCCAGAGCGCGGCGCTCCAGGGCCTCGGGGCTGTGGGGCAGGGGCAGCGGCTCCCCGGGCACAAGATGGCTCAGCAGAGAGCCGCCCCCTCCCAGACGGAGTCTGGGTCTTGTGATATCGTGTGTGGTGACAAGCATGAGGTGCTCATAGTTTTGAGCCAGCGGTTAGACTCCCGGGAGCGGGTCCTGAGGGACCAGCGTGAAGTCCGGGGAACCCGCCTCCCAGCCCCTCCGGCCGCCCCGGGGAGAGGCCGGGAGCAGCCCGGGCCCGCGGGAGGCCGGCGAGGAAAACCGCTGCGCGGCCGGAGAATCGAGGAACGTGCGGCTGTTAAAAGTCGCGTGTCTGTGGAAAGTTCCAGCAACGCGGGGAAACGCTCATCGTGCCGGGAGCTGGGCACCACGGCCAAGCCCCCAGTGCGCCCTGCGTGCGCGCGGGGACGGGGTGGTGGGACAACCGTGGCTCTGCCCCCGTCCGTGGTCCGAGGTCCGTGGTCCGTGGCGGGCACCATCTTACAAAACCAGGTGATTTATGGGCCCAACCTCCGCTCCAGACTCAGAGGCCCCCCACCCCGCCCAGGCCCTGGGGCTCCAGGCTCTGTCCCCGGGTCAGCAGCTGCAGCAGGGTCTCAGGAAGGGAGTCCGGCGGGAAGAGGCCAGCTCTCGCGGCCAGGGCCACCCCTCCTTGGGACTTGGCCCCCCCCGGCTCCCCCACGAGTGGGTTCTGAATCTCTCCCCAGCAAGGCCGGCCATGGGGTCTACACTGAGGCCCACTGGTGTCCCCCTCTCCCAACCCTGGGGCCTCTGGGGCCTTAATGAAGATGGGGACACGGTGTGGCATCCCTGCCGCGAGAAAGGTCTGGGGCTGAAGCACAGTGACCGGCGAGGAGGAATGGCTTCTCTAGCGGGGGCACCAGGAAGAGCTCCTCCGGGGGGCGGCTGGGCGGAGCGGGAGGGAAGGGCAGGGGCTGAGCCCGGAGTCCCAGCCCTGGGAGTAGCTCGCCTCCCAGGCCCAGTGTCAGGGCCCTTGGGTGCTGCCTCTGAGCTCCCGGAGCAGGGGGGGTGGTGGGCAGCCCGTGTCCGCAGGCCACGTACACGGCAGGCGCAGCGAGTGCCCACGGACGGAGGTAGGCGGGGGCGGGGCGTCCGCCCAAACCACGTGCTGACCGTGGGGTAAGACGCGGGCCTCCTGGCGGGGACGGCTCCGAGGCCCAGAGCCTCTGAGGAGCGCAGGGTCCGGGGCGGGGCTGCGGGGACCCAGCCTGCGGGAGGGCGGCCCCTGCAGCCTGGGCAGCTCCGGCCTCCGCACAGGGAGCCGCTCTCCTCCTGACCTCACTCCCAGAGCGGCCGTGGGGGGCCTGGCGTCCCCAGGGGCTGGGCTCCGGCGGGGGCTCTTGCCGCAGGAGGCACTTGGAGTGGCAGTGGCCCAAGCTCAGCCCAGTGGGCGCCACTCTGACTTTTTTCTTTACTTTTTAAATTTTTTTTAAGTAAACTCATGGGGCTTGAGCTCATGATCCTGAGCCGGCCAGGGGCCTCCACTCTGGTTTCTTTTACTTTGTCATCACAACAAGCCTGCGAGGCAGGTTCATTTAAAGATGGGGAAACCGAGTCCCACCGCAAGGGAGGGGCAGAGGCACTCGGAGGCGGCCTCAGCGCGGCTCCCAGGTTCCGAGGACCCTGGACTTGGGTGCACGGATTTGAACTTCCAGGAGTTTTTCTGGGGGAGGGTCTGAGCCTTCACGAGGCTCCGCAAAGCCCCGTGACACAGGAAGGGGGAGAGCCAGGGCTTGGGGCCCCAAGCGCAGACCTGGGGCCCCCCCGGCCTAGAGGAGCCTGGCACTCGAGGGCCGCGCCTCCCCTCCCCTCCCGCGGGAGACACAGAAGCTTCTTCCCTGCACGGGTCCCGGGTCCCGGGCGTCCTGCCCCAAACCCTCACGGCCGCAGTTCTTTCTGGAAAACAGTCTCTGAGTCTCCCTGCCCCCTGGCCTGTGCTGGGCCTCATGCGGCTCCTGCAGATACTCTCTGTTCTTTGTGCCGAAGGCCCTTCAGGGTGACCGAGGACAGAGGGCACCATGGCCTTATCAGCTTTGTCACCCATGCCCAGGCCCGCGCGGGCCCTGCTCCCTCAGCCCCTCCGCAGCGATGCCTCACGTGCACGGCAAAGCCGGCTGCGACCTCCCGGGACCTCAGTGTTCTCCCCGGGGAATGGGGCCGTGCTCCCGCCTCACGGGGCCGTGTGCAGGTGGAGCCTCACCGAGACCCTGGCTGAGCTCTGCCCGAGGCTCGAATGGACGTATCAAGAAGGAATAAATGAAGGTCTCAGAGGCGCCACAGCCGTGAACACAGTGTGCTCCGTGGAAAAGCCCAGATTTAAGAAATGAAAATTTAAGAAACGAAAGGAGGGAACGGTGTGGGGCACCCGCCCCGGGCGGCAGGCCCGGCCTGGCACTCACTGCCCCTTCCCTGGAGGTGGGCAAGTGCCCCGGTTTGAACCCAGGTCTCTCACTGCAAAGCGGACACCCCGACTCAGTTCCCTTTTCGGAAACACAGGCCCTGGTTTGGGGGAAGGTGAGGCCCAGCTCAAGAGGCTGAGCATCTGTGTGTCCCAAAGGCATCCGTCCCTGGAGTCGAGCAAAGGCTGGGCCAGGCCTGGGGGACAGTCGGGGGAGCAGCCTTGCGTGCGGGCCGGGGGCTCTGTCCAGATGGAGGGCCCTCGCACCCAGCTCCGGGGCCCCTCCCGCCCCTCCCACCCCTCACCCCGGGGCAGGCCCCCCTTCACCCTGCTCTGACCCAGCAGCAGCCCAGGAGCTGAGCCGGGGCCCCAGGCGGGGGGCCGGAGCCGGGCTGAGACCTGCTTCCTGTCGGCCCCAGCTGGCACTTGGGCCCTGCGGGGAACGGGGGACAGGCCCCCCGGCAGCACTGCCTCGGGGGGGGGCCCACCTCAGCACTCGGGGGAGGGTGTGGTGCGGACGCCTCCCTCTGTCCCGAGCCCTGGGGGTTCCTGTCTCCCCGATGCAGCCGCTCCTGTCCCGCATCCCAGGTACTGTCCTCAGGGGTCGTGCTGC
>NW_027527401.1:131102-135568 GCF_008692635.1 Crocuta crocuta | reverse complement strand
GTCCTCAGGGGCCCTGCTGCCCTCCAGGCCCCCCCCCATGCCCGCCCCTGCCACGGGACACGGCCCACCCATGTCCACGGCCCTCTCCGCCCCCTCACTTCACAGAGGGGAGAGGAGCCCGAGAGGCAGGGGGCCCTGGCCACACGTGCGCGCCTCAGGGTGGGGCGCCCTGCTGCCTCCTGGGCCTGGAGGGGCTGCTGTGGCCGGCGGGCCCGGGCGGCTGAGGGAAGCGGAGAGAGGGCTTCCTGCCCGGGTGCGTTAGCTGGGGGGGAAGGGGCTCCGTCCACAGACAGCTCGCCAGGCTGGTCCCGGTCAGGGTCACGTCGGGGCAACGGCCGGGGAGAGGCTCTTGCCGAAGATGCCCCCGGGGCCAGGCTCCCCAGCGCCCCCGCAGCCCAGGCTGTGTGCCCGGGCGCCCCCGACTGCCCGACTGTTGCTTCGAGGAGTGCCGGGTAGGCCTGGTGGCCAGGGCCCGTGTTCTCCTCCCTCCTGCCCTCTGCCCTCCACGTCCCCCCTGCCCAGGACTGAGCCCCCATCCTTCCCCAGGCGCTCCTGAGGCCCTGCCCCTCTCTCCCTCCCTCCCTGGCCCACTTGCCTGTGGCCACGTTCCCACTCCCAGCACCGCCTCCACCGGGGAGCCTGTCCCGACGCCGATGGGAACCGTCTCGGACAACTCGACGGAGCCAGAGTCCCAGAGTCCTGCCTGAGGCCTGGACCCACCTCACAGGCGAGAAATTGAGGCAGAAGCAGGCAGCCGGGAGCCACAGGCCCAAGACCACAGAGCAAGCGCACGGCAGGGAGGGCTCTGGGCCCTCTGTGCCCTCGGAGCGAGCAAGAACGTCCGTGAGCCGGCGAGAATGTCCATCCCTCTCCGCGTGGTCCCCAGGGGAGCCGGCCGGGGCCCAGACACTGGCTCCCACGGAAGGGAAGGAGGAGCCGCCCTCCCCCCCCGCTCAGGCCTCCTGGGGATCCAGGCCCGACCTGAGCCCCTGTCCTGGCCGGCATGTCCCCTTGCTGAGGCCATGGGCCCAGGACAAGGCTGGTCAGGGCCCTGCAGCCCCCCCGCTTCACGGCTTCCACTGAAAACCTGCTCCTGGGACAGAGTGACCTCCCAAGGCCGGGGCAGAGACCGCGGAGGGACCCGCAACGCTCTGGGCCCCCGGCCCCCTTCCCCCCTCTTCCCTGGCTCCCCGCGCCGTGCGCCAGCCTCCCCCAGTCAGCGGTGCCGCTGGCAGCGCGCCCCTTTCCTGCCGTCGCGCCCCGCGCCCGTTCATGCCCCCCGGCCGTTCATGCCCCCCGGCCTTGGCCCTTACGGTTCCATCTTGTAGGTGCCCCTCCTGGTGCCCCTCCTGCCCCTAAAAGTACAGCCCAGGGCCCGTATCCCCGAGAGCAATGCCAGCCAGACTGGCTGCAGTCTCTGGGGCACTGATGTTGATCAGCCCACTCACCCCCGTTCTGCAGACGGGAAGCAGGGCGCAGCCAGCAGCCACCCCTTCTCACAGCCTTAGCAGATTGCCTTCCCTTCTACCCCTGCTGCCCCGTCTCCTCTCCCATCTCCTCTAAGCCCTTTCCCACCTAGAGCTGAGAGACAGCCTCTCAGGGCAGGGATCTCCGGTCCCGTTTTACTTCGGGGGCCACCGGGAGGCTGCAGGGCCACTGGTAGCTGTGGCTTCCCAGGTGAATGGCACACCCTGGTGTTGTGCAGTGCACAACCTATACCACTGTGCTTGGTGGCCCTTGGTCACTCCTATCTGGTGCCTAAACCCTCCATCTCGTCCCTGTCCACTCTCTGCTCTGACAGCTGTGAGTGACCGGAAGACTCAGAAGCTTGGCGAGGATATGCCAGCCCGGCCAAGTGTTGGAGAGCTGGGCCTCAATGGGCTCAGGCAGCATTCTTGGGATGCCTGTGCCCCATTCAGCAGCCAAGGCACTTGCAGTGCAAACACTCAGGGCCTCACACACAATGGTTCCTGCGGGCCGGGCCAGGCCAGCCAGACCCCTCCCCACCTCCCCCCCACTACCATTGTCCTGCCCTCTGGGGAGGGGCGGAGTGCGTGCGGAGGGCTGGCGGGGAGACCGGGCCCCAGCCTGGGGGCGGCGGGGAGGCTGGGAGAGGATGACCGGCCATGCAAATGAGATACAGNAAATGGCCCCATCTTAAAACTTGAACACCCCCTTCCTCACTCCTCCCTTTGCTCATGGAATATTCCAGTGTGTGGTTTGTGCCGTCCACCAATGGGGACTTCGGGTTTTGTCCGGCCAGCTCAGGCCGCCTGCTGTCCCGTCTTGGGGGTGGGGGGTGCCTCTCTGGACGTGGGGCCCCTGGGTCACTGTATTGGTAACCGTGACAGGCGGGCGAGGCTGGGTCCTCACCGCAGCTCAACCACGTGTAACAAACGATCCCCGTGATCATCAAAGCCTTGTGAGCATGGCTGTCACCGACAGTGGGTTCAGTGTCCGTTCACACATCCGCGAGCCATCGGCTGTCCCTTCCGTGCGGGCTCTTCCTTCATGTCCTTGGCGTTTTCATTTCTCCCTGTACTGAGTTGTTAACCTTTTTGTTATTGATTTGTTGGAGCTTTTTATATATGAGGGAAATGAGCCCTCTGTTTCCATTGATACAGTTTGCACAAAACTTCTCCACGTTGCTAAAGCAGACCTTGACCGCTTCAGGGGGGTTTTGTTATGCAGAAATTTTATTTTATGTATTTGAACTTAAAAAGTTTTTTGTGTATGTGGTCTGTACCTTGTGGCATGCTTGGGAGGATCTCACCTCAGGCTTATAAAGAAATTTCTCCCACGACTTTTTCTAGCTTTTGTGGTTCTATTTTTTACCTTGACACACGGGGACGGTGAGAGGGGGGAGGCGGTGAGGTATGGCAGGTACAGCACTTCCAAAGGCTTGCCCTGTAGCGGGTGGATGGCATGAATGCTTCTCCTTCCTTTCTCCTTCCAGCTACCTGGGATGTGAGTGTGATGCCTGGAGCTCCAGCAGCCCTCTTGGGCCACCAGTCAAACTTGGAAGAGAAACCACACCACAGGGGGATGGAGCAGAGAGATGGAAGGGTCATCGCAAGTCTGGGACACAGTGGAGTCCCCAGCCCTGGGCTGCCTGCCTCACTCACGGCTTCTCTCACAAGACAGAGAGGTGAGCACCCACCTCTCTAGATCCAAGCAGATCTAATCCTTATTCACACAGCCTCTTTTTTTTCCCACAATGCCTTTGGTGGTTTCTGCTTATTCAGTTTTCCACATGAATCTTAGAATTGGTTTGNCTCTGTGCTGACAGCTCAGAGCCTGGACCTGCTTCAGATTCTGTGTCTCCCTCTCTCACTGCCCCTCCCCTGCTCACGCGCGCTCTCTCTCTCTCTCTCAAAAATAAACAGACATTAATTTTTTTTAAAAAACAAAATGTCCATATAGTGATGGATGTATTAAGGGGAATTGATGTGATTGTGTTATTAAGTTGCCTTAGAAGGTTGGGCCTTCCCAGGATGGAGACTTTCCTCTGTGACCCGCAGTCGCGTCCGAAACTCTCTTAATATGAATCTGTCATATTTCTTACTGATTTCCAACTATTTTATCATTCTGACAACGATCATTTCGAGGCTCTGATCTCTCCTACACCACCTACCCGGATGGTAGGGTCTGGATTGCGTCCCCGCGTCTCTAGGAATTCCCTCGTTGTTCGAAACCTTTCTGCTTTTCAGATGCTTAATAAAATCATCTGCAGATAATGATAATTCCCTCTCTCCTGCCAGCGGCTCTGACTTTACTCCATTCTCTCGTGTGACTGTGCGGGCCGTGCCTCCAGAACCGTGGTGGGGACACCCGTGTCCTGCTCCTGGCTTCCGCAGCTATGCTTCTAGAAGATTCACAAGAAGCAAGACATTGGTTTGGGGTTACGATATTTTATCAGGTGAAGGAAGCATTTGTCCAGTCGGATTTTATTATGATTATTTTTATGTTTATTTATTTTTGAGAGGGAGAAAGAGGGGAGAGAGAGAGAGAATGAGCAGGGGAGGAGCAGAGATCGAGGGAGAAGAGAGAGACTCTCAAAGAGCCTCCGTGCTGTCAGCGCAGAGCCTGATGCGGGGCTCGAACTCACGAACTGAGAGATCGCAACCTGAGCCCAAACCGAGTTGGACGCTTAACCGACTGAGCCAGCGAGGCGCCCCTGTTATGATTTGTTACAATCAAGGGTGCTGTGGCCGTTGGTCACAGGCCTCTGGACAGCCGCTGGGGGTGCGGCTGGGGGGGCACTGGGGCCGCTGGGAGGCAGGGCCGACCACCCCGAGGGCAGCAGGTGCACAGCTGATTTGAGGAGGTGCAGTGAGAGTGCCCCTGCGGAGGTGTGGGCAGGGATTAGGCCCCCACAGGGGAGAGTGCAGCCCGGGGCGTGTGAGCCCGGGCCCCAGGGCAGGACTAGCTGAGCGAGCGTGGGAACCTGGCGGGCTCAGTCGGAG
>NW_027527401.1:121553-131055 GCF_008692635.1 Crocuta crocuta | reverse complement strand
GGGTGGGGGGGGGGGGGGGGGGGGGGCTGCTCACAGGAGGGGGGTGGCGCGCCCAGACGGGACTCGGGACTCGTCTGGCTTTTGAGGATCTGATTGGTTGACCTGGTCCCAGCGCTCAGGCTGGCCTCGCTCAGGCCGGTCTCTGGGTGCTGGGCCCACACGCAGCTCCCGGGGCAGGGGGAGCTCGCAGGCAGCTGGGCTCTCAGAGAAGAGCCTGTGCGTTCCAGGGGCGTGACCAAGGCCCCGGGCAGGTGAGCCGGAGGGCTTTGGGGTGACATGAGGGGCCCAGGGCTGGAGCTAGGAGGCTGCCGGGGGCCAGAGGTGACCCAGCCCCAGAGCACGGAGGGCCTGGCCCTCAGGGGCGCCGTGTGAGCCCCAGGGGGACCCCCCAGCCCTCCTCAACGCCCTCGCCTCTCTGCCACCGTCCCTGGAGGGGAGAGGCCACAGACTGGCCCCTGCCTCTTGCCAGCCAGTCCTAAGAGAGCAGCGGGGGTGCTCTGTAAGCTGATCCCCGTCGCCGCCGGCCAGGGCCACTGGGGCCGTGCCTGGGAGCCCCCCACCTCCTTGTGTCCCCAGCCCGGGCCGGCGGCCGGGAGAAGACAGCCCCTCCGTTCCGTTCCCCGCCCCCCCTCCTGCGTGGGGTTCTTCTGATGGGCTGTTCTGCGAGCTCAGTGGAGGGGCTGGGGGCTGCTTTGGGTCTGCTGAAAGGTCCTGGGCTCAAAGGCAGGAAAGGCTCTGGTCCTGGCCTGGCCCCCGGGAGGTCCAGGCTCTCTGTCCTCCTCTCTGAAGTGGTCTTGTCTGGGGGGATACAGCTGCAGGGACAGCCCCCAACATGCCCACGCCCCCGGCCAGCCTGTCCACCGCGGTGCCCGCCCACCACGGTGCCCGCGCTGGGCTGGTGTGGGAAGGGGCTCAGTCAATCCTGTGGGGACCCTGCGGCCTGGCACGGGGCACCGGGGTCCACCCTGTCCTCAGCCCCAGGGCCTCTCCTACCCTGGACCTGCACCCCTGGGCCCGAGGCCACACTCAGCACGTGCGGAAGGGGGACACCGGCCCCGGGCAGGACGAGGCAGCGCAGGGGCGGAAGGAGCCCAGACCCCGGCCCCCGTCTCGGGCCCAGGTCCCCCTCTTCCTCGGTGCTCTACCCGTCCACTCTGAGGGACACGGCAATCGTCACCTCCGCGCCCTCCTGCCCTCGGGTGACCAGGCTGTGCTGGGGGCTCCAGGGCTTGGGGAAGACACGGCCACCTCCAGATGCCTGGAGCCCACGAAGGCGACTTTCCATGGAAAAGAGACTTCGCAGATGTAATCACAGTGAGGGCCTGGGAAGGAGCCCCTCCTGGATCAGGGTGGCTCCAAATCCAGTGACAGGTGTCCCTACGGGAGGGGGAGAGAAACAGACACTGAGGAGAAGCCGCGTGGAGACGGAGCAGAGGCTGGAGCCCTGTGGCCTCAAGCCAGGGACGCCTGGGGGACCCACGCCCCACCCCTGCCCCGGAGCCTCTGCGCAGAGCCAGGCCCTGCCCCGCCTGATTTCTGGCTGTGGTCTCAGAAATGGGGGAGAGCCCCTGGGCTGCTCAAGGTGCCCCCGGCGGCAGCGTGGCCTCGGGTCTCCATCCTCCCTCCCGTCTGCCTCCCCAGGGGCTGCCCCTCGGGTCTTCTCCGCCTCCTTTGCTACGACCGACCGCTGACCTGGGGCTCAGCTCCTGATGCCCGTCTTGGCTGGAACCTTCCCCACCAAAGCCCCTGTCCGAGCGCCGGGCGCCAAGCGGGCACCTCCCCTGTGCCCGGCGAGCACCGCAAAGTCTCTGGTTCTGAACCTGAGCTCTGGCGTCTCCCAGACCACGAGCTCCCAAAGGTTTCCCTCTCGGTGGGGGGCAAGTCCCGCCCCCCAGGTCCCGTTGACGCCCTCCTCCTCTACCCCTGTGAGTCTGCCGGCAAATCCCGCCACCTCAGACTTCAGAATGGAGCCACAATGCACCCCCTTCCGCCCCCTCCCGCTGGATTATTTTTGGGGCCTCTAACTGGGCCCCTCCGTGCCCTCCCTGTGCTCTGCGGAGCAGCCAGAGCCCCTCCCTCACTTCGCTCCAAACCTGCCTTACCGCTTCGCATTGGCTGTTCCCTCTGACGGGAACACCCTTCCCTACACCCCTTCCCTGCGGGTTGGCCCCCTCACCGCCTTTGCCTGCAGCCCGGCCCGCATTCCCGTCGCGCCTCTGGCTCCGTCCGGAGTGCCCGCCCCCCAGAAGTGCTGACCTTCTATCTGGGAGTCTTGCCCCCGCCTCCCCCACGGCACTTTCCACGGCCCTTCTCTCCCTCGTGGCCGAGTCCCCGGGGTCTGGTGAGATCAGCAGGCTCCTTCCTCAAACACATTTGCCGAGGGATGAGCTCACGAAGGAGGGAGATGAAGACAGAGATCCGGAAAGAGCAAACCCCGGGCTGGAGGCCGGTGGGGCTGGGGGAGCGGGGGCTCGGCAGCCAAGGGCCCGTGGGGTTTCAAGGCCCCGACGACACCCAGTCTTCCAGAGCCCAGCCCGCTGAACAAAGGGCCCCGCGGACTGAGGGCACGCCCACAGAGGCCTCGAGAGGGGTCTCCACAGCAGGTGGAGGGTGGCGGCCCGACGGCCCAGCCTGAGCGCGGCCGGGGGGGCGACGGGCGCTCACGCAAGGGAGCCGCCTCCCACGCGTGTGGACGGCCGTGCCTCCACCCGTGCTGGCCCGGCGGCCTCGCAGGTGCGGCACGCCCGGGTGCGCCTCTCCGCTGCGGTGGCTTTTCCTGGTCACTGGCCAGGTCGGGGTCCCTGCCAGCCCCACCCCCTGGTTCCATGCTGCCTCCAGGACGTTCTCTGGAAAGCCACAGTGCCCACAGGGTCCCCGCCACGCAGGCCACGGCGCCAGTGCCCCGCAGGGGCGGTCACTTCCCAGGACGCAGGGGCCGCCTCTGCGTGGACACTGCTTCCACGGGAAATGAGATCAGGATCCTAAGGGACCTGGCGAGTGTTACGAATGACAGCGGCGTGGCCCCCGGCAGTAACTGTCACCGGAGACACGGTCACCTCACGCTCGCACCCCCGACACGGGCCGCGTATACGTAGAAGTCGTCTCCCAGCACGGAGGCAACAGCCCTGCGTCCAGAGCCCCGTGTTGACCGGAGTCTGTGCGCAAGGCCCCTTCGGGCTGGGAGCTCGGGGGTAGGAGTCCCCAGGCTGCCGCTCCTGGGAAGGTCTTTTAGTGCCCAAAAGTGCTTGTGGGAAAGTCAGGGGAGGTAGGGGAAAGGAAAACAGAAAGGCCCTCATCGCCGGCGAAAGGGGACCATTTGCTAACCCTAACCCAGCCCAGGGCCCCCTGCCCCACCTTCAGGAGGGGCTGGGCAGTGTGTGGGGCCCAGAGAGAGCTTCCTGCCGGAGCCCCCAGTCGCTGGGCTAGCGGCCCCCCTGCGCCTCCCTCATTCAGCCAGTAGATGTTTGCAAGTGGCACAGGGCAGCAGACAAGAGGCAGGCGGGGCGGGCCTCACGGGGGAGGAGTCGGCTGACGTGCTTGGGTCCAGCGCCCTGCAGGCCGGGGCAGGCTCCAGTCCATCCGAGCTGTCTCCCCGTGTTGGGGCTACGGGGTCGAGTCACTGTGCTTGTGGCTGACCTCCTCCCCTCCCCGCCGGGGTCTGTCCTAGTGACCCGTCCTCCGAGGAGGCCAGAGGTGTGTCCTGACGTAGCAGGGGAGGGAGTCTGCGGCTCCCCGGGGCCCTGCAGTTCGCCACGCAGATGGCGGCAGGTCCCAAGCCGGCCGCAGACGCAGAACGGAGCGAGGGTCCTGACCTCCGGACCCCTGCAGGCCACACCCTGGCTGACACCTCGCCTCGCCACCCGGCTCAGCCTCGGTGGGACACTGCTGGGCTGGCTGTGGGCTGGGCACCGAGGACTCCGGTCACTTCTCCTGGCCTGTCCTCAGGGCGTGCAGGGCCGGGGCTTCGTCTGCAGATGACGGATGACGGATGAACAGTCCCTGACCCACCGGGTCCCTGTCGCCCCCATCCTAGCCCAGCCTGTGTGTGTGACCGCGCCCACCTGTGTGTGACTGCGCCCACCTGTGTGTGTGACTGCGCCCACCTGTGTGTGACTGCGCCCACCTGTGACTGCGCCCACCTGTGACTGCGCCCACCTGTGACTGCGCCCACCTGTGACTGCGCCCACCTGTGACTGCGCCCACCTGTGACTGCGCCCACCTGTGACTGCGCCCACCTGTGACTGCGCCCACCTGTGACTGCGCCCACCTGTGACTGCGCCCACCTGTGACTGCGCCCACCTGTGACTGCGCCCACCTGTGACTGCGCCCACCTGTGACTGCGCCCACCTGTGACTGCGCCCACCTGTGACTGCGCCCACCTGTGACTGCGCCCACCTGTGACTGCGCCCACCTGTGACTGCGCCCACCTGTGACTGCGCCCACCTGTGACTGCGCCCACCTGTGACTGCGCCCACCTGTGACTGCGCCCACCTGTGACTGCGCCCACCTGTGACTGCGCCCACCTGTGACTGCGCCCACCTGTGACTGCGCCCACCTGTGACTGCGCCCACCTGTGACTGCGCCCACCTGTGACTGCGCCCACCTGTGACTGCGCCCACCTGTGACTGCGCCCACCTGTGACTGCGCCCACCTGTGACTGCGCCCACCTGTGACTGCGCCCACCTGTGACTGCGCCCACCTGTGACTGCGCCCACCTGTGACTGCGCCCACCTGTGACTGCGCCCACCTGTGACTGCGCCCACCTGTGACTGCGCCCACCTGTGACTGCGCCCACCTGTGACTGCGCCCACCTGTGACTGCGCCCACCTGTGACTGCGCCCACCTGTGACTGCGCCCACCTGTGACTGCGCCCACCTGTGACTGCGCCCACCTGTGACTGCGCCCACCTGTGACTGCGCCCACCTGTGACTGCGCCCACCTGTGACTGCGCCCACCTGTGACTGCGCCCACCTGTGACTGCGCCCACCTGTGACTGCGCCCACCTGTGACTGCGCCCACCTGTGACTGCGCCCACCTGTGACTGCGCCCACCTGTGACTGCGCCCACCTGTGACTGCGCCCACCTGTGACTGCGCCCACCTGTGACTGCGCCCACCTGTGACTGCGCCCACCTGTGACTGCGCCCACCTGTGACTGCGCCCACCTGTGACTGCGCCCACCTGTGACTGCGCCCACCTGTGACTGCGCCCACCTGTGTGTGTGACTGTGCCCACATGTGTGTGTGACTGTGCCCACCTGTGTGTGTGACTGTGCCCACATGTGTGTGTGACTGCGCCCACCTGTGCGTGACTGTGCCCGTGTGCCCACTGTGCCTACCCGGGCCTTGTTGGATGGGCCCACTGTGCCCTTCGTGAGCCCACACAGACCGCTCCCAGTGGGAGAGCGCAGCAGCTCAGCCTGTCCTCGCCCCCTCCCCGCGGCCCTTCCCTGCCACTCCTGCGGGGGGGGGGCCCCCCCGAGAAAGCTGGCCACGGCTCCTGCCCTGATCTGCCGGTGTCCCATCTCCCCACAGCCCGAGATAAGGGCCCGGCTCAGAGCCGCTTTGTTCAGCAACAAAAGGGCATTTCTGCGGCGCCCTGGGAGCCAGGCCTCGGGCGGCCGGCACTGGGGAGGCCCCGGCCCGGCCCCGGTCCCGGCTCGGGAAACCTTAGCCCGGCCCTGACTGGGCTGCGGGGGCTGGGGACGCACCTGCCACAGGCTTCCCAGGCCCTCGGGTGTCTCCTTTCTGCGCCCTGGCCATGCCCATGGCCATGGCGGCCCACACCCCTTGGCTGCAGGGCCCAGAGCCTCCCCCCTCCCGCAGGGCCAGGGGGCTGGGGGGNGGCAGCCTGGAGCCTAATGCAGCCGACAGTCTGCTCCTGCCTCGGCCTTCGGCCCCTGTCCGTACTGTTCCCCCCACCCAGTGCACCCCCACACCCTCCCCCGCTAACTCTGCCTTGGGGGCGCGGGGGGCCCTCTGCGGTGCCCAGCGAGGGGCCACACGTGCACACACATCTCGTGCTGGACTGAGGGTCCGTGGTACTTGTGGTGGGTGGAGTCGTGGCCCCCAAAATAGACCCGGGACCTCAGGATGTGACCTTATTTGGAATAAGGGTCTTTACAGATGTAATTAAGGGACAGGTCTGGAGGTGAGCTCCTCCTGGGCTGGGCTGTGCCCTCCCTCCAGTGAGAGGCCCTCAGAGGACGAGAGACACAGACTGTCTGAAGGCGCCGTGCGGAGGTGCAGGTGCGGCCAGGAGCCCGCGAACCCGAGGGTCAAGGGTCGCCAGCAGCCGCCGGGCTCCGGCCCAGAACCGGACAGAAAACATCTCCATTGTTCTAAGCCCCCAACTTGTGGGGCTTTGTTCAGGGGACCCCAGGAAACAGAGAACCCTTGCATGCGCCCCCAGGCACGGGTTCGAGGGAGCCTCCTGAGCCTCCCACACCCCAACCCAGGTGTGTTGGGGTTCCCCGCCGCCAGTCTCCGGCGCCGGAAGGCCGTGCCCCTTCTCCGTCTGCCCGCGGTGGCTGCCCCTCCGGGCCGGGCCCACGCCAGTGGCTGTCACTGTCTTGCTGGCCTGTCGTGCGCTGAACCGTCTCCAGGGGGGTGGCCGGGGAGCCTCGGCCGCACGTGCTGAGGCCCCTCCCTCTCTCTGCTCCGGGTCTGCAGGCCCCCCCAACTTCCTCCCTCCTTTCCCGAGGCCCTGGCCACAATGAGCAGCTCCCAGGGGCGTCCCTGCGCTCACCCTTCCCCCAGGCTGGCTGGAGCCGGCCTTCCTTCCACCTCACCCGCTGCTTCCCACGGGGTGGGAGGCTCACTCAGGCTCCCCTTGGGTCACGGGGTCACAGGCCAGCACAGCGGGGGCCGTGGTCCCCCGACTCACAGACCCATGGACAGTGAGCAGCCTGCTTAAGGTCACACAGCTAGTGAGTGGCTGTCTGGGCCTGGTCACCGGGCACCTGACTCACTTCCCGTTGCTCGGTCTCCGCCCTGCCCCCACGGCCCCCCCAGGGAGTGGCGAGCTGGGGCGCCGGACCAGGCCTCCCGCCTGAGGCTTAAAGATTTGGGCCCATGGGCGCCAGGCAAATCTGTCAGCGCTTGCACCTGCGGGAGGGGAGACGGATGGAGAGGGCACAGGCTGGCAGTGGGGTCCACGGAGGCTGTCTGTGGGGGGGCGCTGAGGCCGGGAGGATGAGCAGGGGGAGGGCAGGGTGGTGGTGGCCCGTCTCCTGGGGGTGGGGACCGTGGTGCCGAGAAGGAGCAGACTCGGTGCGGCCAGAGCCTGGGTGCCGCGGGGGCGCCCCACGAACTGGGAAGAGGGAGGTCGGCAGTCAGGCCATGCGCTCACCCCTGTGGGGGCCCACTGGGCCTGCTCACACGCACACGGCCCTCTCCCACGGTCTCCCGGGCACGGGGTCGCGCACGCGCATGCACACAGCCATGCGCTGAGGCTGGGGTCAGGCAGGAAGTCCCCAGTGGATGTCTATCCGGTGACATATGGGTCGTGTGCGTGGGACCTGAGGGTCCCGTTCTCGAGGATGCTGCCCAGGCTGGGGAGCTGTGCAGGGAGCATGTCAGGGCACTGGAGCTCGGGGGGCCCTTTCCCTCCACCCCCCACGGGCATCACACAGCCTCATGGTCAGCTCTCAGGTCCCCCCCACCCGCTCCCAGACCAGGGCCCCGTACGGAGCCCATCCTGTGAAAGGCGTGTGGGGAGGTGGGTGTGCAAAGATAGGCGTGCTCCCGGGAAGGAGGCACCCTCGGGTGTGCGTGTGCACGTGTGTGCCTGCAGGTGTGCCTTTGCCAGTGCGCTAGTGCTGCCGGGTGCACATGAACACGACCTCACAAGCACGTGTGACAGGTGTGTGCGCGTACGCTCACGCCCGTATGTGCCTGTTTACACGTGTGACCCACATGTGCCGGTGTGAGTGTGCATGTCCGCAGGCACGTGTGTGCTGTGCGTGCATGTGTTTGTGCGTGGGTGCGCGTGTGTTTGCACACCTATGCTTGCATGTGCGGGGCAGGGGTGTGGCTGTCGGCAGGCTCCGTGGCCCAGGCCTGGGGGACGCAGCGCTCCGGTGGGCAGCAGGGGTGGCACTAGGCGGGCAGCGGCCCCGGGCAGAGGCAGGCACTCCAGGCTCCGTGGGGGCCCGCGCCGCTTCCGTGGCACCCACACTCCGCGGTGGCCGCCAGGGTGCCCCCTGCAGAGAGGGAGGTTTGGGGGGGCGGAGGCGCAGCAAGGTGGAAGCCCCAAAGGAGGCCTGTGCTCCCCCAGCCGGGTGAGGTGGGCCCCGGGGCCTCCTGGGTCCTCGGTACCCCCATGTGAACGATGGGGGGCTGCGTGGGCTCTGCTCTGCTCTCTCTCTCGCTCTCTGAAGGCCCTGCCCGGCCAGCCTGCACTCCAGCCGGCACCCCCCCAGCCACTTCCTCCTGTCCCCCCACGGGCTGCAGTCCCAACATCTGGTTGGTGTTTCCAGAGAGCTGGGGTGGGGGTCGGATCTGCGGAGCAGTGTGGGAGTCAGGCTGTGAGAACGGAGTCGGGGGGCGGAGTCCAGCCCCTCCAGGGGAGGGTGGGGGAGACCGGAGAGGGAGGCGCCCAAGCCACTGGATGGAGACCCAGGTGGGCAGGAGGCGACCTCTCCAGGCTCTGTAGGGGTGCCCCCCCCCGCCTAGGTCCCCGATCTCCAGACAGCGCTTGGTGAGTGACCGTCACTAAAGGTCACGGGCCCGTCCCGCTGCCTGTGGGGCTCCTGGCTGTCATTCCATCTCCTCCAGCCTCAGTTTCCTTTTTTGTGAACGGAGGTGGCTCTGCTGGTGCCTGCTTCCTGGGCTCTGGGGAAGGCGGCCTCTGCCCAGCCCAGAGTGACCCTGTCTGCCACGCGTGGACCCTGCTGCTGGCCTGTCTGCTGGGCCCGGCCCGTCGTTCTAGAGGCTGCGGGGAGCCGTGCAGGCTGCCGGGCTGCTGCCAGGCAGGTGGGTACGAAGGCAGTGGGGGGCTCAGGCCCGCGGGCACGGGTCTGTCTTCTCCAGGAGCCTTGGAGAAGGCGCTGGGGCACTGGCAGCCCCCCCACCCCCAGCCTGACAGCGGCTGCAGGAGGCGGCTCACCTCCCATGCTCAGCCCTTCCGGGTGAGGTCATGGGAATATCTCGCGGCAGACGCACTCCCCCAGCCCAGGATCCCCACAGCCACCCGCGGTTTAGCTGAGCTCCTCCCAGCTGCTGGGGGGAGGGGTCCCCCCTCCGGATCCCAGGGTCCCAGCCCAGCCCCTGGCTCCCGGTCCGCCTCCACCCCCCCCATTAGGAACCAGCTCGGGGCACATTTCCGAGTTCAGACTCCACACTTGGGCTTATCTGTAGTTGTGGCTTTGATTTGTTGTGCTTTTAAGTCCCTCCCCCCACTGGGAGTCGGCTTCAGGAAAGCAGTTCCCCAGGCGCCAGGAGCCCGAGGGGGCTGGCCGGAAGGGGGACAATTAAATTCGGGGGGGGAAAGAGTTAACAGGAG
>NW_027527401.1:111927-121529 GCF_008692635.1 Crocuta crocuta | reverse complement strand
GGGGGGGGGGAAAGAGGTGACAGGAGCCCCCCCCCCCCGCCCCCCAGCGCTCCACAATGAACGCACCAGGAAATAAACAAGAGGAGCTCTTGCCATTTGTCCTCGAAAAATACAAGGATTTCCTCTCCTGCTGGTCTGGTCTGTCCCCCAAGGTCCCTTGGAACCCCAGGGGGTCAGGGCAAGAAACAGACCCTGGGTTGGGCAAGGGCTCCCCTGAGCAGCCCCTCACCACGCTGCCAGCCAGCCGCCCGTGCCCCCCAGGACCTGCAGCTGGGCAGGGGTCCCGCAGGGTCCCGGGAAGGATGGAAGGCGCACCCGCCCGCAGAGGGGCGAACCGGAGCCTCTCAGCCCAGGGTGGGGTAGCTCCTGTCCTCACTCATGCACTTGCGTGCAGAGGACGGAGTGTGTGTGGGGGGGGCTCTGCTCGGAGGGGCTCGTCACACACACTTGAGAGCCATGCTTTGGGAGCAGTACATGTGGCCGCCCTGGGGTGGCCAGGAAAGGCCCCTTGAGACTTAAGTGACCCGAAGAGCAGGGGCGGAGCTGTCTGTGTCAGAGACAACAGCTTGTGCAAGGGTCCTGTGGCAGGAGGGTGCTTGATGCCTCCAAGAAACAGAAGGAAAGGGAACAAGGCTATGGGGGAGCGGGGGCTGGTGCACGACGGCCATCGTGGTGGCCGCCAGGGCCTCTCCTGTGGGACCCGTGGCGCCACAAGGAGGCCCTGGGTCCCGGCCCTGTTGGTGTGGGGAGTCCAGGGGGCTTCAAGCAGAAGGTGCTGTGGTTTATGACTATTTTTTAGGAGCTCACCCTCGTTGCTGCTTAGGCGGAGGTGTCATAGAGGGGTCAGGAGAGGAGGGGTCAACAGGGCCCAGTTTCTGGGGCTCTTCCTGCTGAGATGAGCCAGTGAGGTGGTGGCCCAGTGCGAGAGGGCTGCTGGGAAGGCAGAGGGGAGACGGGGGTCTTCTGGGCAGCAGACGTGGCCCCCTGGGGAGCTGATAGCTGGAGAGGGGGATGGGGACCGGGCCCTGCAGCCAGTCCCCCGGGGAGGGGGGCCACCCGGGGACCCGGACGAGCTGCAGCCTGGGGGGCTGGAGGAGAGGAAGGGGAGACTGAGGGCGGGCACTCTGGGCACCCCCTGGCCACCCTGGGCTCTGTTTCCTCACCCGGAAAGTGGGGACTGTGACCGCGCCCCACCCTGGGGTTGTGCCGCTGAGTGAGGCAACGCTGCTCCCACCTAGTGCATTCCAGCTTCAGCCTGACCCCCTCCCGCCCACGGGCACTGAGGGTCACGCCGCCCCCCCTTCTATCGCGGCCAGTGCCGGGGCTGAGTGACTCGGGGCTCCAGGATCAGAGTGGGGATCAGGCATTTCAGGGGACAGAGACACAGCAGGTCCCTGGGGGAAGAGTCGGGCCTCCGACCCGGAAAGCGGGGACCGTGTGCCCCGGAGTGGGGGTGTCTGAGGAGGGGGCACCCTCAGAAGTGGCCCCTGCCCCTTCCGCCAGCACCGAGGAGAGGCTGTCTGGGCAGGCAGGTGCTCCTCAGGACTTACCCCCATCCCCAGGCCCGCCCTACACCGGCCGCAGTGGGACAGAAGGGCCTGGGCATGGAGGGACCCCTGCGACCCGGACAAGCACGGGGGACCCTCTGGTACCTCCCACCTACCCGGGGGCCTGGAGGGGCCGGGTGAAGGCCGGCGCTGCGCGATGAAGCCTGGAGAGGGGGGGTCTGCGTCTCCAGGGGTTCTGGCTCGTGGTTCAGGACTTAGCCCTGGAGCTGGGTCGGGGCCGGGGCGCAGCTCACGTGGCCAAGGGCCAGAGGCTGCACAAGGCAGGCGCGTCCGCAGGGGAGCTTCGGAAGAGGCCCGGGGGGCGCTCGGTCCATCTCCGTCCATCTGCTTCCCCAGCGGGCGGGCGGGGACCCCGTCCTCCCCCCACCCCGGCTAACGAGGCCAGGAAGGTGAGGTGTGGCCCGGCTGAGGCGCACTGCCGCCGCTGGTCCCTGTGAGCCCGGGGGACAGAGGGGGACGCTGCCTGGCCTCCCGGCACCCCAGTCCCTCTGACGGAAACTGTCAGAGGGCAGAGGTGGGTGCGGGTGGCCCTAGGGGGCAGCGGAGCTGGAACGGCCACCAGAGGACCTGCTCCAGGCGAGGACTTGGTTCTCAGGCCTGAGGGGGAGGCCAGCGGGGCCCCTGGGCAGGCAGCCAGCCCGGGGACCGTCCCACCCATGGGGCCAAGTCGGGCCAGGGCAACGGGGTGACCCAGACGTTTCTCACTGGGCTCCGGGCCCGGGGCTGCTCGTCAGGCCCAGAGCCCACCGCCCAGGGGGGAGGACAGGCCCCTCGAAGAAGGAGGCTGGACGTTATCCAGGAACATGGCAGGTCCCCAGCGCTTCCTGGAGGGGCCTGCGGCTGCGTCGCCGAGGACCTGGCGCTGCAGGAGGGTCAGGGACCACAGCACACATGTGGGGAGACGGTGCAGGTTACGTCCCCCCCAGGGGCTCGAGGGGAGCAGAGGTGGCGTCCCGTGCCCACTGGGGTCACCTCTAAGGCTCCCACGAAGGTCAGAGGGGTCGATGCAGGGGGGCTGCCGCAGGTCTGGCCCAGGGGCAGCCGGCGTCACGGCCGCTGGGCCCAGGCGGCGTCTTTGCCAGAATGACCATTCTTGGCACGCGCTGGCGTCTTCCACGGTCCCCGTCGATCCTGCCGGCTCCACGGGGAGCAGAGGCGGCTCTGGTGCACGACGGGGCCAGGGCCACGGGAGCCCCCCGCCATGACTGCTGGGGGCCCGACGCACCTGCTCCATCGGGACACAGCACAGAACATTCTGGAGCTCGCTGTGGTGAGGGCGTCGAGGGATCAGCTGGGAGGGCGGCAGGTGGAGAGGCCCGGGGCTTGTCCATCAGGGGTCGTCCGCGGGGGCCGAGGCCTGGGCGCAACGACAGACACCGGGGTCGGCCCAGGAGCCTCGAGGGAGCCAGCAGGGCTCCTCCAAGGTCAGGAGTTCGGTGTTTTGTTTTTTGTGCCTTTTTACATGTATTTTTTAAGTTTACGTATCTATTTTGAGAGAAACAGAGCGAGCAGGGGAGGGTCAGAGAGGGAGGGAGACACAGAATCTGAAGCAGCTCCAGGCTCTGAGCTGTCGGCACAGAGCCCGATGCGGGGCGCGAACCCACAGACCCGTGAGATCACACCCTCAGCCGAAACCAAGAGTCAGATGCTCGACCCACTGAGCCACTCAGATGCCCCTTGTGTTATTTTATAGGATTTTATGTGTAAGTCCTCTCTACATCTGACACGGGACTCGACTCACAACCCGGAGATGGAGCGCCGCAGGCCCCGCCGGCCCCAGGAGTCGGGGTTGAAGCCCCATCGCAGTGAGAAAGCAGAGCGGGGCTGTGTCGGCCTCTGTGGGTCTGGGAGACCCTGCCGGGTGCCCTGACCCCCAGCTTGGGGACCCAGAGGACAGTCAGTGTTGAGCAGGGACCGGAGCGTGGGAGAGCGCTGTGTGAGGCTGGGCTGTGGGGTGAGCCGCCCGCAGCGGGGTGAGCGGGGCCCCCCAACATCACGTCCACCCGGAACCTCAGCAAGTGACTGTATTGTAGTCAGTTAAGGATCTCAAGACGAGACACCCTAGATGGGGCTCTGCGTCCAGGGCCAGGCGTCCTCGGAAGAGGCGGGGAGAGCGAGAGGCCCAGAGGCGAGGCCACGTGAGGCCAGAGGCCGGAGTGGGCCCCCCCACTGCAGGCCGGAGCGGCCCCCCCCCACTGCATTTCAGCCTCGAGGCCCCAGCGCTGGGAGAGACCCTTTCTGTTGCTCGCAGCCCCGTTCCTGGCCCCTCGGGCTCCGGGGGACCCATACTGTGCTGACCCCGGGGGGAGCCTCCCGCCAGCCTCAGTTTCCCCATCTGTACCGAGGGATCTGGGGAGGGGCAGGTGGGCAGGCCCACGGGAGTGGACACACACCAGAGGACTGCGTGTCACCTCGCCACCCCTCCCCCCTCCCCGGGTGTGTGCGCAGGCGGATGCCCAGGCCCAGGCAGGGGCGCCTCCAGCCGCCTCCTGCGCCTCTCCAGACGCTGCCTTCGCTGCGGCCCTGGCCTCACGTGTGCCTTGGGGCCTCAGCATAGAAGACCGGCACCGTCTCCAGGAAGCCCTTTCCCCTCGGTTCCCAGGGCCCATAATCCGTCCCCGGGGCCCCTCGTGTGCCCTCCCGCTGGCCGGTGACCCTGATGCCCACGCTTGCGCGCCGGGTGCCTCGCTCAGGGCCACTGTCCGGGGAAGGGCCTGTCCACACTGAGATCCGCGGGGGTACAGAAGCGCGGGCACAGGCAGCGAGGAGACAGACGGATGGAACTACACGGNTGCTGGCTCCTGGGAGGGGCAGACACAGCCCTGCCACAGGGTCCCGCGGGCCTGCTCTGGGCGCCCACGCCTGAAGAGTGGAAAGCGGGGTGTGAACAGACGTTTGCCCAGCCGGAAACGACGGCTCAACTGAGGGAGGCGACCCGAGTGTCTGTCAGTGTATGAATGGATTAAGACGTGTGGTCCGTCTACACCGTGGACCATCACTCAGACTCAAAAGGAGGGAGATCCCGGCTCCTGCCAGGACGTGGATGAACCTGGCGGGCGTCGTGCTCAGTGGGAGGAGCGGAGGATCCCGTAGGATCCGCTTCTACGAGGACCCTGAGGTCATCACATTCGTGAAACGGTCCGAAGACAGATACTTGCTGTGGGAACAGGCAGAGACAACTGACCCGGGTGTTTCCTCCGGGGCGCCAGGCGCTCGGCGGGCCAGGCTGAGGCAGCCGTCTCCCCGGCCAGGCCCCGCCGGAGCTGGGGTTTCCTCCTCGGCCTCACGGGCCCTCACAGGCTTGGGAGATTCTGCGAACATGAAATGATGCTGGAGAAAGTGTCTGCCCGGCCCCCCTTGCACGGCCCCGATGAGCCCCCGAGGGACTGGGGTCGATTCTGTCGAGGGACAGGGAGGTCCCCCGGCTCGGGGAGCTGGGAGACAGTATGAGCCGCTAAGGCCAACAGACCACAAGCCCTCACCGGTGGGCAGAGCAGGGCATCTCTCTGACCCTCCGTCTCTTCTTCTGCAGGGTGGGATGAAGACTAGCACTTGGCCCACGGGCTGTGCCTGGTCCATAAACAGTGGCTTTAACGTTAGGCTGCACTGAGCACCGGTCCGTCCACGGGAGCCAGGGCAACGCCCACAATGCTGCGCAGAAGCCGTCCACAAGGGTCCGGCGAACGCTCTGATGTGTTATTGGATGCAAACGCGTAATGAGGTGACGGTGGGTTTGCCCCGTGACCGCCCCACAGCCTGGAGGGTAGGGCGCCCTGTGCTGCACGATAGCTGCCGTGCGATGAATGAATCAATGAATGGGAGCGGCTCCACATCTGTGAAGCAAGACCAGAGTTACAGACACGTAGAGAAAGCACAGCTGCTCTCTGGCCGGGAGAGGAACACTCCGTGGTGTTGTGTATCTTGCGTGTGCGTGGGACTTCCCCTGGGTTTTGCACGCCCAGGGCACCGCAGCCAACAGCCTGACGGGGTGTGGCGGCTGCGCCCCAGCTCGGTGCCCTCTGGCCCCGCTGCCAGGGGAGGAGGGACGTTCCCAACCCCAAGGGCAGCGGGCACGGAGGAATGTGTTTATTTAAACCCCTCCGCACACCCGCACGCACACACGGAGGAGTGTCCCCCAGCCCCTCCCTCCCTCCAGGGCGCGCAGGGCGTTTGGCAAGGGAGAAGAGCGAGCGAGCAAGGCCCTCCCTGCCGCCATGTGCTCGCCCCCAGAAACAAAAGTGATCTGTGCTTGAGAAAAGGCGGGGTTATGAGAAAGACTTCCCGTTACAGGGTCTTACGTTTGGAGGGAAAACGCCGGGCCTCACAGGGTCGCCCCAGAGCCGTCTGCACAAAAGCCCCTTTGTCCCCCCCACCCCCACCCCAGCGCCCGACAATGGCACAGAAAGAAATTATCTTTTCAGCAAAAGATTAAGCAGGCGTCCGAGCCCAGGCTGGCTGGTTTCCACGAGGCTGGGAGGTTGGGGGGACGGACCCCCTCCAGGCCCAGGTCCCGGTGGGTGACCAGGAGACCCCGGGGGGCAGCGCAGCTGGGGGCAGAGGGGGGAGACCATCGTCAGCCCTGCTGACCAGATGCCAGATGAGGAAACTGAGGCAGCCCATGAGCTTCCCATGCCCCTAGGCTGGTTCTGTCGGGCGTGGCTGGGTGGAGGGGACCCTCGCTGCCTTGGCAAAGGCATGATACCAGAAAGAGAGGGGTTTGGGCCACCCAGGCCGGTGTCAGGTGCTGAGCCCTCCGGGGACCAGGAAACCCGTCTGCTGTGCTCACCTGCCCGCCTGCCCCCCCAGCCTCACAGCTGAAACTCCCAGTTTCAGTCTTCACTGTGGCCAAGACTGGGGGCCCCACCCCACCCCAGCCCCCCCAGCCCCGGCGCCAACTCCCAAGGAAGGGGTGCCAGGAGCTGGGCTCTGCCGTCCGCGGGGCCGCTGGGGAAAAGTGTTTCCAGGAGTGGGGACCAGTCTGGACAGGCCTGGACCACCCTCAGCCCCAAAGCTGCTTCTAGAGATGGGGCCCAGTGGGGTAGGGGGGTACCCACAGGGGAGGGGGCAGCCCCCAGCCAGTCTCTCTAGCACCGTGGGAACTGAGGCCCTGCGCAGGCCACTCGCTGCCGAGGCTCCCCTGCCCAGAACAGGGGCTGAACTCCGTGGAGGGGCTCCAGGGGGCTCACTCCCACCCTGCTGACCCCTGGCAGGTAGCGCCCTCAGGCCCTCAGAGGAGAAGAGGTGGGGGCCCAGGGGGACCTGGGCTCATCAATGCTCCAGAATTGGAGGGGTGGGCCTTGAGGGGAGGGGTGGAGGGNAGCAGGGCACCTGTCACCTCCTGCCCTCCCCCCCACCCCACAGTCCTCCCCTCCCGGCCCAGAAACTTCCTGAGCAGAGTCTCAGGCCATTTTGGCCCAGGGCGAGCATCTGAGTACTGGGAAGCCAGCGCTGTCCCATTTACAGGTGGGGAAACTGAGGTCCAGAGTAAGGTGGGGCAAGGGAGTGCCCGGCGAGAGCAGGTTCGTGCTGCGGGCTCCAGAGCGGACACTGGCCCCACACTGCCCGCCTCCCCAGGCTCCTGACCCGATGCGGGCCGGGCTCTCGGGCTCTGGGTCAGCAGCGCCGGCTGTGCAGGCTGAGTCCGTCCCCGGACCGGCCTGTGGGGCCCACATCTGGTTCTCTCTCACGCCCAAGCCGTGAGGGGCCGGAGGACGGACACTGCTGTCCGAGGGCTCAGAGCAGAGCCGGGGTCTGGGCGGGCATGCGCGCGTGTGCACAGATGTGCGCACGTGAGCACGTGGGTGTGCGCGTGTGGGTGCCTGCGTGCGGGCGTGTGTGCACACATGTGTGTGCAGAGGCCCTTGGGACTGGCAGGATCTGGAGGTTACAAGGGCCCCTCCCCGCCCTCCCCTCCCCTTCCCGATTCCAGAAGCTCCCGCACCTGTGGGCGGGGCCTGGGGGGGGGCGGGACTCTCAGGACTCCAGGCCGGGTCTCCAGGCGGACTTCCCGTTAAGGGCTGAGAACACAGCTGCCACCCACCCGTCTTAGGCTCTAAGACCCCAGGAGCGTGTTGAGTCACATCCTGGGGGCGCAGGGCTCCCCGCTCGGCCCTGACCGTGCTCATGGGCTCCCCGTTTATAACTAGGCTCACCGGGCACAGGGAGCAGCCAGGGTCGGGCCTGCTACGTGTCCCCACTGTCCTCAGCCACCTAGTGGGTGTGAGCCGAAGGGGCCCCTCCCCCCTGCTGCTCAGGGCTGTGAGCCTCCCCTCGCCCACCATGCAGGGCTGTGCCCACAGGCGCCCCACATGAGGATGCCTGTCTGGAGTCCCTNGACCTTGGGCAGAAAGGACAAGTCCAGAGACCCGGCCACGCGCCCCTCACCTGTGCCCACTTTGAGGGGTGTCCACCAGGTGTGCTGGGCTCTGGCCACACGCTGCTCCCGGTGAGTCCTGGCCGTGGACTCACGCCTGCACTGGCGACATCGTCACCCCACCGATGTCACCCCACCGGGCAGAGTGGCCCCGGGGCCTTGACACTGAGCAAATCAGACTGAGTGAGCAGCAGGGAGGGGAGGGGCTGTGGCCTGCCCTGCTCCCTCCCCAAGCCAGGGGCTCCGCATGTGTGTGGGGACCCCGGAACCAGCCCTGACGGATGGGAGCTTGGTGTGGCTCCTTCGGAACCCTGCCCTTAGGGCAGCACCCCCCGGCTCTGCGCTGACCCCTGAGAAGCAGCCAGTCCCATCCTGGTGGTGAGGGGTCAGTCCGGGGGCGCAGGCAGGCAGGCCCCCACAGGAGGAGACCGGAACGGAGATAAGAAGGGGGAGTTCCGGACAGACCAGAGGGGGTCGCCGGGCGGTGCCCTCCTCTCCCCTCCGCTCCCCTCCCAGAGCCCCGAGGCCCCTGTGATGAGGGGAGTGCACAGAGCCAGGCCCCCCCTTCCAGCTCCAGGAAGACTAACCCTCCCTTCAGCTCCCCTTCCCTCAGCTGCTCTCCCACCTCGCCCCTCACGGCCTCTGCCTCCCTCCGCGCAAGCCCTGGGGTCTGGGCATCTCACAGGGAAGACCGCACAGGGGAGGTGGCCCAGCAGCCCCTGGTCCTAGGGCGGAGCTGCGAGGTGCCCCCAGTGCCCTGGCCTCCAGCCCTGAGACCTGATCTCCTGCACCCTTGGGTCTGGCGGCGTTTCTGCAGATGGTGGGGCCTGGCATCTGGGGAGGCACGCCAGGACCCCAGGAAGGGGCAGCGAGGGTGGGAGCCAAAGATGCTGCAAGGCCTAGGGAGGGGGGAGGGGTGGCGGGACAGAGGTTCCGGGGCCTGGCACCCACCACCCCACCACCAGCCTCCCCGGTGGGCTCAGGAAGGTGGTGGGAGGTGGGCAAGGTAATGGCCATTGTCCCCGCCCTGGGCCTTGGCATTCAGAGAGGTGGGGGGGGGGTCACCTCCGAGGGCTCGTTCAGCCACCTTAACCCTAGCAATGAGGCAAGAAATGGCAGCACAAAGGGCCCTTTGTCCTGGGCCCTGTGACCTCGCTCTTGGCATCCAGGCCCACAGCTGCCTTTCAGAGCCATCGGGGCAGGGCAGCACCTCCTGGCACCTTGGGGCCCCACCTTCCCTCCGTACCCTGTGTCCCAGCCAGCTCGGGCCGCTCCACTGGACCTCAGTTTTCCCGTCCAGAGACAGTCTGACAAACCCATGTCAGGGCAGCCTCCAGGCCCTGCGGGAGAGCCTCAAAACCGTGGAGCCGCAGGCAGAGAGGGGAGATGGAGCCAGGGTGCAAGGGGACCCTGTGTGTGTGTGTCTGTGTGTGTGTGTGTGCGCCCGGGGGGAGCATGCATGTGCAAGAGAAGTGCTAGTGTACAGGGGTGTGCTAGTGCACACCCTAGCTAGCTAGTGCTAGTGAATGTGCACACTCGTGTGTGCACTGGGGAGCATGCGTGTGCAGGGCAGTGCTAGTGAGTGTGTGTGCACGTGTGCACACTGGGGAGAATGTGTCCCATGCTCCGGTGTGGAGACCCCTGCCCGGCACCTCTCCCTT
>NW_027527401.1:97406-111394 GCF_008692635.1 Crocuta crocuta | reverse complement strand
CGCCGGGCCGCCCCTGCCGCTCCCAGCCTGGGCCTTGAGCACCTCGGACCGCTCTCTCTGCTGAGAGGAAACCCCAGCTTCCAGGAGGTGTGAGTCGGCGCCGCCCCCCGTCCAGGGACCCCACGCTGGGGACCGAGGGAGGTGGCGGGGACAGGCCCGCCCTGGCCAGGCCTCCCGGATTCCTTGCCAGGCTGGGAGCCTTGGGGCCCCTCCCTGTACCTCCAGATCCAGCCTGGGACGGGGCGGGGGGAAGTGGGCAGAGCCTCTCCCTGGGGGCGGGCAGCCTAGGGAGGCTCAGAGACCAAGGCTGAGTGGGGTCAGGGCCCAGAAGACCCCTTGGACGAGGAGGCCCCAGGGTGGCTCTCCGGGGGCCACGTTTGAGAGGCTCATGAGGACCCGCAGCGGCGCCCCACAGCCCCCAGGACTCAGCGGACTCCGTGCCCGGGAGTCTCGGGCCCCGCGCTGCTCAGTCGTCCTGCCCCCCGTGCAGTCTCTGCGTGCTGGCCGGTGCTGGCCGGTGCTGCCGGTGGCGGCAGAGGACAGGCCTCCCGTGTCTCCTGCGTCTCTGGGCACTGATTTTTGGAGCTGGAGGGGTGGAGGAGGGGCGCCCAGGGCCCCACAGGCCGGGAGAGGCAGGCCGGGAGGGAGGGCGTNCGGGGTGGGGGGGGGCCCTGGGGTGGGAGGGAGGGAGCGGGCTGCTGGCCCCTGGCCTCCAGGTGGGCTCCATCCTCGGCTGAAGCCGAGCCCGTGCCCGCTACGGAATCTGTCCCGGCCCCAGCTTCCCAGCTGCCCACCACCCCTCTCCAGTGTCCTGTGGCTTCGGGTGAGGCGGTTTGCGCTGCTCCATTTGTTTCCACGCACACTCCCGTCAGGGGTCCTGTCCCTCGGCCAGATCACAGGCCCGGGAGGGCAGAGTGGACGGGCGTCCGGGCACCACTGGCCGCCCCCATCGATAGAGCGCTCCCCACTCTGCTCCCCAACCCCTGAAAAGCCTGCATTTTACCCCCCTGTGTGAATGGGGGTGCGAGGCCCTGGGGGTCCAGCCAGCCGCCCGAGGGCACCTACCTGGTGAGAGGCAGGGCAGGACTTGGGGGTGTCCCTGACTCCCACTGTCTGTTCTTGGGATGCAAGTTCTACTGTCCCCAGTTAAAGCCCGTGGGCCCAGGGCCCTGTCAGGTACTTGGGGTCGGCTACGGGGAGTTGGGGAAACCGAGGCCAGGGGAAGCACAGGTGACTCCAGTCCCCACAGCCAGCTGGGGGTCGCAGCGAGGGCCTGAGTCCTGACACCAGGCTCTCACGGCTGCTGGGGGTGCTGGTGGGGCCTGGGCCAGGCTGGATGGGGGAGGAGGGTGTCCCATGCTTCCTGGGGCTGTGGCCGGGCCAGCGGGCAGGGGGCTGTCCTCTGGCCCCGCATCTCCAGGCGGGGTTGTGCGGAGCCGCAGCCTCTGAGTGGCCCCCGGGAAGTTCCCACCCCCGCCTCCAGCTACCGGCAGCCCCCGGGGCCGCTTCACCTCTGCATCCCTGCCGGGGCCTCTGTTTCCCCGCCCCACCCTCGGACGGGAGGGCCGCCTCCTCCCCTGGTGAGGGCCAGCCTGAGGCCCGCGGGCTCCTCCCTAGCTGGCCTGGAGCCGCGGACACTGAAGACCGGGTGTGAAGTTCTGTGGTGTGCACTCTCCCAGGAAGCGGGGCACAGGTGCAGCAGATCCTGAGGTGTCTCCAGCGCCCCCCCGAACCCAAGTGGCCATTGCAGAGATGAGGGGCAGACAGGAAAGGCAGGGTCGGACATGCGGGGCCCCCCCCCATCACCACCTGGAGGAGCTGTCGGGGGCTCCTCGGGGGCTGGGGACCAGGCGCTGTGCCTGCTGTGGGGGCCGGGGGCCTGGGGTCGTGGCAGGGTGCGTGGCGTGGGCCACGGTAGCTCAAAGGACCACGGGCCGTTCCCCACGGGATCATCCCTTCGGGCTCCGGCCTCCCTGAGCTGGGGGCTGCCCCGGGGCCAGGATTTCCTGAGGGAGGGTGTCCCAGAGCTGGTGGCTGGCTGGGGTCCTCGACGCGGTGGCTCCCGGGCAGGAAATCCGTGTCCCTGTGGGCCCCGATCCCACCACTTAGGGCTCCCCCAAGCCCCCAGATCTGCCGCTGGGCGGGTCCTGGGAAGAGAGGAAGGAAAGTGGAGTAAGCACTGCCCATGGGGCCTTATCAGCCTCAAACTGCAGGCCCTCCCGTGCTCAGGAACCTTACAGGGCTCCCCTCTGCTCACAAGACCCAGGTGCCCTGCGGAGGGACCCCCCCCTCCTCCAGCCTCACCCATAGGCCCTCCGGACAGGGCCCCAGGGTCCCCGCACGGCCCCTGACAGGCCCCACACTTCCCTCTCCTGCACCTGCAGGCACCTCCTCCATCATCTGGGCCAGTACCCTCACCCCCAAAGGGCCAGGGCAATGCCTCCTCCTTCAGGAAGCCAGCAGTGATAGCTCATCCACTGAGGGGCACAGCCAGGCCCCTTAACCCATTTGTGGGGTCTGGGTTCCGAGGGTCTCGTGTAAGTCAGAACCCAGGCTGAGCCGTGAGACACACTTCTGCTGTCCCAGACGGGCTCAGAGAGGCCCCCGGGTGTCCAACAGTGTAGGGAATTGTGCCCAGCACACCCCGCCCCACCTGGGTCCCCCTGAGCGGGGCCCACCTGCCCCGAGCTCCATCTCTGGGCCGCTTGGCATCCGCTACCCTGGCCCCCAGCTGCACTTACCGCTAATCGATCCCTTTCCCCTCCCACTATGTGTCCAGGGGGCCTTCCCAGGACGGGGACCTGCCCCACAGGTGCGACCTCCGCCCCTGTGGGTCGCACACGCCAGGCTGGAGGGCTGGGAAGCAGAGACTGAGGGGGTGGCTTCAGGGCCTGCGGGGCCACACCACCGTTTCCTCGGGTCCCAAGCGTGACCCAGGGCAGCCAGCAAGCCCCTCCCCTACCCCCACCCCAGCTAAGGGGCAGTGCCGGGACCTGCCCGAGGCCACTGAGCTCCGACCGTCCACATGTGACCTTGTGGTCTGTCTCCACATTTGAGCTCTATGTCTGTTCATTTAACAAACATTTATTTATTAAGCTCCACTGTATGCACGCGTTGACCCTCCTGGGGATGAAAGCTGCAGTCAAAGCCCCTGCCCCCGGGGTGTGCCCCTTCTGGGTGGGAAGACACCCCCCCCAAGGGGGCCAGCCAGACACCGTGTGGCTGGTCCCGGTATCCGAGTGGGCGGCCCTGCCAGCATCAGGCGGGCCCAGGGAGTTTCTGGAGGGATGGGCGTCTGTCCAGATGGGCACGGGTCCCAGACAGAGACCGGTGTGACCGGCATCGTGGGTCAGGGCATGTGGGGGAGCTGGGGCCGGAGGGGGTGAAGCATGTCTGCTCTTAGAAGTCAGGGCTGGCCCAGGGAGGGCCTCCGGCAAAGCCACGGGGCTGGTGGTCTGAGTGGCTGATAAGGCGCTTCTGTGACCAGGCAGAGGGTCAGAGCCCTGCTCCCACCTGACGACATGGCTCTCCCAGCTGCCGGCCCACAGCGGGCCTCAGTCTCCCCAGCCCCGGCCCGGCCCATCCTGAGCTCCCTAAGTCCCCAGACTCACTACGTCCTGGGCCCTTGCAAGGCGGGGGGACCCCCTGCCCCCACCCCTGCTCCTCTGAAAAATGTCTCTCTTTCTNTTTCTTCCTCTACCTGCCCCCCCCCCCCCCCACCCCCTTCCGTTCCCCTTCCCAAGGAGGCCAGGTGGTGCAGGGCCCCCACTCAGCAGCCCTCTGTCCCCCGCCCTCTGTCTCTGCTCTCCCGGGGACCCTGCTGGGCCTGAGCCCTGGGGCCGTGGTGTCGTCTGCAAGCTCCCGGGTCATCCGTCCTGCAGGGTTGAGCAGGTCAGTACCAGACCGCCGTCGGAAGTAAGGAGGGCCCGGGGGACAGCTCTGGCTGCTAGAGGGGCCCTGTCCCGGCCAGGGGCCCGCCCCCACTCCTGCTCCTGGGCGGCTGGAGCTGGAGGAGCCGTAGGCAGGGAGTCCTCCAGGGGTCCCTCGGACCGTCCGTTGTGCCCTCGCTCTGGCCGGTGGGGAGGGCCTGCTTTCCTGGCAGCGCCGTGGGGACTGGCCTGGGGAGGCCAGGAAGGAAGGTGCTGTCAGAGGAAGGGGACACGCCTGGTGACTTGCCCCTCGTGGCAGGGGGTGGGGGAGCTGGGGTGGCCCGGAGGGGACAGGAGCCCCAGTCCTGGCCCTCATCCTGGCCCCGCACTGGTCAAAAGGGCCCTGTCGTATCGCCAGTGGCATGGTTAGATCCCTCCCAGGGCCCTGGATGTCCGGTGGCAGGTGCTGGGCTTCCGTCCGGGCAACGGGAGATGCAAGAAACGATGTGTGCGTGTGCCCACAAGGGACTGCTGGGCGGGCACACACCTCCCCTCCCACCCCCATAATAGGCCATTCCCTGAAGTGATGTATTGCAGGTGACCTCACACTGTGCTGGCAGGCACCGCTGTCCCTGAAACAATGAGCCGGGCCCCGCATTCCAGAGCATGGCTACAGGACCCAGTGGGAACTCACCCCGGTCCCTCCCCAGCCCTGGCTTCAGTGTCTCCTGCGGGGACCCAGCTCAGACGGTCCCTCCAGGAAGGGCTGCAGGACGCTCCTGAGAGCATCTCCTCCGCGGGGTGCCTCTGTTCTCTCCTCCACGTCCCTTCCCTCCGAGCAGAGCCTGGCCCAGTGTGGGTGCTCCAAGAATCCGTGCTCAGTGAATCGAGAAGTGGATGGATGGTGGGTGTGGATGGACAGATGAGGGATGGATGGATGGGGGTATGAGGGGATGGATGGATGGGTGGGTGGGGGGGATGGGAGGGTGAGTGGATGGACAGATGGGCGGGGGGGTGGATACCAGGCCCTATTCTGTCATCTGGACTGCACGGACCAGTGGGAGAGGAGGAGAGTCACTAGGACTTATGCTTAGTGTGGCCGGTGCTGTGATGGGGTGCACAGGGCAGGGAGGAATGCACAGCATGCACTCTGGTCAAGGTCTAGGAAGGCTCCGCGGAAGCCTCCATCCTGACTGAGTCCTGAGAGATGGGTCAGAGATGGAGGAAGTGAAGAGTATGCCAGGCAGGGGGCTCAGCACAGGCAAAGACACAGACTTTAGGTAAAAAGGGTAAGTCAGGAGTGGCCACTGCTCGGGCCTGCAGCCTAACCTGGCAGCCAGGTCTCCTCGCCACCCCAGGATCCCCTTGTTGACTCAGCCTTTGTCCTTCCTCACTGTCCCAGGAAGGCCCTGGCCCCATGCCAGCCCTCGGACGGGAGGCTGGGTTCCAGGCCCTGTCTACAGTCTCTGTCCAGGCAGGGGTGTTCTGGCCTGGAGAGGAGAGGGTGGGAGCCGGGCCTGGTGTCCACATCTGCTCACCATCGTTTGAGCCCAGCCCCCTCCAGCTGCAGCCCAGCGTGGGGGGCAGCTGGGCCCGGGCCAGGATGGAGGTTACTGGCACAGCCCTGGGACCCTAGCTTCCTCTGGCTGCCCTGTCCTCTGGGGAAGGAGGCTCACCAGGGTTTGGCCCCCATTTCTGCCTAAAGCTCCCACCCCACCCTTCATTCTCTAGAAACGAGAGCTGGATGCCTGGTGGCAGGACGCTGAGGGACGAAGGGAGCACTCCCAGGCCCTAAGGTTACCCCCAAGGGCCCCAGAGGCCACCAGAGCAGCAGCGAGGGAAGGGCCCCCGGTCCCCCGCCATGCGGTCATGGGATGGGTGGGCGGCCCTGGGGGAGCAGGCCCAGCCATCTGCCCCCTCAGGAACGGGAGCCAGGGAGGCGTGGAGCCCAGAGACCCTGCCCAGGGTCCTCTCCAGGGAGCCGGGCCAGCTCTGCCCTGGGCGTCCGCAGCTGGTTTTGCTCCGTGTGTGAGAGAGTGAAACCGCCCTCTCTAATTACACCCCTGGACCTTCTCGTCCCGCCTCCGCAGGCCTTCCCACTTCAAAGGCCCCTGGGCCCTAGTCAGGGAGGGAAAGTTTCCGGGTGTCCATGAGCCTCCCCTCCACTTGGGGGTGGGATCCTGAAGAGTGTCAGTCCCTGGCCACCCATCTCTGGGGACCTCACCCTTCCAGGAACAGGCCTCCGGGGCCTGGGGCGGAGGGGGCTCTGGGGGCTCGGACACAGGCCCCAGCGTCCTGGGCTGCCGGGCAGTGCTGGTGGGGTTGGCACTCACCACAGGACCCGCTCTGGTCAGACGCAGGGGTGCAGGGGTGGGGGGCTGGCCCCACACCTGCTCCTTCTGTGTTTCTGGCTCCAGCCTCTCTCCAGCCCTGGGCACCCACCCCCGAGCAGCCCGCCTGGAGGCCCAGACCCCCGAAACCCTGCTCTCTGGGGCCTGTGCCCCCAGTGCAGTGAGCCCCCTACCTGCCTGTGGCACTTCTGAGTCTATGTCCCTTCTGAGTTTGCTCAGCAGCCTGGGCTCTCAGGGCCTGTGGCCACAGACGCGTAACACGCACCTCCAAGGTCACACGGCCGCCTCGGGCTCGTGGAGGGGGGCCCTGCTGCCCAAGGCCAGAGCCGGACTGGAAACGGGAGGCAGGGGCCCAGCGGCAGGGACAGGCAGGGTCGCGGGTTCCGGAGGGTGCCCGGAGGGTGCCCAGGTGGGCAGCCACTCCTGACGAGCGTGTGGGGGAGGCAAAGCCCGGGTTCCCAGGCCAGGGATCAAAGCAGGTGAAACTGGCAGCTAATTATAGAGGGAGCCGACCTGCGCCTGGGGAGGCTCCGTGGGCAGGGCTGAGATGGTGACGTCCCTGCCCTGGGGGCAGCTGGACAGTCCCCCATGGACTGTGCAGCTGAAGGTTCCCATGGGGCCAAGCCCATGGGCCTGGGATGTTGAGAAGAGCAGGCGGTGTGGGGAGAATGCCAGGTGTGAAGGCCTGCTAGGTGGCATTTATAGAGGTCTAGTGTCCAGAATGAAGGAGGTGATTTCCTCCTTATGTGGCACACCTCTTTACGGCCCCCCCTCAACAGTACACTGAGGCCCCAGCCTGGCACCCCCCCACACTGTACACTGAGGCCCCAGCCTGGCACCCCCCCACACTGTACACTGAGGACCCAGCCTGCCCCCCACGCTGTACACTGAGGACCCAGCCTGCCCCCCCCACACTGCACACTGAGGACCCAGCCTGCCCCCCACACTGTACACTGAGGACCCAGCCTGAGCACCCCCCACGCTGTACATTGAGGCCTTGAGACCAGCTTCTCCCAGGGCTCCGATCAAACTCTGAGCGTGTGAGTGTGACTTCAAAGGGATCTTTGTCTCGCCCCGGGTGCGGGTGCGCTGGAGTGTGGGCCGGCCCTCTCCTGATCCACCTGCCCCTGCGCCCCAAGGCGGGGGCAGGAGGTGGAGATGCAGGTGAAGCCTGGCGGGCCCCTCCTCCGGTGCCTGTCTTTCCTGGGTCTGGCTGGCCCTGTGCACCTTTCCTGGGTCTCCATCTCTGTCTCTGGATGNCCGTCCCCTCCCTCTGACAAACAGAAGCCACGGGGTCTCCGTGAGGGGGCCATGCCAAATGGGGCCCCGCGCAGGGGGCAGAATCAGCAAATGGCGTGTGTGGTCAGGGCCTCCCTCCCACTCCGGCCTCCCCGCCTCCCCTCCCCTGGCTCCCAGCCCCCCGCGGAGTCCCTCCACGGCCCCACCTCCCCCTGGGCTGCAGTGGGCAGTGTGCGCGGTGACTGGTGACGCAGAATCAGGCCCAAAGGCGCCCCTGCTGTTAGGAGGGGTCCTGGGATGGGCAGGGTCTCCTGACTGTGGTCAGAGCCCATGCCCAGCCCCACTGAGGGAGCCCGAGGCCTCCTGGGCAGGGTCACCAGCAGGCAAGCAGGGCCCGGGGGTCTGGGGACTCCCCAGCACGACCGGCCCCTCCCTGCAGCTGCCCCTGAGGGCATTCCAGGGAAATACCCAGAATGCCAGAGCCCCACCCTGCGGGCCCATCCCAGCCACCTGCCCCAGGGTCACCTTCCTCTGCGAGTGATGGCCCGAGGCCCGCTGCCTGTCCTTTCGTGGATCCTTCTGTCTCGAGGGGCCTTTCTTCTTGGGGTTGCTTTCCACCAACTGCACTGAGCGCCGGGTGCCCACCTCCCAAGGGTCCCCCGAGCCGTGGGCTGGCCCTGCACCCGGAGTGACCATGTGGGGGGCCGCCCGTCCAGCCACTCAGCAGGACACTGTGGCCGGGCCCAGGGAGCCGGGGCGTCTGGCCCTTCATCCAGCACATGTCTCCTGGGCACCTGCTCTGTCAGGCCCGTGAGAGGTGCTGGGGTGTCCGGGGGACTGAGCACTCTGTCCCCATCGAGCCCTGGGTGTGGGGTGGTGGTCACAGCCTTGAGGGAGGAGAGGGGGTAGGCTGCGGTCAAGGGCAGCGACTGTTAGCTGGGCCGGCCAGGGTACCTTATGCTCCAGCGAGACAGGCACCTGACCCTCCTGGCCCCCAGGGCCGATCACGGGGCTCCCCCAGAGGGCCAAGTCAGGGGGGTCCGGGTGCGCACTCACACCCACCCCGGGCTCTCCTAGGCTGGCGTGTGCCCAGGAGAAGTGAGGACACACGTGCATGAGGCACCAGTCACGGCAGCCAGAAGGTGGGACCACCGAGCCAGATGACATCATGCCGGTCCGCACGGTGGAATATTACTCGGCTGGGAAAGGGGTGACCCTGAGGGCGTTGTGTGGAGTGAAGGAAAGCCGCTCACAAAAGAGCACACCGTGTGTGACTGCACTTCCGCAAAATGTCGAGCGGTTGACTCTGCACACCCAGAACGTAGCTTGGTGGTTCCCTAGGGCGGGGGTTGGGGGAGATGACCAGAGGACTCGGATTTCTCCCCGAGCCAATGAAAATGCTCTAAAGTCGATGGTGGGGATGCTTGCCCATAGTTGTGAGCACACTGGACATCGCAGGCTCATGTACTTTAAATGAGGAAATTGTGGGGCATGTGGGTTACATCCCAGTGATGCTGTTAAAACAACAGCAAGATGTGCAAGGGTCCGGGGACCTCACATGGGGGTGGGCGTCTGGCCTCTCCGTCGCCACCGTGCTCCCTGCGGTGGGCCAGGGTGGGGTGGCCACAGAAGGCCAGATGGGCTTGGGAGGGGACGGCCCAGGGTCCGGCTCCAGTTTGCTGCGGGCAGCCCAGTGTTTGTTCAGGAGGCCCGGGCCCCGCTCCTGACCTGGCCTGAGGCCTCCTCCCCTCCTGCCCTTCTCAGAGCCCTTCCCAGAAGGATGTTTTTCCAGGGATCTGCTGAGCAAACGGCATTTGGACTCTGGCCTGAAGCCTCATGGGGAGGGACCCCACATCCCAGCCCCATCTAGGAGTGGCCTGTTTCCTCTGGACACTCAGATCTGGCTGGAGCCTGGCTCTGCCCTTCCTTAGCCCCTCTGAGCCGTGGGGTCCCCGGGCCGCCAGTCCCACGGGCTATCCCGCGTGTCAGTGAGGCTGCGTGCAGGGCCCGAGCCCCCAGGTGTGAGTGTTTTTATCACTAGGAGGCCTGGGGAGGGGCTCGGGCAGAACTTCCCGTGGTCCCTCCCGGGGAAGACCTGGGACCCTGGCTCGGCAGGAAAGGCCAGAGCTGGGAGGCCCGGGGTGGGGAGGCCTCAGCCTGGAGGCTCCGAGAGCACAGCCCCGCGGCCCGGGAGGGCAGGAGGCCTCCCGGCAGGCNNTCCTGGTCTGGTGGGGAGGGGGGAGGAGGGTGGGAGTCTTCCCAGAAACAGGCCTGTGAGTCACCAGCCGGCCCAGGAAGTGGCTGCCTCCTGTCCAGCCAGCTGACAACTAGGCCTCCGTTTGGACCGTAGAGTAAGAGGCCATTCGCACTTGACCTCAGAGCTGACCGAGAGCCTTCTGCACCCGGAAGGCAGGCGACTGCCGGGCAGCAGTGGATTGGTCTGCAGGAGTGGCATGCCTTGGGGGCAGGAGGGGGCCCCGGGGGCCCTGGGGGGTGTGTGGGAGGAAGGGCCCAGCTGGTGGGGAGCGCTGGGGTCAGAGCAGCCCAAGCCCAGAAGAGAGGCCCTGTGGCTGAGTTAGGCTGCTTCCCAGGCTGAAATTCGGGGACCACCGGGGCGGAGCCCAAGCCTTCAACTCCAGCGACCAGAGCAGCCCAGGGCCCCCCTTTCCCAGCACTCAAGGCCCCTCCGCTCCTGCCCCGCGGCCAAGCTTCCCCGGGGCACCCCCTCCAGCCCTACCTCCTAGCTTTTGCCCGGCCTCTCCCACCCCCAGGAACGTGCCCTCTGGCTCTGGGCAGCCTTGCCTTAGCTCTGTGCTGCCTCTGTGTCTGCCGGGACCTTGGATCCGAGACCACAGCATTGGAAAAGCAGGCTGCAGACGGCCAGAGCCGTCAGGGGCCTTTCAGCGTGCCCGGGGAGACTGAGGCACATCAGTCCGAGGGTCCCCCCACAAGACTGAGCCCTGCTTGCCTCACCAGCCCAGGCACCCCAATGTCCTGATCCTGGCCGCAGGGTGGGGGTCCGCACATCCTCCCAGTGCCCCCCACGCACACCCAGCCCCTCCCCTTGCTTTCCAGAGCCCCAGCTTAGGAGTGTGGGGCACCCAGGAGCCCCTGCATCCGCTCAGCAACACCCCTGCCCCCCACCGACCCAAGGCAGGAATTCCTCCATCACGCAGGCCTGTCCTTGGCTCTCCCTCCAGAGGGGATGGCGATGGGAAGAATGTCGAGGGGCTTTGCTTTCTTGGGTCACAGACACCCTGCTCTCCCCCCACATTGTTCCCAGAGGCCGGAGGAGTGAGTTCTCCCAGACCCCCAGCGACAGCAAATTCCAGAGCCCCCTCCCTTCCTCCCCAGCTGAGTTATCCTTCCCGGTGGAGCCCATTTCCTCCGCTCGGCCCGCCTCCCTCCAGAAGGACCAATTAAGACGGAGGGGGGCCAGGTCACAGGCAGCTCCTGCCCCTCCAGCTGTGCAAACACACTGCGGCCCCAGGGCGACAGGACGGGCGGGGGTCTCTGGCCCCAACTCCTGGCTGTTGGGTAGTGGCCAGGGTGTGGGATTAGGAGCTGGGGGCTCAGGCCCCCTCCTCCCGCAGGAGCTGGACTCCGTCCTGCTCCGTCCCAGCAGGGCTTTGTCAGCACGGCTGGATTCAAGCGGGGGCCAGGGAGGGCAGCGTGGGGAGACCCTCGGGGCTGTTGGGGGCGATGGGCGAGAGACCGCGGAGCCCTGGGCCACCACGAGGGTGTGGAGGAGCCGGGAGAGTGGCAGGATTCGGATCTGTGCCCCCCCCCCCAGGTCCAGGCAGGCCCAGAAGGGGTGGCATGTGTGGCTCTGGGCTCAGGATGGTACCCAAGGTGGAGAGTGGACACCCCGCCCGTGCCTGTGGGTCTGCGGTCACCAGGAGAGCCGCCGGTGGAGAAAGAATTGCCAGTATCTCAAGCAGGTGCCGGGACCAGAGCCCGTCCCCCCGGAGGTGAGGGCAGAGCCCGTGCCCCCCGTAGGTGAGGGCAGGGCCCGTCCCCCCCGTAGGTGAGGGCAGGGCCCGTCTCCCCGGAGGTGAGGACAGAGCCCGTCACCCCCATAGGTGAGGGCGGAGCCCGTGCCCCCCGTAGGTGAGGACGGAGCCCGTGCCCCCCGTAGGTGAGGGCAGGGCCCGTCCCCCCGGAGGTGAGGACGGAGCCCGTGCCCCCCGGAGGTGAGGACCAAAGTGGGTCCAGAGCCCATCCCCCCACGGAGGGATGGAGCTGAAGGCTTGAGGATCGTGGTTCCTGACCCCTGAGAGAAGAGGCAGTGCGGCTGGAGGCCGGGATGAGCCCAGGGTTCAGGGGTGGGGTCGCTGGGAGAGGCAGCCCCGCTAGTGGAATCCTCAGCCCACCGGGAACGGGCTCTACTCGGGCCTGGGCTGGGGCTGCCGTGTAGACGAGCTCTGGGGTGCAGGGATGAGCTTTGGGACCCGGTGCTGGCTGTGAGCGAGCTTCGCGGGGGAGGGGGGCCTGGTTGGAGCCGTGGGGCTTTGGTGTGAGTCCGGGTGCCCCGTGGAGGCAGTGAGTGAGAGGGGAACCCCGGGAGAGGAGGCCCCATCGGGCCGGGTGGCTGTCCCTGACTCTGCCTGTCTGTCCTGAGAGCCTCGCCGGTGAGCCGGGGGCAGCTGTTAATAAAGGAGATCGTGGGTAAGAGGAGGCTCCCCCATGAGCAGCATCTACAGGGCAGTTGCCGGGTGAGGGGCTACCAGGAGTCTCCCCAAAAGCGCTGGCGTCTGAGCCTGGTGCCCGGGCTCAGCTGCTCCCTGGAGGGGGCGGGGCAGGGGCGAACGCAGGGCGCTGCAGACAGGTGCGGAGCCAGCAGCAGGGCTGCCTAGAGAGCCGCGCGTTTCAGGGCAATCAACTCCCCACCAGCCGAAACAGGAGAAAGGCCCGGAGGCCCAGGCCTGCCCGGCCCAAGGCAACGCACTCTGTGGCTGCCACGGGCCCCCCGCCCCCGGGGCCCGGGTTGGGGGCTGCGGGGGGCAGGGGGAGGGCAGAGGGTGGGGTGCTAGTCTGCTGGCTAATTACTGCGGGAGAGGTGTGGGAGAGGGTCTGGTCTGAACCGGGATTCGTTCTTTCAAAGGAAAAGATGCTGTGAACTCAGGTTTATGGCCGGGCTACATGCGTCGGGCCTGCTGTAAAACGGAAGGAAGAAAGGCCGCTGCGTCCAGGACACTCGCTCTGCGGGACCGTCCAGGGCCGCCGAGCGCCGGCCGTGCCAGCAGCGGCATCTGGGATTCCTCCCTTCCCGCCTCCGCGTCTGCCCGTCTGTCTACACTGAGCAGGTACGGCCTGGCCGCTCTGGGATGAGGCACCTGGAGCTGCCAGCAGGAAACCCCCACACAGTACGGCCTGTCCTGCTTCAGCGCCAGGTCCTCACCAGGTGACCCTCCCCTCGAGGACCTGGGGCTCCCAGGCCAGAGCCCTCCCCCTGCACGCCGAGCCAACAACGTGAGCGCCCTCACCCCTTCTGCAGGTGAAGAAACTGAGAGGATCAGCAAATATTTAGGGAGGGCCTAACGTACACCAAGTCCAGTGGAGGAAGAGCCTGCTGTCCCCAAACTGCCCCAAAGGGGCCACTGCTGGGTGGGGAAAGGCCCAGGGCGGCTGGGGGCTGAGGGGTCGCACAGGTAGGACAGGACTCCCCTTCTAGGGAGGCTGAAACCCCTTCTAGGTGGAGTAGTCCGAGAGGACTTCCTGGGGGAGGAGGAAGAATTTCAGGGGCCCTTGGAGGCTGGGCCTCTCTGTGTGGGCCCTAGTTTCCTCCCTGTGAGATGGGAAAGGAGGCTCGTCCTATTTGCTGCGTGGGATTTTTATGAAAAGGAGCGGATGAGCTCATGGACAAGGAGGGCAAGAAGCCTCTCCCCCCTGCGTGCCTCTGCTAATCCATTTGCAAAATGGACCCCAGAGTCATTGTAGCCCCGTGACCACCGGCAACCTAGAGGCCGGGCCCTGGGCAGACCAAGGCTGGCTGGTGGCGCGCACAGAGTCGGGGAGGCAGCTTCGGGGACTCGCCGAGGGCTCGTGAGACGGAGCAGTCAGAGGTCTGCGCCCTGGCCGCAAGGCCAAGGCCAGCAGCAGAGCAAAGAGGAAGTGGGGCCGGTGCAATTTGCTCCTTCGTGTCTTCGATCTCACGAGCTTGTGAAATGAATGGGGGCCGGAAAGCTGCCTGCCTGTGGCCGCACGCAATGATCGGGCCGAGGGGTCACCCAGGAGGCAGANGGCCGACCGACGGGACCCCAGTCCTGGAGGCCCTGCTGGCCACGGAGGCCCAGGCCCGCCCCGGCTTCCGTGCCCCCTGCGCTGGGCTCCCAGCCCCCTCCCCCCACGTGCAGCCACTGACCTCCCTCTGAGAGAAGCCTGCCCCGGTCACGTTGCCCTTGCTGCCTGGGTTCCCCCCCACCCCCTCCCCCGGCACAGAGCACGAGGCCTGGCCCGCGGCTGGAGCCGGCTCTGGTCTTGGAGCTGTCCCGGGTTTGAGCCCCAGCCCAAAGACTGTATCAAGACC
>NW_027527401.1:89002-96701 GCF_008692635.1 Crocuta crocuta | reverse complement strand
GGCTTAAAGGGATCCGCCCCAGAGGCACCAGAGAGCCCTGAGTCAAGGCCAGGGCCACACCCCAGCCCTTGGCCAATGTCCTTGGCCGAGTGTGCCCTCCAGGGCTCCTGTCAGAGAAGGGGAGTTGGGGGGCGGGCGTCAGGCAGGATTCTGGGTGGACTGTACGGGGAGGGGGGAGCCAAGAGAGGTCGGGCCCAGGGCATCAGCCGCCCCGGGGCCGAAGACCTGACCCGGTGAGGAGCTGGCCCCGGGGGGTTGGGCGGCACAGGTACCGCGATGTCGGCTTCCGGCCAGCGAGACCCTCCCTGCTCTCTCGGCACAGAGTCAAGATGCCCTCTGCGTCCCCCAGGCGTGAAGACCCCCCAGAGGACAGCCCTAGAGAATGGGGGGGCAGAGGCTGCGGACTAGCACCCCGAGGCACCCCTGGGCCCAGGCTAGGTTGGGTCTGGGGTCGGGAGGGGCTGTTTGAGACGAGTTATCTAGGCTCCCTGACAGGGCGTGGGATACAGAGCCCAGAGCCCCCAGCCCAGGCAGTTATCAGGGGCCACGGCGAGCGTGACCTCACTAGGCCCAGGTCGGGCACTGGGGCGGGGTGCCCGAGGCATTCCCAGCCCGCCCGATGCCTGCTATCTAGGGCAGCCTCGCCCGGAGATAGCTGCCAGAGCAGAGATAGGCTGGGGACACAGCCGCAGGGCAGGCTCCCGGCCAGGGAGAGGTGAGGCGGGGCCGCGGGAAGGGCATCAGCAGAGCACGGGCTATGGGGCTGAGAGAGGGCCGGCGCAGAGTGCAGGGCCCTGAAGAGAGCCCCGTCTCTGGCCTCCTGCCTGGGGCGCCCTCCTCCAGGACCCCATCAGGGGGCCCTCGCTGTGCTGGCCACACCCTCTGGAGGCCAGGCCCATGCTCTCCCTGTTTGGGAGGGAGCCGCAGGGCACAGGGGGATGTGGCACTCCCCACGGGGCCACCTGCACATGAGGCTCCGGCCGAGCAGCTCTGCCCGGGGCCGCTGGCTCGAGCCGGTGCCCCAGGCGGTGCCTCCTCTGTGCCAAGGCCGGCATGTGGCTCATGGCCCGGGGAGGGAAGGCGACACCTGTCACACGCCCACCCCGAGCCCTGGGGCCTGGCCTGGGCTTCGAGAGAGCAGAGTGGGGCCTGCCCTCCTCCAAGGGGAGGACCCCAGAAAGCCCCCCTCCCACACAGAGGGCCTGGGGGACCCCTCAACCCACCTTCCTGCCGCCCTCGCTATCCTCGAACGAATGCTGGGGCAGAAGCCCCAGAGTTGAGGCTCAGGCCCCAACACGCCCCCTGTGCCCTGCGTCCCAGGCTCGTCTCCTGGGAAGGGCAGCGGTGGGGACAAGACCTCGTGGAGACCTGGGCTCTCTCGGGGGAGACGCAGCGGACACCGCCCTGCCCTGCCTCCCCGGAAAAGGCACTCGTCACCTGGACCCCCTGCCCTGAGCCCCGGAGCCCACAAGGCGGGTCCTGCCAGGGGGTAGGGGTGTGAAGGAAGGGGCCTGGGTCTGAAGCAGCCCCGCCCCCACTTCTCAATCTCCCCACCTGCAAATCAGGCATCTGCCCAAGAACCTCACCATCTAGATGCCCCAGGCTGGCACCCCTGCCTTGGGCGAGAGGGGCGGGCTGGGGCCACCCTGCCTTCTCCAGCATGGGCCCCCCACAGTCAGGACCCACATGTTTGTCTCCTGGGAGCAGGCTTTCAGGGGGGCCCCGGGGGAGATGGTGGGTTCTGCCCGGGCATGTCCAGGACGCCTCTCCAGGACAGGTGAGATCAGAGCTGGGGAGGAGCGGCAGGTGTGGGTGGGTGAATGGGCGTTGGGGGCTCCCAGGACTTTCCAACCAGAGGCCCAGCCTCCCTGCCCCTTCCTGCTCCCCTCCTGCTGGGCGGAGGGCAGGTGGCCTGATGCCCTGGCTTCCTGTTTCCAGAACTGTCCACTGCAGGTGGAGCCGGTGACCAGGGCCTTCCTTCCTCCGCTTGCAGATGGAGAAGGAGCAGAGACGGGACATAACCAGGCCGTGGGCCCCTCCCTGCGGGGGTGCTGCTGGGCAGGGTCCCCACAGGTGGGCTGGGTGGAGGAGGGGGCCGGCCCTGCGAGACGCCTCCTGGAGGCAAGCCCTCCGTCCACACCAGGCCCAGACCCCTCCGGTTGACCTCCACACTGACCCTGGCCGGTTGCCCCGTGTGATTGTGCGGGGTGTGCACTGCTAACACAACTGCCAGTTGTAACTGCAGCAGCCCCGCCCACGTGTGGCATCTTCCTAAAGTGCTTTCTGGAGCGGCTCAAACCTATCGTGGCAACCCCCACCCCCAGCCTCAGGGAAGNACTTTCCACGCGAGCAGGCCGTGCTGGCTCTGCCCGCTCTGTGTCTGCTGCCTGGCCCCGGGCAAGCCATCCCTGCCCCCGCCCCCGGGACTGGGGTGGGAAGCTCCCGGCACAGTCCAAGGGCCGAGGACAGCGCACTGATGCAAGGGTGCCCCTCCTCCAGCGCCTGCTCTGGGTCCCCAGGGCCCCTTGCCACCGTCCTGTGGGGAACAGAGCCCAGACTTCCTGTGCAGGGGCCTAGGCATCCCCCCGCCCCCGCCCTGGGCAGTGCCCACCCCCACACAGGGGCAAACCCTGCTCTGTCCCCCAGCCACACCGCTGCGCCTGCAGCCGCTCGGCCCCCACTCCAACTCATGCTGGCCTTAGGAGGCGGGGCCTGGACCTCCTCCTCCAGGGAGCCCCCTGGGCAGAGCCCATGTCTCTCCCAGGGTCGTGGGAATCCTCAGGAGCCTCTGTGAGGCCTAACTGGGCTCTTGAGACATTTAAAGCCCAGGGGACACAGGAGGCCCTTGACCTCATCCCACGATGGGGCGGCCATGCTCGCCGATCCCGCCAGGCTCTCGGGTCTGCCCGGCCCATCCTCCCAGGTGGCTCTGAGCGCGGAGAGCAGGCACATGCCCGGGCAGGGCCCTCCGCGCTGGCAGCTCCGAGGGTGGCACTCCTACCCCCCCCACTGGCTCATGCCCCCTCAGGGGTCAGTGCTCAGGGAGGTGCCCACCCACAGGTCACACCCCCCTGGCTCTGGGTCTCCTCTTCCTTTCTCCCTCCCTGTCTCCGGCAAACCAGGGATGCAAAGAGGACCCGGCACCACTCAGAGGACACAGAGGCCAGACCTCGGGGCCCTGGTACCACCGTGGACGTGGTGGCCCACTGTCTTCCCCTCATGCTGGGGAGAAGGGGCTGGCACAGCTTAGTGACCCCGACCAGGGAAGAAACACTCTGGCGACCGGCCTCTCTGCGGGCCCTCACCGGCCACATGGCCAAACCGCCTGGTTCGGGTTCTGGGGGAGACACCAGATGCAGGGGTGGGGGTAGAGGGGACCCCCGAGGGGCCGCGGACAGCAGCGGTCCGCAGGCCGGATCCTGGCAGGGCCAGGGCTGGGGCCGGCCGCCCCTGGGCCCGGGGAGGGTGGGGACTTGCTGGTACTCACACCCCGGCCACCTGCCACACCGCCCTCCTCAGCTCAGTATTTTCTCACGCTCAGAGCTGGCAGCGGGGAGCAGGCCAGGCTGGGACTTGTCCGCCTGATCCCGGGAAGGTGGGCGAGGCTTTCCTCTGGGCCCCGGAGGCAGGGGCCAACGCAAGTCCAGACGCGGTCCGTGGGGTGGGGGGGGAGGTTTGCAACACCGGCCCAGCAGCTGCCCAGGCCAGCCCACACGGGCACGCGTCCCGGCCCGCCCGGCTTGCCCCGGCACCCACCCCTGCCAGGGAAGGCAGGGGACACGCTTCCCTTCCTCCTTAGGTCAGAGTCAGGGACCCGGGCCAGGGCCCTGCCCCTCTCTGGCCTCAGTTTCTCCCCGTTGGCACCGGATCAGTGATCGGGAGCCCGGCTGGGACACCTACACGCACCGTGCCCGGCGCCTGGTCGGAGCCTGCAGCGTGGTGGCCTTGCTGACCTCAGGGTTCCGCTCCGGAGAGTGGGGGGCTGGGGCGGCTGCCGTGGCACTGCCAGAGCCCCCGACCAGACAGCCACGCGCTTAAGGCCTTCCTCCTCCTCCTCCTCGTGTCCTGGCTGTGCCTTTGGGACATAATGTGAGGAGCTCCTAAGGGCTCCTGTGGAGTGAGGGCGGCACAGAGGCCTGTGGGCCCTGAGCACTGGGCCTCACGCAGCCCCGGGCTGAGAGGTGGGATCCAGCGGGCCAGAGCTGGGGGCTTCCCCTGCCCCAGTCACCAGCCAGTCCTCCGGGAGCCAGTCCCTCTGGTGACAGACCGTGATCCGTCAGCAAACCCGTTTCATCTGTGGTCGGGCCAGCACGTGGGTCTCTGTGCGTCCCCCCGGGCCCCGGGGCGTGTCTGCACTGCTCTCTGGGCACCGCCCCCACAGGGCTAGCCGGGACCCAGGCCAGGGTAGCTTCCGCGCACCCCTGTCGGTCAGATTTGGCACTGTGGGTGCTCTATCTCATCGGCGCCCCTCACCGGGCAGGCAGGTGGGCACCGGGACACAGGCCTCTGGGAAAAGGGACCCCCACCAGCTCTAAGCTGTTTCTGCGAGAGTCCCGGCTGCTGTCAGAGGCTGGGAGGGTGAGACGCAGGTCCTCCGGGAGGCAGCCCCGTGATGCCCCTCTGCTCTCCGGCAACCCCCGGGGCAGGCGTGGGAATGTGACTACCAGAAACAGCCGTCCCCCGGGGGATCAGCTGCTGGGTGCTGGCCAAGAACGCGCTGATCCAAAGAGGAAGCGAAGGGCCCTACGCAACTCGACGCGAGCCGATGGGGGCAGACACGGGCTGAACCCCGGCTGTGCCCCCATCCCAGCCACATGCCGACTCGTCACCCCAGGAACACACTGACCCTTGACCATAGCCATGCGCTGACTCCTGTCCCCATTCACCACTTGACTCATCGCCCCAGGCACAGACTGAGCCCCGACCTCCGTCCGATCCAAGTCCTGGATTGGTTTCCAATCCCAGCTATGGACCGAACCCTGACTCCTACCAGGCCCCTGTTCCCAGGTGCAGACTGAGCCTGGCTCCAAGCGGAGCTCCAGCTTCATCCCTGCAGATCTCAGACTGTACCCCCACGCCCCTCCGGCTGTCTGCGTTCTCACCCCCAGACTGGGATCACTCTGGGCTGTATTAGCAGAGGCCAAGCCTCAGAGTCTAGAAGGTGACAGTTTGGTCTGCTGGATGCTGTGTCCCCTCCTGGTCCTGCATTTTCAAAGGGGACTCAGACCAGGTAGAGGGGAGTGGGGGAGGGCAGAGTACAGAGGGAGCCGGGACTGGCTGGTGCAGAGTGGGGTGCTTGGTCACCCCGGTGGGACCCTTTGTTTGCTAAGCACTCTCTGTGTATCTGCATGTGGCTTCCACCAGGCTGTCTTCCCAGCCAGCCCTGAAAGGTGGAAAGTGCCTGCCCCGCTTTGTGGAAGAGGAACATGGCTAGACAGGGTCAATGATTTGCCGATGTGCACGTCACATGGCCCAAGTCGGTGTGACCCGAAGCCCAAAGCCCGTCAGTCAGCTGCTGGCTGGAGACAGACCTCAGCCCCATCCTACACAGTCTACCTGCTGTGGGGCCAGGGGCTGCCCTGAGCGGACCGGCTGCCTTCAGGGGAGGGAGGTGCAACCAGATGGGCTGGGAAGTCAGAGCCAGACCAGGTCCCCGGGTGGGGGGTCAGCCTGGGCTCTTAGGTCCCCATAGCCAACAGCTTCGGCTCCCTAGGCCTCCAGGGTCCAGGCTGGGAATCCTGCATTTGCGGGGGGTGGGAGGGTACGGGAGAAGCTGTGTGTTTGAGGCTCTGATCTCTGTGCCTTATCGCTGCCTGTTTGCCCATCGAGAGTTCAAACACGGCGGAGGTCACGGGGGTGTGGGGAGAGGCTGACGATATTTGCTCAGTCTCTCCAGGCAGTGTTACAAATAGCAAGGAGCTTCTCAGCCCGGGGAGGTGGGGGGGATCCCCCGCGGGCACCAGATGCCAGGTGGCGTGCCTGAGTGTTGACATTCCCCGGCTCCAAGGTTGGCTTCCCATGGCGATGGACCGTGAGGGCGCGGCCGGAGGGGCTCTTTCTCATAGGAAAGCCCTGAGGAATGGCCGCACCCCACGCCGGCCCAGCCAGCACCTGGACGGTGGGAAAATCCACTTGCAGCCTCCCGGGTCGCGGGCCCCTCCCCCTGTGCTGCCATCTAGGACGGGGCAGGGATGCCCCTGGAGGAGGCCGGGTCCAGCCCAGGTCAGTGCCCATCGGGGCTCTGTTCTCTGCCGGAGGGAGACAGTGCACTCTGGTGGCTAAGACACTGGAAGTTTCCGTGAGCTCTGGCGGTATGTGACTTGTGCAGCCTCAGTTTCCCAGCTGTTAAGTGGGGTCCTGTGGGCCCCACATCACAGAAGTGTGGGGAGACTGAGCCCGGCAGGCCCTCCCCGCCTCACCCCCACAGGCTGCCCCTGCGCTGAGCCCGTGCCCTCTCCCCAAGATGCGCTCAGCAGGCCGCCACCCAGCCACTCCACAGCTGCTTTTCCTTCTGGGTTTACTGGGCCTTAATCATCATCACTCAGTTTGTGCGGCCTCTGGTTCGCTTCAGAGCCATCCTGTCTGGGCAGCTTCGGTGCCCCCAGGGATGGGCGTCTGTCTGCTGCTGCCCGAGGCCACGGGGCCCTGGGGCAGCTCCCAGGCATTAGGAGCCAGAGGAGCCAGAGCGAGTCTGGGAGCCGCCTGTGCTCCAGGCCACAGAGGGGCAGCAGGACCCGCATGCAGCCTGGGCCAGGCTCACAGGTCTGGGCAAGCAGGCCAGTCCCAGGCAAGGCCGGCGTGGCCGGGGTGGCTGGGTGGCCCGCCTGGCCGGCATGGGGCAAGTTCAGGGCCAGGCTGCGGGAGACCTGGGTGGGCCCGAGGACCCTGCCTTCCCAAGCCCTTACCTCCGTAAAACACAAAAACAGCGAAAATTAAGACTTTATGGCTTCATTGGTCTAAAAACAAATATATTAATATCACACATGAAAGCATTTTTTTGTTCTAAAAGTTTCATATTTTTTTCCTCCTGATTTTTAAAAGATTCTAAAATACTATGTGGAGCCCCTGAAAGTCTCTTGGGCCCTGGTCCTTGACTTGGGGGCGCAGAGGAGGGGCCCCCCTGGGCTGGGGGGTCAGGGAAGCAGTTCAGAAGATGCGTGGCCAGAGCCAAGACCCAGGCTGGAGAGGAGCCGCGAGGGAGGAGGGAAAAGGCAGAGCCTGGAGGTTGGGGAGCCTCCAGGTAAGGAGGCCTGTGCCTTCTCCTGGGGCCCGACCCCCTGGGGGCATGCCGCTGGGCAGGTGGGGGTGGGGGGGCCCAGGTCACAACCTGAAGCCAGGGCAGATCCTGCAGCGGGTGTTGGGGTGAGGCAGGGGTCCCCGCAGGAAAGGGGCTGGCTTAGCCCCACGCCTCAGTTTCTCCACCTGCACAATGACAAGTTGTCCTAGAGGGGCTCCAGGGGGGTTCCCGACAGCTCACGGAAGGAACCGGGCCCGTGGCAGGGAAGGGGGCAGTTATCTGAGCTGAGGGGTCTTCGCCCAGCATTCCAGGAGGAAGATGGGGTGAGAGTGGGGGCGGGGCGGCTCGCTGTACCCCCTGCACTGAGGCTTCCCAGCTACAGAGCTCTGCCTGCCTCCACCCTCCCTTCCTGGGGCTTGGGGCCCAGGGCCCCGCGGCCCGCCCCTCCCCCCCACCCCCCAC
>NW_027527401.1:87783-88899 GCF_008692635.1 Crocuta crocuta | reverse complement strand
CCGTGCAAGCCCCTCCCCTCCCCTTCTGGCTCCTTGGGGCCAAACTGCCATCAATCAGGCCGCAGGCAGCACCTGCTGGTCTCTTTCCCACGTTCCGCTGCCTGCTCAGCCTGCACCGGATCCGGGGGAGCACGGCGCCCAGCAGCCCCTTGAGGACCCAGGGCCGGGACTGACCCGGCCTGGGGGCTGCAGGAGAGCCCGCGACCTGAGTGCTTACCAGGAGCGGCCAGACCGTGCGTCGCCTGGCACAGAACTACCAACCTGTTTCACAGATGAGAAAACTAGGGCTCCCCAGGCTCCCCTGCCCTTGGCTTTGTACCTGCAGGGAGAGGAGCACAGGCGGGAGCCGCCCGAGGCCCGAGACCCCGGACGGACGGACGGGCGGGCGGGGGCGCCCTCTCCTCACTGAGTTGTGCTTAGGGCGGCCCGGCAGGCGGCAGGAGCTGTGCCTGGTTCCAGGCTGGCTGACCTGGGGTTCCCTGCGTCCTGCCGGGGGGGCCCGGGGGCTCGCGCAGGCACTGCCCCAGCCAGCTCCCCACTCTGCTCCCGGGCTCCCCAGGCAGCCCTGGCCCGAAGCACAGACTGCACGACCAGGACACCGGCCCTCAGAAGCTTTCCGGGTTTCTTCTGGGCAAACAAAGGCCCTGCCGACCATACACGGCTGCTCTGATTCCAGGGGGGCGGGGGACGGGCACCCCCACCCCCCACCTTTGCACAATGGAAGCACCCCTTAGCCCGTGCGGCCCTCCCTGCTTAGGGCTCCCCAAACCCCTGATTCCCCCCCCCAACCAGGCTCCCTCCAGGACCAGGGGCCTGAGCACCAAAGGGAGGAGGGAGAGCGCTGGTTCCCTCAGGCCCAGCCTCCTCCCCGGGGCCTCCTCCCCAGGGCCCCGCCCACCCCTCCCCCAGTGACAAAGCACTGCCACCAGAGGGGGATCCCCACCTGCTCTGCCCCTCCTGAGCCCCAAGCCCCAGACCCCTTCCGGATCATCGCCAGGCTCCTCCCTGCCCGGGCGGGGTCATGCTGCTCCCCTCCCCACACCAGGGGGCCAGCCTCTCACCCGGCAGGCGCACCCTGGGTCACTGCCCTCAGGCCTGCCCTCCCAGCCTCCCCCA
>NW_027527401.1:78627-87537 GCF_008692635.1 Crocuta crocuta | reverse complement strand
TGTGGGTCGTGGAAACAGCTCAGCGAGGCCAGCAGCGCCCCCACACTTCCCACTAGCTCTTGGGGCTCAGCCCTCCGCCCCCAGGAGCCAGTCTCTCTCTGCAGAGCCCTCCCCACCCCAGCCCCGCACCGGCCCCCAGGATCTGTTCCCAAGCTCCGGACGCCACCTGGTGGGCCAAGTGGGCACTGCAGGGGCTCCTCCACTCAACCCTTGCCGCCCCTATGGGGCTTGGGCGGGGAGGGGCTCAGGAGGAGAGGTGTTGAGATGAGGAGGGGGCTCAGGAGGGGAGGGACTGAGGTGAGGAGGGGGCTCAGGAGGGGAGGGCCCTAGATGAGATGGATCAGAGGCATCCTGCGAGTTGGGGATGATTTGAGGAGCCTTGGGCGCGCGCACGCACACACACACACACAAACACGCAGCTGTTCCTGGACCCACACCGCCCGCCCATCCCCTGCCCCCCCACCCGCTGACTGTGGGCAGCTCAGATTCAGCTGCCCAATCCCAGAGGGCCTGCAGGAGACGCCCTGCGGGTAGAGGCCCTGTGGGTGATGGGAACCCCGAGGTCTGGTGAGGCCACAGCCTGGTGAGACAGGGACCCCTTGCTCTGACAGGCTGAGGCAGGACTGGGAGCCCTGGGTTCCACATCTGGCTGGCTCCCGCCCCAGCCCCACTGCAGGAGGAAGGGGACCCAAGACCCCCTCTCCAGACAAACCCCGGTCCAGAGTCAGGACCCTGGACAGAGGGCAGGCCTGCCCCTCCTGAAAACAGAAAATGCTCAAGCAATGGAGATGATCAATAAAACCAAAGGCAGGTTATTTGACAAGATCAGTAAGACCCGAGTTTCCAGCTGGGCTGATGGGAGGAGACACGAATGGCCAGTGCTGGCGGCGGAAGAGGGGCTGTCACCTCCCAGCCTACAGACATTACAAGAATAATAAAATAATATAAAATAAAATAATAGTTGCTATTAGTAACTCGATGACCAAAAATCTGACAACTTGGACAAAATGGAAAAATTCCTTGAAAGACATGAATGATTAGAACAGGCACAAGAAAATATACGTAATCAGAAAAGCCATGTATCCATTAGAGATTCCATTTATAATTTAAAATCTTGCCTCAAGGAAAACTCCTGGTCCAGACGGCTTTGCTGGTGAATGTGACCAAACATTCATGGAGGAAACATCAATTCTGTACCGACTGTCACAGAAAATAAAATTCAGTGAGGCCACCATATTCTCAGATCAAAACCAGACAAGATATCACAAGAAAAGAAAATTATAGGCCAATGTCTTTCATACACATGGACACAAAAATCTTTTAACAAAATATTAGTGCATCTAATTGAGCAATCTATAAAAACGGCTCTACGCTTTGACCGGGGGAGTTTACCCCGGGAATGCAAGGCTGGTTCAATGTTCTAAAACTGATGAAGGTAACCCGCTCTATCGGCAGCTTCACCAAGAAAGCCCATGTGCTGTTACTGACGGATGAGCAAAGGCACATGACAACACGGGGCACCACTCATGGTAAGAACCCTCAGCCGGCTCGGGAGGGAAGGGAACTTACTCAGCCTGAGAAGAGCATCTACACAAAATCAGTAGAGTCTTGCTCAGTGGTGAGGGGCTGAGTGCTGCCCCCAAGGCCAGGGACAGGGCGTGGACGTCCACGCTCGCCACCTCTAGCCTGCCTTGTAGGGGTCCCAGCCAGGGCGAGAGGGCAAGAAGAGGAACCGGAAGACATGATGGTATAAGTAGAGCCTAAAATGACAAACACAGCTGCTGGAAGGGATAAGAAAATTTATTAAGGTTGAGGAGCAAAGGGTCGGTTCAGAAAAAATCGATTACATTTCTATACGCTAACGAGGAAGCACTGGAACGCGGCATTTAATTTATTTTTTTAAGTTTGTTTGTTTTGAGAGAGAGAGAAAGAGGCAGGGGCAGAGAGAGAGGGAGAGACAGATCCGAAGCTCCTCACTGTCAGCACGGAGCCCAATGCAGGGCTCGAATTCACGAACTGCAAGATCATGACCTGAGCTGACATCAAGAGTTGGATGCTTAACTGACTGAGCCCCCCAGGCGACCCAGAAAGTGACATTTTACATTTTACAACATCAAAACATCACATACATAGGAACTAAAATAATGAATAAACAAAAAACAGAGAAGAATTTCAAATGGAAAAGTTTACCTAACATATGTTGGTAAAGAAATTGGAAAATTCTATATTTCTAAGATACCGACTTTCTCTGAAATGTGTAGAATCCCTAAAAATTCTATCAAAATCCCATCAGGATTGTATTTATTTAAAAAATGGTTTTTAAGTTTACTTATTTATAATTTCTGAAAGAGAGAGAGAGAACAAGCTGGGGAGGGGCAGAGAGAGAGGGGAGACACAGAATCCGAAGCAGCTCCAGGCCCTGAGCCGTCAGCACAGAGCCCGATGTGGGGCTCCAACCCACGAACCATGAGATCGTGACCTGAGCCCCCATCAGGCTTTTAAAAAGTTTTTGACAAGATGATTCTGATTTGAAGTGGACTATGGAGGGTTTGGAAGCCAAGGGAATTATGAGAAAGTAGAGCCAGTTGGAGGCCATGCATCATGAAGACCAGGACGGAAGCTGGGGCTGCCCGGACAGCAGAACCAGGGCTCCAGAGAGAGACCCCGCAACACATGAGCAACTGATTTTCAAGATGCCAGGTCAAGGGGCACCGGGGGGCTCAGTCAGTTAAGTGTCCGACTTCGGCTCAGGTCATGATCTCAAAAGATACCTAAATGAATAGCAGACCAGAAACTGGGTAAATTCACAGCACAATCTTTGACAAAGGATTTGTGTTCAGAATATGTAAAGAGCACCGACAACTAATAAAAGCCAGACAGGGGCGCCTGGGTGGCTTAGTCGGTTAAGCGTCCGACTTTCGCTTGGGTCATGATCTCGCAGTTCGTGGGTTCCAGCCCCGCGTCGGGCTCTGTGCTGACTGCCAGCTCAGAGCCTGGAGCCTGTTTCAGTCTGTGACTCCCTCTCTCTCTGACCCTCCCCTGCTCACGCTGTCTCTCTCTCTCTCTCCTAGAAATAAATAAAAAACATTAAAAAAAAAAAGCCAGACAACCCCATTTTTTTAAGCATGCAAAATATCTGTGCATTTCACAAGAAGAGATGTGCAAATGGCCGATGTCACAGAAAGGTGCCCGACATCGGGAGTCATCGGGGTAATGCAAATTAAAATCACGGTGAGGTACCAGCGCATGCCCACTGGAGGAGCTAAAATCCGAAGACTGGCAAGGCCGACTACTGGTAAGCACACTTAGCTCCGAAGCGCACGGATTTTGCCGGTGTGGGTGTAAAGTGACACGCCCAGTCCAGGACTCTGGGAGATTCTTACTGAGTTGAGTGTGTCTGCCCAGAACCCCTGGCAGCCCAGCTATCCAGCATGCGTCCCGGAGAAATGAAAACACGTCGCCGTATCAGTTTCCTGTTCCAGTGAAACAAATCGCCACGAGCTTGGTTAGCTCACGGGTCTGTGGGTCCGAAGTCCTGTGCGGTACCGGACTCACAGGGCAACATGTAAGGCCCGTCAGGCCGGGCTTACCCGGAGGCTCGGGGAACAGTCAGCTTCAGCATTCAGGTTGTTGACCCGATCCGGCTTTTGCTTTTAGGACCCGGGCCCCCATGTCCTTGCTGGTTGTTCCTGTGCTCCTAAAGGCCACCCTCGCCCTGGCTGACGTGCCCTCTGTATGTAACGCACCAGCAGCACAGAGATCTTCCCTGCCCCGCTCTCCGCCTCCAGAGAAAACCCTCTGCCTGTGATGAGGTTTTTCTCACCCAGATGATCTCCTTTGTCTGCGCCAGTGCAACTTGGTGTAGGAGTAATAATATGTGCTGGTGCTCACAGACCCCACCTCGCTCAGGATGGAGGGGACAGGGGCCAGCCTCAGAATCGGCCTCGCGCAGTCACCAGCGGCCTTGTGTGAGAATGTTCCAGAAGCCAAGACACGGAAGCCCATCAAACGTCCGTCAGCAGGTGAGCGGCTCGGCGAGTGCGCTGTGGCCACTCTGGACATGCTGGGCACTAACGGGGAGGAGGGCCCAGGACGGTCCCCGCGGGACGACGGGGCGGCTGCTGGAAGCCACTGCGCAGGATACCGAAGCGGACCGAGCAAGCGAGCGGGCTTGGCTCTGTTGTCCCTGTTGGAGCGGTGGGGGGGGGGGCTGGCATGGCCAAGTGGTGAAGGGTCGCACAGCGTACTCACGCGGCCGCGTGCAAATGCAGGGTCCCCTCCCTGCTCTGCCATCAAGCAGGCCTAGAGGCACAGTTCCCAGCCGCGGCTAGCACACCTGCACCCCGACCTCCCGTCCCGTGTGCCCCCCACACCGTGCGATGACAGGGGTGTCCCCAGACCCCCGCCCCAGGCCAGGCACGAGGAACACATCAGACAGACCCCAGCTGAGGGCCGTTCTGCGGACGCCCAGCCCTTGCCTCCCAGGAACATCAAGGTCGTCAAAACTGAGGGAAGTCTGAGAATCCGCCCCGGCCCGGAGCAGCCCTCAGGGCGGCTGCTGCAGGGAGGGTCCGGGTGGGACCCTGGGACAGAGGAGGAGGTAGGTAAAAACAAAGAAAATCTGAATCAAGTTCAAACGTATAGTTTATGACAACGTATGACCATTCAGTCCTCAATCTGGACACACCACCGTCATGGGCACAGGGGAGGCACGTGCGGACCGTCTGAAGGTCTCTGACCCCCCGGGGTGAGCGTAAACCAAGTCTAAGGTAATAAGTTCACACCCCTTACAGCGTGGGCCACAGCCACACGCTGCCACGCACAGCCACGCGGGGTGGCAGGGGCGGCGGACAACGGGGCAGATTCGTAAAATCCAAGCTCTGTTCCCGGTAAACCAAAGCACATGCTCATGGATGGAAAACATCAGAAGGGAGTGACACTGTGGAGGCCGCAGCCTCACTTTGCTTTCCAGAGAGGCTCAGGACGGGGCTCGGGTCTGTTTTTAAAACTGTCCTCGAGGGTCGTGCTGGAAGTGTCCGGTGTCCATTCACTGCCTATGTTGGCCCAGCGGCCGCGTGGGGGAGTCCTCCAGGGGCCCAGGGGCCGCGTGGGGGAGTCCTCCAGGGGCCGCGTGGGGGTGTCCTCCAGCGGCCGCGTGGGGGAGTCCTCCAGGGGCCACGTGGGGGAGTCCTCCAGGGGCCACGTGGGGGAGTCCTCCACGGCAGGCCTGCCCCTCCCTGGGGGAACGCCTTCTGTGTCTCAACTTACGTTTTTAAAAACATTATTATTTCTAATTGTGGTAAAGTACACATAACATAACATTTACCGTCTTGACTGCTAAGGGCACAGGTTAGAGGTGTCACGGGCATTCAGTGCACTGCAGCTGCCCTTCTGTCTGTCTGTCCCTAGAACGTCTCTATCTTCTCAGTCTGAGTCCCTCCCCTNATCCCCACAGATCCAAGAGCAGTGAGTCCTCTCTCTTGTTCGTTGCTTGAAGCCGTTTTGTTCTCAAAAGCCTGCCTCCTGGGGCCCTTGGGCCCCCTGTCCCCTCTGCACCAGTCACTCCTTAAGCCTGAGGCTCACCTGTGATCCTGGCACTTGTTTTATCCATCACCACGGGAACCCCCCTGTGGGCCTTCCACCCGCGAGGCCCAGAGACTTCGAGCCAGTCCCCCCCGAGNGGGGGGGGGGGGGGGGGCCAGCCTCTGCCCTTCCTGTTCCTGCCCTGTGGCCTATGGCCGGGCACGGCCCAGCATGGTCCCCACGTGATGGACGGCAGAGCCTGAGTGCTGTCACAGAGCAGTGGACGGAGGAGGGCAGCTCTGAGGGCCAGTGCCAGGGCCCTGGGGCCCAGAGCCATGGAGCCCCGGCCCCCCAGCCCCCCGTGAGGCCTGAGGCTCCCAGCAGCAATGCCGAGATCCCACCAGCTGGGCCACTTGCAGGGGCTAGGACCTCAGGCAGGGGTGTGGCACGGCTCCGGCGGGGAAGCCTCTCAGGTGAGCTCCCTGGGAGGGTAGCCTGGCCCCTTGCGGAGGAGGGGCGCCCACCTGCCAAGGGCAGGTTCTCACTAACACAAGGAACTGAGCTTGGCCTTCTGGACCCCGTACATCTTTTAGGCACATTTGGGAAGAGACAGCACACAGGGATGCCCTGTACAGTTGCACAGGTTGTCAGGGAAGTGTTCCTGCCCGTACGTGTCCCTCACTCGGGGCCCCAGGCCTGCCCAAAGCCAGGTCCAGGGCTGGGGTGGTGCTGGCTGTACCCCCCAGGCCTGGGCGAGTTCCAGGGCCTGGCCCACGTGGTGAAACACCGCCGCCCGGTGGTCAGTGGGTGAACTGCATGGGGCCCTGCCGACCCGCCCCTCGCGGCCTGCAGGGCGGTGAGACCACCAGGCTGAGTCAGGAAGGGGTCTCCCGGAGGCTCCGCTCAGGGCCCTCCCTGCGCCACACCCTTCCTCCGGGCCCCGAGGGACAGGAATGCGCAGGCCACCGTGTTGACCCTCAGGGCAGGAAGGCCCTGGTGCCGCTGAGTGCCAGTCCCAGGGTCTGGGGTGTGGGCTGAGACCCCTGCTCCCGGTGAGCCCCCCAGCACGGAGGTGGGAGCCAAGTGTCATGTAGCCCCTAAGGGTCCCCCAGGGGTGTGGTCACAGAAGTGAGGAGCCGGCGGGGGCAGGACACGGGGCTCTCCCGGGACACCCTGGGTGTCCCCGGGGCAGCCCAGATGGATGAGGTCAGCAAGGGAGGCTGGAAACCACCAGGGACTTCCTCTGGCCTCTCGGGTCAGCAGCAGGGCCTCCAGCCAGACGGGTCCCAAGCGTGGACGTGCTCTGGACACCAGTGCCGGGCCCTCCGTGGCCCCCGTGCACACCCGGTCCCCAGCTCTCCAGCACCGCTCCCACCATGGGAAGGGGAAGCAGGCCCCGGCGGGCCCAGCAATCCTGAGGGACCTAGCTGATCACCGGGCAGCAGGAGTCCGGGCTGGGTCCCTCCCTCTCTGCCCCGTGGGTCGCCCGCCCCAGCCGGGACCGCCAGGAGGGGCTCTCACAGCCAGACGCTGGCCGAATGCTGCCCGCGGCAGGGACACAGCTGTCTCCTGATCCTGGGTGAGGGCACGGAGGTCACATCCCACGCAGAGCCAGGGCCTGAGCCCCAAGACCAGTCTCTCCTCGTTCCCCATATTTCAAAAGACTGGCCAGCCCCTCTCCACCCAGGAGAAGCCTGGGATTAGAGAGATGTAAGCATCTGGGGCTCTTCTGCCCTATGCAGAAATGGGGGGGCCCTGCCGCGGGCTCTGGGTGCCTTCATGTGGTCTGTGTCACTGGGACAGCCTGAGTGACCACGGAGGCCGGGGCAGTGGCCACCGGACCCTGCTGCCCGTGGCTGCGTACCATACCGTGTCACCAGGGCCCAGGTCCCACCAGGACGGGGACTCTCTCCGCTGGCCTCACCCTGACACCCTCCCGGAGCTGACGAAGTCCCCACTGCCGGGCCTCTGACCTGACAGTCAGGTTCCCCGGGCACCAGGACTGAAAAACTCCTCTGTGCGCTGATCTGTTTATTCTGGAGATGGGAAAAATTAGCCAACCTCAGTTTACATGGTTATAGTTTTACAGGCCTTTCAGACAAAGCCTCAGCCCAGCCCATTTCACAGGAAGGAAGTCTGAGGCTCCAGACAGACTTAGCTGCCTCCTGGGGCCTGGAGCCTGGAGCCTGGGGCCTGGGGCCATCAGGTGGGGGGGGGGAGGGGCAGCACGACCGCCAACCCAGGGCCCATTGCAGGGACACTCATACCCAGCTCAGCATTTAGTATGTGGGGGGGCGGAGGACAGCTGTGCACTGCGTCCTGACGGGCCCCTGGGGACCAGCTGTGTTCCCCTGAAGACCCCCCTCCTGTGTCCTCCCAGGCAGTGGTGGGGAGGGGGGAGTCTTGTGGGGTGTGTGGGTGCAGCAACTGCCGGGGCGTCAGCGGGAGGCCTGCCGTGGCCAGGCTGCGGCTCTGTGGATGGCGCTGAAGGCGGGGCCGTCCCCGCCCCCCCCCCCCCCCCCCCTGCCTCTGCTTTCATGCCACACTCGGTGGGCAGAAGGTCCCGGAAGCTGAGCATGAAGGACCACTGACCTGGCTGGTCTGGGTCCCTGTCCTCACCAGCCCGATGTCCTGCAAGTCAGCCCTTGGGAGGGGAGAGGGGGGCCGTGGATGATGCCGACCACTGGCACAGCCTCGCCCTGACCCGCCCCCACCAGAGGGCAGTGGGCGCCAGGCTGGACGGCCGGGGCGGGAGGCTGGTGTGGCCGGGACGCCACCTTGCGGTTCCCTCCGAAGTGGAGCCCACGGCGCCTGCCCCCAAGTGTGGTGTGAAGGGTCCACGGGACAAGACCCCTGTACCCCCATCCCCATGCTAACCGCGGGTCCTTGCGGGAACCCCCACTGGGCCCCCCACGCCCGCTGCCTGCAGCCACATCCTCAAATCTGTTCATCAAGACGATCTTCACAAAGAAAACACACAACGTGCGGATCCTAGGAGTGTGGTGACCCCCCGGGGGAGCCCCGCCCGCCTGCGTCCATTCCCAGCGTGCCGCAGGGTCGGGGGGGGGGCAAGCCCCACCAGGGCCCTCGCCAGCCCGTGTCGGGACTGCGGATCCTTACAGGGTACAGGGCGCCTGCCCCGGCCCGCCTGGCAGACGGGAGAACGTTGTTCGCTGTCAGGTCACCCCCCGCGGCAGGCAGTGAGAGCCCGAGCCCAGGAGGCCAGGGGGCCTGCCCCCGCCACCCCCACCGCCTCACCCCGTCCAGCCTCCCCTTGCCCCTGCGCAGTGCCTGGCGGGGTGGCCGGGAGCAGGCAGGAAGGCGGGCAGAGAGGAGCGTTTCCGCAGGGACCCCGCGGCCCGGCGGGTGCAGGGCTGAAAAGGGCCC
>NW_027527401.1:61263-77963 GCF_008692635.1 Crocuta crocuta | reverse complement strand
CAGTCAGCCTGCCCTGCCGGGGCGGGAGGGCCAGGGCCCCGCGGTGGCCCCCTCCCCCTCCGCCTCCCCCTCCTCCGCCTCTCTGCCCCTGTGCTCAGCGGCCTGGGGGAGTCTGGGGCCCCGGTAGCAAGGGCTCCTGGCCCAGCCGGGAACCTGGACCAAGCGGTTCTCAGCCACCAAGGCCTCCTTCCCGCCGCTCCCCTCCCCTCGGGCCAGTGCTCTCTCTAGGCTCTCAAGAAGCAGGGGAGCAGGTCCCTCCCTCCCCAGCGCCTCTGCGCACAGCGCTCCTGTGAAAAGACCCCGGGGAGGCTCGGGCCTGGCTCAGCCTGTGTGCTGCCCCCTGGGGACCCGGCTCCCAAGCTACTCTACCTGCCGTCTGACCTGAAATGACCTCGTCATCATGAGTCTGACATCGGGCAGAGAGGGGAGCCTGAGCGGTACCCCCACTGCCCGCGGTGACTGCGACTCGTGGCCGCACAGCAGGTCTGGCAGGCGGGGCTGAGGTGGCTTCTGGCCCCGGAAGTGGTCTCTCCCCCCCGCGGGCTCCAGGGGTTGCCCTTGGCTGAGGACAGGGCACTTTCCCGAGGGTGGGCACCCGGCCGCCGAGGGCGCTGCAGACGGGGCCCAGGAGGGCTGGGGCCACACCAGGCCCCGAGAGTGGGGCCAAGGGCCTGGCCCCGAAGATGCACCCTCCTGGGCTGGGGTCCCCCCAGATACGCCCCCCCATCTCGTGGGGTGAGAGCCCGTCCTGGATATCTCCCAGGCCATCAGTGCAGCCCCGCGGGCAGCCGCTCAGGCAGGGCCCCACTGGATTCTTCTCGTTCCCGGCTTCGTGCAGTCCACGTGCCTCGCAGCTCACCGTGGGAAGGGCACGATTCTGGGGTCTGCTATATTCCATTACAATTTTTTTTAATGTTTATTCATTTTTGAGAGAGAGAGACAGAACGTGAGCAGGGGAGGGTCAGAGAGAGAGGGAGACACAGAATCCAAAACAGTCCCCAGGCTCTCAGCTGTCAGCACAGAGCCCGACGCGGGGCTCAAACCCACGAACCGTGAGATCATGACCTGAGCTGAAGTCGGACGCTGAACCCACTGAGCCTCCCGGGCGCCTCTGGCAAATTCCACTGTGATTTCTCCTAAGTTGTGGGAGCGCATATATAACACAGTTTGGGGGAATGGACTGCACTCACACTGCTGTGCAGCCCCCACGGGCATNGAAACACACTTCCTACCTCAACCGCCAGGCCTGCCCTCACGGCACCTCAAAACGGAACCACACAGCGCTTGCCCTGCTGTGTCTGGCTTCTCCCGCTCAGCACATTTTTGAGGCCCCTCTGTGTGGGCACTTCACCCCTTCTTATGGCTGAACAGTGTTTCGTGGCGCGGAAATGCCACACCCCTCCGTGGCTGCGCAGGTGGCTGCGTGAACCGTAATCCCGAGCGGCGGGTGTCCCGCAGGTCCCCCTGGCCCAGTGTCTGCTGTCCAGCCGCCCCGCGCCCGGGGTGGAGAGGCTGCACCGAGCGGCCGTTCTGTGTTCACTCTTGGAAAAGCCATAAGCGGCCGCTTCCGCTATAAACCGTGGTCACCGGACCGTGGGATCCCCTGTGGCGACGGGCAGGAACACGGCACAGACCGTCTGGAGCAGAGCGCAGGGGGCGGCCGAGGTGGGTGGGGTGACCGTGAGGAGTGTGGGGTGCTCAGGGTGGGCCGGGGGTGTCCTACAGGTCGGCCGGGGCGGGGACCGCCTGGGGGAGCACATTTACCAGAATCGTGGAACTGCGTCCAGGACGTGTGCGTCCCGGACGGGAGGGCAGCGAGCACACTGCGGCAGAGGCGGACCGCAGGCCTGTGCACACCCCGGTCCCGCGGGCCCACTCTGGAGGGCGCGGTGGCGATGCGTCCGAGCGGCCCACGGCGTGCGACACAAGCAGCATCCGCCGGAGTGTCGGTGGCGGGGAGCCCACCGTGAGGACAGGGGTCGGCGCGCAGACTCTGCGCTTTCCTCTCACTGTGAACCCCAAACTGCGGGGGAAAATGGTCTGTCGGGAAGTGTACGTGCCTTGTTGTAAGTGTTGAACGTAACTCAGCCCCCAGCTGACCTCGAGGACAGGGCAGCCTAGCGGGGAGCCGCTCTGCGCACGCCCGTGCGCCCTCGCCCCTGCAAACGGCGGGCCTCGCAGGCACGGAGGGGCCCTGTAAACACCAGGCGGCGGGGCGCGAGGCGCGGCCCTTTCTGGGCAGCTTTCGTGCTTCAGATCCACTGGCTCTTTCAGAACCGGCACGTATCACTTCACGGCCCCGACAATGCACAAAAACATCTATTTTCATTTTGGAACGGCACAACACAATCTAAATAAGTGACTCCGGGCTCACAGAGACCTTCCTGTCCCCTCCCAGCTGCAGGCCAGCTGGCTTCTCCGCCCCCGGAAGGGTCACGTCCTCTCTGCCTCCCGGGGTAGAAGCCTCGTCCCGGCCTGCGTCCCCCCGCGGGCGCACCCGGGCCCTGGTGGGCATCAGCCCAGGGAGGAAGGTGCTTTCCTCCCTTCTGGATATTGCTCCTTTAAAGTGAGGGGGGAGCTGAAGGGGGCGAGGTTGGGGGCGCTCCTGTACCCCGGGTCAGACCCCGTAAAACCCCGCGGACGTGGGCCCAGACTACAGTCCTGAGCCTGCTGCGCTTTGCCCACTAACCTAGTGCAGCCTCCCGGCTGGGCCGTGGTGGAGGCGGGGCGTGGGCCTGCTTCCCGAATACCCCGCCAGCCCAGCCTTCCGTGGGGAGGTGGCCACGGTGCGCCCAGAGACAACAGGCCAGCGGAGCTCTCAGGGCCTCCGGGAGGGCCCGGTGCTCGCACAGAGAAGCCTTCCCAGCCCTCCCGGGGCCACGCTTGGCTGCCTGACCACAGCCCGAGCAAGGCGTTTCCGGCTATTGTGCAGAACAGCGTTGGCTCCAGGAACTGTGCCCCCAGGCGGGCCCGGGGGGGGGGGCGGGGGGCGCCGTGGACTCGGGGGCATCCTGGCTGGGTCTGGCTGGTGTCCTCTGGGCCAGGACCGCGGTCTGTGTAGCACCACCAATGCCCGAGACTTGGGGTGGACCCCACACCTGGTGCCTGCTCAGAAGCTCGGAATTGGTGGGCTGGAGAGAGTCCTCCCTCCCCAGGGAAGGGCACGTGGCCACCTTCACAAGGTCACGCCCGGGTGCAAGTGACCCCAGAACAGCGGTGGGGTTTGGTGAAGAACACGCGTGCGGTCCAGGACCCTGGGAGCCCAGGCACAGGGCCCCCGGCTCACCAGGGAGCACCCTAATCCTGGAATGGGGCTGGGAGGCAGTGAGCGGGTGCTGGCCGCAGGGAGGCCTCAGGGTGGCCTGGACTCTAAGGCCAGCTCTGCCGCGTGGCAGATGGCCTGGGGGGGCGCATGCCTCTTTGGACGTCACTCCTGGCACAGCGGAGGTAGAAGGGGAACCCTAAGATTTAGCAAGGGGCACCTGATCATTATCACGGACAGAGGACACGGGCCCTGGGAAGGAGGGGGGTTTGTCCGGGATTGGCCTGGACCCCAAGAATCCTGGACCCCTGCACCTCCAAGGGACTCCGGGCCGAGTTCAGTACGTCCAGGGCAGGGACAGGATCTCCATGCCGCTGGTGCCCTTCCCATGCCATCCCAGGGTCCCCACAGGACCTGAGCGGCCCCTCCAGCCTTCCTGGGGCTGGGGGGCCTGACTGTGGAGGTAAAGAGGTCAGCCGCTCCTCCAACGCCGCCTGACCCCATAACCCCACGCCCGGGTTCACCTGAGAGAAGTGAACACACAAGTCCACAGAAAAATCTGGCGGCTTTCCCGGAAGCAGGGTGCACGACAGCCAGAGGGTGGAAAGAACCTGATGTCCGCCGGCTGAGGGACAGACCCACGCCGGGAGCCACGGACACGGGCCATGGCACGCATGAGCCTCAGAGATGCGCCGAGGAGCCAGACGCAAAGGCCACACAGCGTGGAATCCCACTTGTGCGAAACTCCCGAACAGGCACGTGTGGACACAGGAGGCACAGCGTTGGTGGCCTCGGGCTGGGGACAGGGACGGGACGTGGGGGGTCTGGAGGTGACCCCTCAAAGCTTCAGGCCACTTGTGAGGCAAAAATCCCTGAAATCAGCCATGAGGGCAGCTGCCTGGCTCTGTCACCAGCCAAAGACGCGGTGACTTGCACCGTCTGAGAGAGTGGAGAGAGTGCGCCGGGCGCCGTGTGAACTCCGTAGGCCGCAGCACGAAGGAGACGCCGCGGCTCACGCCGTGGGCTGCGCGAGAGATGCCACGGCTGACTCGTGGGGCCGCAGTCACAGCCCCCCTGGAGCCCGGGGCCTGAGGTCCCGCCGCCAGGGGCACAGAGCCAGGCCTGGCACCGCGCCGGCTTGCCGCTGCCCTCCGCCTCCGCCAGGCGTGCTTTCCCTTAACGGCAGGGCGTGGGGTGGCCCGCTGAGGCAGGCAAGGGGGCGTGAGGGGAGACATTTGTCCTGGCGTCCTGGGCCTGGTGGGCTCCCTGTCCCGCGCAGGCAGGCGCCTCTGGGGAGGACCTGCAGCCTAACCACGCGGGCACTGGCGTGCCTTCCCCACGCCGCACGGCCCCCGGGCCAGGCTCTTCCCCTCTGGACCTCAGGTTCCCCATAGGGGAGAAGAGGGCACAGGTAGATGGACCCTAAGAGCCCAGGAGCCCTGACACCCAGGGACCATGGTGGGCTTCGTGCCCCCTTCCCCCCAGCAACAGGCCACTGGAGCTTCCCATCAGGAAAGACCCAGGCTAAATTTACAGCACCGGGCGGGAGAGGTCAGGCGCGGCCCCCACCCTGGCCCATGCTTGACGCAGTTCCCCTTTCCCTCCGGGGGGTCTCCATTGTTCTTACGGCCTGGCTCACAATCTGCCCGCACACTCACTTCCTGTTTCCTGGCTGAGAGGAAGCAGAGATTTCTGGCCGGGCAGCAGATGCTGGCCTCTTTCCTTTCTCTCTTTACATTTTTAAGGATATTGAAAAATAATGATACTAACAGGCAACTTTGGAGCTGAGGTCCTGGACGGGGTGGGGGAGGTGCCGGAGACACTTCGGGGCTGCGCACATGGGCTCTGCACTTGGGGTCACGGGCCCCTTGGGAACCCGGTAGGAGCTGCGGACCCCTCCTCCCCGCACCCCGGGGAGGTCCAGCACAAACTGCCCAGTTTGGTGGAGCCCGGAGGCCTCCGGCCGCTCCCCAGGGCTCCCAGACCCTCCATGCCCTGATCTGACACATGGGGAAACTGAGGCAGGGAAGCCTTCCGGCTTCTAACGCCCCTGCCTTCGGTGGCACCCGGCACAACGCTGAAGGAGTCGTGGTGTCCTGGGGAGGGGACCCTTACGCCCCTCCTAGCCACAGGATGACACGCCAGGAGCCTGCCTGGGGGACAGGGACTGGCCACCTGCCCCTCATGGCCGCTGCACCCCCACTCACGCCCCAGGAGAGCTTTGGCTCTGGGTCAGAGGTCAGGCCCTGCCAGGGACAGTCTCTGCGGCCCTGAGAGGTCATTCCTCCATAAAGGGGGTCAGACCCTGGCCCCGAACTCGCAGGGCGGGCGTGAGAGCCCACGAGGAGCCACCTGCACTCAGCATGGTGCCAGTGGGCCTCAGTTGTCTCTCTGGTCAGCTTCAGAGGGCCTGGCTCCCTCTCTCCCCGATGAGCAGGGCGGCGGGGACAGGATGGCCCCCTCGGGCACCTCCATCAACCCGCCCCCCTTCTCAGGAGCTTCCCTTTCCGTCCCGGGAGATAAAGTGTTTTTTCCTCTCGGCGTTAACGGCCGCCCCATCCGCTGGGCTTGGCAAATTGCAGGCCGACTGTGAGTGGGGCTTCCGTCCAGGGAGCCAGGCGGGGCGGCGGGGGCAAGCCCCCTTCCTCAGCCCCCACGGCGGGGGGAGCCCCAGGGGGGTGGGGGCAGCCTCCAGGGCTTGGGGGAGCCTGCACTGGGACAAACCCTGGCCGTGGGGCCGAGCACCCCCAAGGTGACCCTCGAGGACCTGGCCGCAGCACTGGGGGGAGGGGGAGGAGGTGGGGGTCTTGGGTTCTGCCAGGGGCTCTCCCTGCTCAGCAATCGGCTCCGGCAAGAGTTGGGCCCTGACCACAATGCCCGCCCTGTGAGCCTCTGGGCAGGATCCAGGGCCCACCTCATGGCCATAGTCAGCACCTTGACCCCAGCCTGGCCCACAGCCCTGGCACTAAGGAGGTGAATGATTCCTGCAGGCTCTCGCTAGCGGGAACACAGCCCATTAGATGGGGGGGACCCCTAAGCTCACTCCCGCTCCCCAGTGCGCGGCCCCTTCTCTCACCACTGCCCAGACCCGCTTAGCGCCTGGGGACACCCGGAGCTCAGCGCCCTGGGGGCCGCGCCGCTCCCCAAGGGTCCTGTGCTTTCGCCCCGCCTCGGTGTCTCCGCTAAGGGTTAGTCTTTCTCCCCCACGTTAAAGAAATAACAATCCAGCGATTCCACTGCAAAACCATCAGAATGTGCCAAGAGGCCACGAGGCACGGGGCGCCCAGGGAGCGACCTCGAGCCCTGCTGTCCTGCGGGGTGGTCCCTCGTGTTACGTGTCTCCCCGGAACCGCAGGTCCCCCAGGACAGTCCCAGCGACAGGCCCCCAGGAGCCGCGCCAAAGGCCAGCACAAACACCACCAACGCAGCAGCGCGGGTGAGAGCCAGGGCCAGCGGTGTGTACGGCCTGCCCTGCTCTCCCCGGGGCACAGGGAGCTGCCCAGAGGGGGCACGCCACCCCCGCCAGCCACACAGCAGCCCGGACCGCCCGCAGACACGCCACGGAGTGGGGGAGGCCAGACGCCGCCGGGGCCCCGCACACGCCGTGGACTTGAAACTCCATGAAAGCAGGCGGAACCATGCTGTGGGCGCCTGGGGTGGACTCGGGGCCCCTCTCCAGGGGTGGTGGTGTCCGCTCCCCGCGGTGCGCATCTCCGCTGCGGGGACGCACATGTGCGTGCCACTGGGGGGGGTGCCCGTCTGGGCGGGCTTGTGATGGGTGGCCAGCATGGCCTCTCCCCGCCCTTTGCGCACCTGCTAGGGGCCAGCTCCGTCCCCGTGTGAGCAGCACAAAGGGCTTGGTCCCGAGTGCGCCGGGAAGCCTGCTGTTGTCCTTCACAGGATGTCACATGACCTGATGTCACCCTCCACAAAGCTCCCTAAGAACTGGGTTGGGGGACAGGGGTGCCCCGCAGGCCGAGGAGGAGGTCACCCAGGCAAGAGCATGGTGGCCTGGACCAGACAGGGGCAGTGGCGGGAGGGACGTGTGCTGGAGGCACAGCCCACGGGGGTCGAGGGGAAACGAGAACAGGGCAAAGGCGGCATCCTGGGCCTCCGGCCCGAGCAGCGGTGGACGGTCAGCAGGAAGGTTGTCGTGACGGCACAGGCAGTCCCCAGTGAGGCCCCAGGGCGCAGGGAGAAGGGACCAGGCGTCCCCCAGGCCTCCCGCTGCTCAGGCACCCCTGGGCTCCACATGCAGGGCTTGCGTTTCCCAACGGCTGACCCTGTGCGCCTCCAATGCATCATCTGAAGGCTATGTCGTGAGTGCCATGCATGGCGCCTGGCACGGGCTCTTCCAGCAGGCATGCTGAGTGGGGGCCGGGGGGCAGGCGGTGGAGACAGACACTGAAGACCCAGGCTCCCTAGAAAACCTCGGGTTCCCTTTGAGACCTCGCCCAACTCAAGTGTAGACAGCTCACCCGGCCCAGGGGTACCCAGCCCCCACCGGGGACAGGTCACCGGGCCAGCCGCAGCCCAGGCTCAGCACATCTGGAGAGAAGCTGGACCCCGCCGTGGCTGACAGGGCCACCCCATCCCGAGGCCAGTGGCTGCTCCGGGGGTAAACAGGAAGCCCCATCTCTCCTCTCCTCTCCTCTGCGCTCTGCTCTCTCCTTCCTGCAGCCCAGCTCACACGCCTCGCCTGGCGCCCCTCTGCCTCAAGCCGCCCGAGATGCCTATGCCAGCCTCCGCTGGGGGCTCGGTCTACCTTCTCTGGGGGCTGCAGAGACCAAAAGCTCAGTGGTGAGGGGTCCCAAGAGACCCTGGCTGACCTCTGCCACGCCCCACTGCCTGGCCGGCACGCTCAGGGAAGGTAAGGGAGCAAGACCCCTTTACAATCAACCAGAACATTCAGACAGGCCGGGAGGCAGCTGCGAGGATCCGGCTCTACTGACCGCGGGGTGGATGGGGAAACTGAGGCCCAGGGTCCCCAGCAACGGAAAGCAAGTTTTCTCCAGCCTTGGACGCTGTGCCGGAAGCCAGCCAGGCTCCAGGCCCAGGCCCCTGAGCTGCCCAGGGATTGCCCGAGGCCCACCCTGCCCGGGTAAGGGAACACCGACTCCTTTCAAAGATGACTCCCTGAGTCTACACAGGTGCCGTCAGAGGTGGGAGGAGAGGCTGCCTGGGATGGGGCAGGGGTCCCAGCATCTCTCCGGGAGGCCTCCGTCCACCCATCCGTCACCCTGGGGCGGCCGTGGGGCGGAAGGCACCCCTCACGCTCTCCAGACCCCGGGACCTCCTGGAGCCCACCTGCCTGCCCCTTCCCTCCCTGCCCCTAGCGGGCCGGTCTAGGGCAGGACCCTAGTCCTCCTCCTTCATCTGCTCCTGGGGCTCCGGGAACCTGGGCGCGGAGAGCGCGGCGGGGCTCACAGGGTGAGTCAGGGCGAGGCTGGTCCCTCAGCACCCGGACCCAAGGCCTCCCTTCCTTGGATTGGTTCTGAGCTGGGCTCAGGGAGGGGCGGGAGGCAGGGCAGAGCTGGTCAGGAGGGAGGCCGTGCGTCAGTGGGGGCCACAGAACAGGGGGCAGCAGGCAGAGCCAGGGCCCCACCCCGGCTGGCACCCAGGGGCGGGGGAGGCCCGGCTCTCCTCCCTCTCGCCACGTCTGTGTCGTACCTCTGTGCTCTGTGGCATCCTTCCAGAGAGTTCCCTAACAAGCCCAAGCTTTAAAGGGAGGGCTGAGCCAGTAACCATCCACACGTTTGGCTAGTGAGCTACTCCCAAAGTCAGCACCCCCTTCACCGCCCCCCACGGCAGGGAAGGTCTGAGGACAGGGGCGGCCCCCCTGAGGGAGTGGGGAGGCAGTCGTGGAGAAAAGAAAGGAAGAAGGAAGGGGCCGTCTCAGTCCTGCCCCGTTCCAGCCGGGCTCTGCCTCACTGTTCACCTGGTGCAAGTCTCCTCCTCTCCCGGGCCTCAGTTTCCCCATCTGTACACAAAAGAGGCCAGATGCAGGCAGCCCCGATGTCTGCTGGCTCTCCCACCCAGGGGCTCGGAGCACATCTCTGGGTGGGAGTCTGGATGCAGTGGGCAGAGGGGGCGGCTCCCGGGATGGGGGCAAGGCCCCCTACACTCTGGGGACTACATTCAGCCGCTGCGGGTGACTGTGGGGAAGGGACGGGGTGGGGGGGCAGGGGGGAGGGCTTCCCCTGCCAGCTCCAGCCTCAGGGGGGAGGGGGGCACCACAGAAAGAGGCCCCCCAGCCCTGTGCCTGCGGCAGACCTGCCCCAGCCGTGGGGGTGGGGAGGAGGCCGGTCACTCTGGGGGAATTTTCCAAGCTGCCCTCCGCCTCCGTCTTGACCGGGACATCCAGCTGGGGGCTGGAGGGAGGGGAGGGCAAGCGGAGGCGCCCGAGGCCAGAGAAATGAGGGTGTTCCAGGCCATGGGCGGTCAGGGGCCGACCCCGGAGCAGGGCTCGAACCCCCAGGAGAGCCAGGGTTTGGAGTGGCCCTGCGTGATCAGGGACCCTCCACCAACTGTGTGGTCTGCGTGTGCCCCTTGGGTACCCAGCCACCCACAATCACAGCCTGTGGGTCCCCAGCGCCACCTCAACGAGGAAACGGAGTTGGTCCGGGGGGCTGGGGGCCGAACCACCCTCACCCCTCACGCCCCTCAGCCTTCTGGAGACCGAGGGAGTGAGGAGGGCCGGGGGGCATGCTCTGCCTGCAGCCTAGAGAGGCCCTCTGCGGGCACAGCTCCAGGAGCAGGGGCTCACTGCCCCATGGGTGGTGCTTTCCTGGAGAAGGGCTGAGTCCTTGAGCTGATGACTGTCCCTCCCTGTCACCCCAGAGCCACTCTGGGTCCCCGAGACACATAGAATGGGCTGCTCTCTGACTACCAGCCTACCTTGCCCGTCCCCAGGTCCCCTCTGGCTGGGTCAGGGTCACAGCCCTGACTCCCCCGCTGTGGCGTGCACACGTGGGGTGCAGGTGCGTGCCCTGGGGGAGAGTCCAGGGGCACAGAACAAACAGGCCCTTCTGCGGAGCTGCAGGAATGTGGCCCATGGTCCCACGAGGTGGCTGGGCCCAGGGCCTTCCCAGCCACGTCCTCCATCACACACTGGGACCAGTGGGTCCCAGGGTCACCAGCCGGGCCTGAGGCTGGTCTCTGGCTGCTTCAGAGTTCGAGGTCCCAGGGGACAGCTCCCCCACCCCTGCCCACGGTTCGGCCAGGCCACCCCCTTGACGGCCCCCCGCCCGCCCCTGGGCCTCCTGTTTGTTCGCTGACAGCTCCCTGTTATCAGCGAGGAACACACACAGGAAGTCCGGCCGGGAAGGGCCCATCCCAATCCTGATTTACACGGGATGGAGCATAAAAAGCCGCCCTTCCTCGCCCCGGGAGGAGCGTCCCTGCCCTGAGACGGCTGTCCCACTCGGCCCAGATGGAAGGTCCAGTGCCCGGCCCAGGCGGGCAGCCTCCGGAGGCGCCTCAGGCCGGCAGCACAGGGCTAGGGCGCTCCTCGGGCCCGCGGAGGCAGCCATGGCGGCCACGGCCAAGCCCGGGCCTGGGCAGTATCAGGTACGGCAGGGGTGGCCCTGCGGGCGGCGGGGGGCAGGGAGCGGGCCCCACTGACTGCAGCAGCTGTTGGCGCGGTGTGCCAGCTCTGCACTCTATTCTCCAGCCACCGTCTCCTTTCCTCCCGACCGGGGCCATTCCCAGCACACGGAGGACACTCAAGCCCCTTGGCCCAGGGCACCCGCTGTGGGGTGGCCCAGTCTAGATTGACTCTGCCTCCCCGCCCCCCCCCCCCCGGTTTAAACACTTTGCCCTGGGGGGCCCAGCATCTGCTGTGACTCCTGAGAGGAGAAGCCAAATGCAGCCTGTGGCACCCCCCACTTCTGGCTGTCCTGGAGAAGCCCCCCCCACCGCCCCGAGAGCCTGGGGTCCCAGGGGCATCCCCAGGGGTGGGCAAGCACTCCCAAGGCCGGTCGGGGAGGGGAGGCAGAGGGGGTACCGGCCTCACGGGAAGGAGCCCCAAAGCAAAAGTGAACATGGGACCAGAAGGAGCCCCCCACTTCCTGCCAGGCCGGCTTCAGGAGCAGGGCTGGGGTCCTCAGATAGAGGTACAGCCCACGTTCGATCCTAGGGGAGGCTCTGCTCTTCCTCTTCCCCCTCCTCCCTGAGGGCCCGAGGCCCCACCCGAAGACCCCAGCCCACGTGGAGGCCTCTGTGGTCTAGTGGCCCCATCAGCAGGGTGTCTGCCAAACCCCCATTTCTCAGATGAAGAAGCAGAAGATGAGGCCTCAGCCCGGGTTAGCAGTACAGTGAGGAGCAGCAGACCCAGCCAGGCTGCAGGGGTCAGGGACAGGATAGGGGACAGGGTAGGGGACAGGAAGGTCTCCCCTAGGCCTGGCCCTTAACCCTTTACTGCCGGGGTCTGAGTGAGGGCTGCCCAGCTTGGCTACGGGGGCCAGGAGACCTGAAGGCTTTCGGGGCAGGACCCCTGGTACCCTCTGTATCAGCAGCAGCTGCCCCCGCTGCTCTATCCGCCAGAGGCTTCCAGACGCCAAGGCAGGACTGTCCCCAGGCGGAGGGTGGGAGCCACAGGCAGAGCTCGGAAAGACCCACCTGGCTTCAGCCATCATGGGGGTGGGGATCTGTTACGCCAAATGCAGGCTGAGGCCCCACAGGGGTCGGGAGCCTAGCCCCCTTCCCAGTCCCTGGACATGAGGGGGGCCAGGGCTGCTCGCTAACCCACACTGTGTCTCTGACCCGCAGACCCCAGCACGAGGGGAGCACCGGCAGCCCCCACCCCCCGAAGAGCAGCTGCCACCCGCGCCAGGGGGGTGACGGGGCCCCTCCTGCAGGTGAGTCCAGAGCAAGCTCTGGGCAGAGCAGGGGTCTGGCTGTGCCTGGGAATGTTTTACACACACACGCACTTGGGTGACCTGGGCCCGGCTCTGCTTCAAGCGCCCCCGCCCCGCCCCTCAAACGTGACATGGCGGTGATCACCCTGGTTGGGAGATGACCCAGATGATACCAGAGCTCCCGCGCGGGGCATGCCTAGCCTGGTGCCGGCTGTGTGAGCCACCTCTCCGGCTGAGCGCCGCTGCCCCTTGGGGCTGCTTTAGTCGTCATTACAAATGCAGAAATGGAGCCCAGGAGTCCCCGGTGGTGACCACGGGGTTCAGGCGGCGGGGCGTCCTGGGGGCCTGAGGATCACTCAGGGGTGGTCCTGCTGCCCTGAACAGAGGGGGGTGCCCAGTGGGGGTCCCGCAGCGCCCCTAACCCGGCACGCTGTTTGGAAGCGTCGCTCAATGCTACACTTCGGATCCAGCCAGGCTCCGCCACAGTTTGTGTGCTCTCGTCTAAGTACGGGGGCTCCAGGCCACCGGGGCCATGAGGTCCACCCACGTGGCTGCGAGGCAGTGGCCGGCTTCAGTCAGCCCCCGGTGCCCAGTGAGCTGGCCACCGTGTCGTGACGGCCGTCCCCAGGGTCTGGTGCTCAGCCTGCGGGTCGAGGGCTCCCCTCGCGGCCTCCCAGCCGGCGTCGCAGTCCTGCGTCCCCTGCGGCCGCGCGCCCTGCGGCNCTGGGGCCTGACTCCGGGCCCCGCAGGCCCCAGACCCCGTGTCTCTGCACCCTCACCCCCACCCCCGCGGATCCGGCGTGCAGGGGGAGGGGAGCCTGGGGCAGGCGGCGCGGAGGACGCTTCCCCAGTGCCCCGGCACCCCGCCTTTGCGCGCTCCCAGGGTCCTAATGTCCCGAGCACCCCTCCCGGTGGAAGGGGGGCCCAGGGCCGTCGCTTTGCGGCGAGCCCGGCCCCTCGGTCTACGGACCCGGCCTTCCCCTGCCCGGGTGGGCTCTGCGGGGATGCAGGTGGGAGGCGCGGTGCGCTGGGCTCCCGCTGACCCTCAGGGACGGTGGGACGTTATTGCTTCGCAACCTGAGGCGCTGCGGCCACCCCCGCCCTGGCTCCCCGCCCCAGCTGGGCTGTCACCGCGAAGGGAAAAGAGATTCTGCCGGCCTAGCACAGGCCGGGCGGCACCATCGGCCTCCAGCCCGGAGAAAACAGGACTTCAGCACTGACTCTCCTCTTTTAAAGCATGAGCAGGGGAGGTGCTGGGGCGGCTGTCTGTGGGGGGCAGTCACATCTGCAGGCGGTGAGCCCCCCCACCAGCATGGGGAGCACAGGGTCTGCAGACGCCGGGTGTGCTCCTGCCCCGCCCCCCCCCAGCCCTCGGCCCCACCTCTGCCTTCCCAGGGCCTGCTCCCCAATGCCACCTGTTCCCATCCTTTCAGGGCTTGCCTAGACCCCCGGGAGCGCCCCTGAAGGATGTGCTGAGCTCCCCCTGCCCCGGGGTCCACTCCCGAGCACTGCCCACAGACTGCCCAGGAGCACCCACAGCCCCCCAACCCAAGTCCAGCACCTCAGCGTCCCCCTGACCCCCTCCTGGCCACCGACCAAGAACAGGGGTGCAGGAAGGAAGGACTCTGGTCGGGCGTCTCCCCGCCGCACATGGGCCCATGGGATGCAGGGGGGCCCGAGCACCGGCCCCCCTCCCAGCCGACTGTGCAGACCAGCCGTGCTATCGCTCTCCCCTCGGGCTCGGGCTCTGCAGGCCTCCCTCTGCGTGGGACCAGCTGTCAGAGCTGGAGGGGCCTCTGAGACCCTCATGTCTTTGAGGAGCCCAGTCCCAGACAAGGGGGTGACCCTACCCCGCTTCTGCCTCCGGCCCCACACAAGTTCAGCCTTTTCCGATGTGCTTTCCTGCTGCCCACGTGGGCGGAACCCAGCCCCCTGGGGGCCTCGGGTGGGGTGCCAGGAGCCTGGGGGGCAGGGGACGCTGCCCAGATGCTTGGCTGCACACGTGGACAGGGCCCACCAGGCCGCACGGCACCCTCAGCGTGTTGCAGGCCTGTAATCCTGGGCTGGGGTCTCTCCCATTCCCAGGCAGGCGCTCTCAGCCTCCCTGGCTTCCATCCACAGCAGGCAGGGATGGCATCTGGCTCCACTGGCGTGTGGGGAGGGCTGCTCCAGTGCGCCCCCCGCCAGCTGTCCTGGGAGCCCTGGGCCAGAGCAGTCAGACCCCAGTGTAGGGGTGACCCCCTCCTAAACGCAGGCTCTGCCCTGTTCTGAGAAGGACCATATGGCTCCCGCGTGCTGGGCGCCTGCACCCCTCATCGACTCCAGTGCCTTCCCACGGCCCACTCCCCATTTGGCAGATGAGGACACTGAAGGCCGGAGGGCCAAGCCAGCCGGATCGGGTTCCCACTCTGCCCACTAACACCTCGTCTGCGAAATGAGACGGAGGGCACTAAATCCAGCCAGGGCGTTAGCGCTGGTCCAGAGCCTCCCCTGGGCCCCCCTTCCCAAGAGAACTCTGCCGGGACTGCGGACACCTTCAGGGTTCACCCAGGCCAACGTGCCTCTGGCCCCCCGCGAGGGTGCCCGCTTCCGGTCCTGGGCCCCTGTGACTGCCAGAGGGCCGGCCTCACTTGCTGAGACAGGCTAGGGGAGGGCAGAGCTGGCTCTGACCTCGGGGCGCTCCTCCCGGCAAAGCGGCTGAGCGGGGCGGCACCCCCAGGGAGCAGGGGCCCCTGGAGGCGCGGGCTGGAGGAGGGGTCCGCAGAGGGATTTAGCGGGTGTCCCTTGTGCTCCAGGCCCCCGTCAGGAGAAGGCTGACCCGCTGGGAAACGCAGGCCATGTGTGACTCCAGGGAGCTGCTTCTGGTGTGGCTCCTGGTGCTGGCAGTGGGTGGCACCGAGCACGTCTTCCGGCCTGGGTGAGTTGGGTCTCTGGCCCCTGCGGCGCTGGTGGGGGGGGCAGCCAGGAGCCCTCAGCCCCTCCCCGGGGCCACCCCCGATACTTGGAGGAGCCGCGGCTCTTCCTAGGGGCTCGCGGAGCGTCTCCCTGTGGTGAGGCTGGGAAGCCCCTTCCCCAGAGTGATGCGCCGCTTCCCCCCGGCTCCACAGCCGCAGGGTGTGCACTGTCGGGGCTCCCAGGGGCCCCGAGTCCGAGTCATTTGTGCAGCGAGTGTACCAGCCCTACCTCACCACCTGTGACGGGCACCGAGCCTGCAGCACCTACCGGTGAGTGCCGCCTGCCCCCCGCAGAGCCCCGTCTGCCACACTTAAAGCCTGAGGCCCAGGAGGGCGGGTCGCCCCAAGATCGGAAACCCGGGCCCAGAGTGGTCAAAGGACTCGCGAGGCCACATTGAGTGGGTGGCAGAGGCCCGTGTCCGTGTTGACTTAGGCAGAGGTCCCAGGCTGTGGCAAGCTCAGCCGTCGTTCCTGCCCGGCTCCCCGCCCTCGTCTCTGGAGGGGCCCCCGTCTTCCCTGCTCCTCTCTACTTTGGGCTCCTGACGTTGCTGGCTGCAAGTTCTTATCCACTTGAGATGATGACTGCGTCCCTGAACCCTGCCTCCGAGCCCCAGTGGGTTCCCCTCTCCCCGCGACGGCCTGACGGTCACAGCCCCCCACAGCCAGTCACAGTCCCCCACAGCCAGGATACCCCGGGCCGCCTCCCTCCCCGCCGGCACGAGGGGGCGTGTCCCTAGCTGGGAACCTGGCTTAAAAAAGATTTTGTTTTCTGCGGGGTTCTCAAAGACCTGCCTGTGGGATGTCCCTGCACCCCCGGCTGGCCAAGAGGGTGGGGGCCTGCCCTCTGCACCTGCCAATGAGGAGGCCGGCCACGGAGGGGCTGGCAAAGCCTCCCTCGGGAGCCCCCCTTCCTGGCTGGGGGGGCAGGGGGCTGGGTGTCCGGGATCCCGAGGCTGCCAGTGGCTCCTGCACTGGTGGTTTGAGCAGTGTGGGCACGGGAGGGCGCCCTCAGCGCCCAGGGGCCCCGCACCCAGGGAGGGAAGGCCGGGGAAGTGCTGGGAAGACCAGTGGGCTCCGCTGACGCCTCGCTGCCCCCGCACACGCTGCAGGACCGTCTACAGGACTGCCTACCGCCGCAGCCCCAGCCCGGCCTCCACCAGGCCTCGCTACGCCTGCTGCCCCGGCTGGAAGAGGAGCAGCGGGCTCCCCAGGGCCTGTGGAGCAGGTGAGGGGTGCGGGGCCGTCCCAGGGGCCCCACAGCACCTGGGCAGCCAGTTAGTTGTCGCCCGGTTGTGCCGCGTCCCGTACCCTCTCCAGACCCCCGGGCAGAGCCCTGCTGCTGTGGCCTGAGTGGAGCGCCCCTTCCCCCGCTGCCGCCCCTGCAGGGCCCTGGGCGCCCCCCCAGTGTGTGACAGGCCTCTCCCTCAACAGCAATATGCCAGCCCCCATGCCAGAACGGAGGGAGCTGTGTCCGGCCGGGCCTCTGCCACTGCCCTGCAGGGTGGCACGGCGACACCTGCCAGACAGGTGAGGCTGGTTCTGCCCCCCGAGGGGAGGGGTCCCGCGGGCGGCGCCCTGGGCAACCTGCTGACAGGCGGGCGTTGAGGGCCTCCCTGTGGATGCTCC
>NW_027527401.1:45342-61176 GCF_008692635.1 Crocuta crocuta | reverse complement strand
GTGGATGCTCCCCCCCACCCCCCCCCCAACACCCCTCTCCCCGCAGACGTGGATGAATGCAGTGCCGGCCGGGGCCCCTGCCCTCAGCGCTGCGTCAACACCGCGGGCAGCTACTGGTGCCGGTGTCAGGAGGGGCACAGCCCGTCCGCGGATGGTGCGCTCTGCCTGCCCAAGAGAGGGACCCCCAGGGTAGCCCCGAACCCCACGACAGGTAAAGCCCCCGTCCTTGCTGCTGTGCGGGGAGGAGGGACGGGGAGGAGGGACGGGGAGGCCCAGAGGACGGGCCAGGCGCCACCCTGCAGGCTGGGCACCGCGGGGGCAGCGGGGGGCAACCAGCCCTTGGCGGCAGGCCGTCTCTCTGACCTGGGCAAAGCGGGGGTCTTCCCCAGGGGAAAGGTGGGTGGCAGTTTCCTGGGTGCATTGTGGGACAGGTTGCCGAGAGGGGCCTCATCTCAGCCAAGAGAGTGGAAGAAGGCTCCCACGCCGGGCCTTCTCCGTGGCCCCAGCCCGGGCGGCCAGGACACACCACACCCCGCTGCCGACGGTACATTATTACTTTTGGTACGCGCTGTGACACTTCAAACTCGTACCGTGAGTAATAATGCGCTGTCGGCAGCCCGGCACCAGGAGCGCGCGTGGACCTCGGCTCGGACGGCTCGGCACCGTGGGGACCCCGGCGGCGGGGCGGCGGGGGTGGGGTGCATCGCGGTCTCCGGGCCGGCCTGGGCGCCTACCATAGGGGTAGGCTCACTACGACAGCGGGGCCCGTGGCCGCTCGGGCTTGAGCCCCCATCTCCAGAGCCGTGCCCCGCGCTCAGCAGAGGCTGAGAGGCCTCCAGACGGAGATGAGAAGCCGGTGTGGGGGCGGGGCCCGGGGCCTGAGGCCGGGCCTGCGCGACTCACACCACTGGGATCCCCCCAGGAACCAACCACGCGGTAGAGGAGGAGGTGCAGAGGCTTCGGTCGAGGGTGGACGTGCTGGAGCAGGTGAGGCCTGGCTGGGAAGCCCCCATTGTCTCCCGTGTGGATCAGGCCCTCAGGGTGGTTGTGGGGCCCCGTGGGGGTGGGCCTGGGAAGGAGGCCCCCGGGTGCTGACAGCCCAGCCCGGGCAGGGGGAGCAGGCTGAGGTTCGGCCGCCCCAGGAGAGTGGGGGCCAGGCTTGGCCACACCCCCTCGGGCAGCACAGAGAGCCTCAGCCCAGGTCCACGCCTCCCTCTGTCCCTGCGGTCTTTCCGTGGGACCGTTGGCTTGATGACCCCTTGAAAGCTCTGGTCCTCCCCTCCTAGCTGCCCTGACCCGGGTCCCAGTCACTGGACTGGCCCGTGTGGCGTCCCCCGGTGCCCCCCCTGCCTGGCTCTCCGGGCCCAGAAGCTCCCTCTGGTGAACGAGCCAGGTCTGGATGTCGGTAGGCGTCCAGTGCTCCCTAAAAGCCTGGTGGAACAGAGGGTGCCTTCTACCTGCCCCACAGAAGCTGCAGCTGGTGCTGGCCCCGCTGCATAGCTTGGCCTCGAGGGCCCTGGAGCACGGGCTCCCCGACCCCGGCAGCCTCCTGGCCCACTCCTTCCAGCAGCTGGACCGCATCGACTCTCTGAGTGAGCAGATCTCCTTCCTGGAGGAGCAGCTGGGCTCCTGTGAGTGCTGGGGTCCCCACCTGCGGAGCCTGAGGGCTCTGGGGCTGGGGCCAGAGGGCCGACCTGCCTGGCGGGGAAGGTGGGGCACACTGACCTCTGACCTCAGCCCTTCACCCGTCCACAGGTTCCTGCAAGAAGGAGCTGTGACAGGTCCCCAGCTCCAGCTCCCGAGAGCCTGCCGCCACGGTGCGGGGTGGGGCGGGAGGGGTCCTCCTGGGTAGGAATCCAGCCCCCGCCCGGCCAGCACCCCTGCACCCCCACCAGGGGCCCGTGGCCGAGGGAAGGTACGAGGGTCTCAGTCTCTGGGCGCCTCTGACCTGTGTCAGAATAAAATGAAGGTTCAGGNGGAGCCACCTGGGGGGGGGGGGCACCTGCTGGCTGCTGGGAGGGAAAAGGGGGCAGCCATGTGGCAGGGCAGGGGGCTCCAGCCACACAGGGCCCTCCTCCAGAGGGTCGCGGTCCTCCCTCTGCAGGAGGGACTGGAGCAGGTAGTTTCTGGGGAGATGAACCTGGCCCCCGGCTTTACCCCCAGCCAGCAGCCAAAGAGCGAGTCTTCAGCCTCCTTCCCTAGACCCCCAGGATGCCCACCGCCCGATCGGGTGGACGTCCCCACCCACGGAGAACACTACTGCAGGATGACCGTGGGCCTGGCCCCTGGGGGGGGGGGGTGGGGAGCGTCAGAGGCTCCCACGCCACACGCACAGGAGGCGGCAAGGGCAGCCTTGAGGGCTGTGGCATCCCGCCCGCCCCCCGAGTGATCACAAATCACCAACACTTCTCAGAGTCCTTTTATAAAAAACAACGGAATGCAGTGCCCGGTCGGCGGTCTTGCTCCCTGAGGCCAGCAGAGCAAGGACCCCTGCTTTCTGGCTCTCCCTGAGGCCCTGGACGCACAGGACTGGGTGCCTGGCCCCCACTCCTGGAGGGCCCGGAAGGCCACGCCCCACCCTGTACCCCGCTGGCCCGGGCAGCAGGGTGAAGGGTCTCGGCTCTGGCTGTCAGCCCGTCTGGGCCTGAACCCACTCCCGGGTCCTGGAGACACAGCGGGGGCTCTGAGGAGGCTCCAGCAGACTCTCCTTTTAGGGAACATCGGAGGCCTGGATCCGAGGCTGGTGACAGGAAGCAGCGTCCTGCATCTGGGGCCCGAATGAAAGTGGGAGACCCAGGCAGGAGCAGGACACAGTGACATTTAGCAGCCGGGGCGGGGGAGGAGGTCCCTCGGTCAGGTCTGCAGTCAGGCCCCGCCCCCTGGCCCGCCCCGTCCGGCCGCCAGGTCCTGCCCCTCGTCGGCTAGCGGGTGGGCTGGGAAGCAGGCCCCGCCGTGGCCCCGTTCTCCTGGGGCGTCTTGGAGATGCGGAGGAAGGTGGTCCTCATGGCCTGGTGGCAGGTATCCATAAGCTTGGGGACATCAGCGACAGTGAGGCCACTCGTGGGGATGGCATCCAGCACCTCCACCTTGATCGTTCCTGTTGGGAGCAGGGACATCAGCGGCCGGGGCGCCCCACCGGTGCCTGCTGTCCAGGCGCCCGTGCCGCGGCCTCTCCTTGCTCTGGGGTCACCCAAACCCCTTCCTCCTGCTCCCCGATCACCTGCTGGCCTTCCCTGGGGGCCTCCCAAGGGCCCTGCCAGGCTGGGCTCTTTCCTGGACACCCTGCTCTCGGGGAGGTTGGTTTTAAACTCAAACACGAAACATGAAGCTCCAAGGTCCACGCTCCGTAGGTTCTGATGACCGCACACACCTCTGCCCCACCCTCCCGGGAACCCCACACCCGCCATCACACTTCCATCCTCCGTGATGGTTCAGGCGGCCCCGGGTCCCAGTTCTGGGGGCAGGACACGCTTGGCTCCTCCCCCCACTGCCCTTCTACCTTTGACCCCACCTTCTCACCCAGGCACCGGGTGCCCACATGCAGGGTCTGGGAGGAAGGGTAGCGGCCCTGAGCTCCATGGCTGGTGGGCGCGGGGGTACCTGGGAGGCTGCTGCTCAGCCTGGGCCTACGTGTGTGAACTCAGGCACCTACCCCACCCTCGGCCAGCCTCTGTTTTTTCATCTGGGAAAAGGGCCCACTACTGGCCAGCTCGGCTCATGGCTGGGATTCCAGACTCTGGTTAGCCTTCTTTCACTCACCAAATGATCACGAAGGGGCAAAGTCTGGCCTATAAGAACCTCCCAGAGACGGGAACCGTTCCAACGGGGGCCTGGGTGTCCTAGTGACTGAGGACAACACATACGCCCACGTGTGTGCCCTGGGGGCGGGGCGGGGCAGGGCCTACCTGCGGTGAAGAGCTTTGCCTTTTGGTTGTAGAAGGAGGAGAAGCTGGAGTAAACCACGGGGATGACAGGCACCTGTGGACAGGACACCGCGGTGCCTGAGGACACGCTGGAGCCAGCCCCCAGCCCACCCTGAGCCCTGACGATGAACTAGTGGGGGGCTCCCTGCCTTGCTACCCGCTTGCCTTCTGCCTGAGGAGGTCCTGGAAGTGCCTGTGGCCGCAGGACAAGCACGCTGACCTGCCTCAGGGCCCTTCCATACACTGACCCCTGGGCCAGGGTGGCCCAGAGTTCCATAAACGCGTCCTACACGTCTTCACTCAAGCATCCCCTCCACCAGGAAGCCTCCTGGGTGGGCACATGTCCATAGGACTCATGTTTGTGCCCCCACTGGGTCCTGATTGACCGGGGACGGGGGATCAGGGCTCGGTCCAGTAGAGTAGGAGGTGCTGAGGTCTCTGTGCCCACCCCTCCCCCATCTCGGGGTGGCCGGGGGCGGCTCTAGCCAGGGCATGGGGAAGGGCCTCCGGGTATTCCTGGAAGACGCCAGGGTCACAATCGGCACATGGGGGTAATCATTAACCCCGGCACCAGCAGGGGTGTGGGCTTGGAGGCCACAGTCTGGTAGGCCCCGCAGGGCAGATGGGGGGGAGGGGAAGGGAGAGGACGGCGAAGATGCCGACTCTCCTGGCTGGGGCTGCCCCGCCCCAGCCCTGCCACACCAGTGTCCCCTCCCTCCTCTCCCACCGTCCCTCTCTCCCATGCCACCAGCCAAGGGAAGTGACATCGGCCCCAGGCGTGTGGCAGGGGTGCCTTCCGCCTCCCAGCTGGGCTTCAGGGCTTGAGAGAGCCTTGCCAAGGCATTGCCAGGCTCAGAGCCCAGGACCCTCCACCCCACGCACCCACTGCATCCGGCATGTGAGTGGGGAGCCCTTGCAGGGAGGGCTCACCTGGCCTTGCTCAGGGCCAGACACCAGGGGGCGCCAGAGGCCACCTGCCGCAGGTGGCGTCCCCAGGAGCAGACCCCTGCCCAGCCACCTCCCAGACCCCACTGGGCAGGAGGAGAGCCTCTTCCCCTGACCTTGGACGATGACTTTCCCCTATGTGAACTCCCCCGACGGCATGGGACAGGGTGCCCGTTACCAACCAGGAGACCCTGCCCCGTGGACGGATGCACCCCCAGGTCTCCCGACATCCTCCCAAGCTCCTCTCAGACAGACTGAGCTTTGGAGCAAAGCACAGCGGCAGAGCTTGCAGTGCGCTCTCTCCGGGCCCTCCTCCAGCCCTGCCCAGCCCTGCCCCTCCGGACCCACTGGCGCTCCCGAACCCCGCCCCGGCCAGCGGTCCTGCGGGACTGAAGCACGGACGCCTCTGCCTTCCACGCCGACCCCAGCCTCCCTGCGGGGGCCCCTTGCCCGGCCAGCGCCACACAGGTGCTGGAGCTCCAGGCACGGGCACCCCGGTGACGAGTGTGAGTCCCACGGCTTACTGGACTCGATCACACACCAGCCCTAGTGCTCAGAGTGAATGAAGGGGCCAGAGGAACTGCCCTCCTTCGCAAGTCAGGAAGCAGCGGCCCCCAGCCCGGCCCGGCGGTCACCTTTGGCCTTAAGCCAACCTGGACCCGCCTCCCTGCCTCCCGGGGAGGGCAGAGCCCAGGCCCACCTGGGTCTGGATCGCCAGGTAGAAGGCACCCTTCTTGAAAGGCAGCAGGTCCCCATTGTCGTTCCTCGTGCCCTCTGGGTAGATCCACACCTTGAGCTGCAGGGGGAGAGGAGGCAGCTGGGGCGGGGCCTCGCCTGGGCCGCTTGGCAGGAGACAACGCGGTGGCGTGAGCTCCCAGCAGCCCCGGCCCTCACTCACGTTGTCCCTGACCATGCGCTGGCCCACTTCGGCCATCACCGTCATGGCGGTCCTGGAGCGCTGCCGGTTGATGAAGAAGACACCCCCGAGGTACATGATGAGCCCCACGGGCCCCATGAAGAGCAGCTCCCGCTTGGCGATCTGCACGCAGCGCTGGGGCAGGGCCTCCATAAGGCCTGCGGTGGCCACGGGACAGCAGGCGGGTGGAGGCCGCGCTCAGAGCCTGGCAGCCACCTTCCCCCACGGAGGGGGGAGCCGGCCCCGCGCCCCGGCCACCACCAGGCCTGGGTGGGTCATGCCTTCCCACCGGCTACCGGGCCAAGTCATTTGGCCTCTCAGCCTGCTTCCCGCCTGCAAAGGGAGGGAGCGAAGCAGAGCCCCCAGCTGGCGGCGCCCTGTAGGCAGCTGTCATGTGGCTGCAGGAAGGCACGGCCCCCGGGCCTGGACCACACCCTGCGCCTGCCGGCTCATCCGGGCCCGGGCTCCACCGTCCTGAAGCATCCCCCACCACCCAGGCTGGGCCTGCAGCCGGGAAGGGCCCGCTCCCCAACCAGCCCCTCGGCAGCCCCGCCTTACCCATCATGTCCAGGATGCTCTGGTGGTTAGAAATGATGACACACGGGTGGTCCACCTCCAGCTTCTGACGCCCCTTTATCTCAAAGCGAATGCCGAACACGTACTTGAAGCTCCGGACAAACCAACTGATGATGCTAAAGAGAGAGACAGCGTCAGTGAGCAGGGCCCCCGCTTGCCCGCTCGCCCGACTGGGGACGACTGGGGACGACTGGGGACGGCAATGCAGCGGATGGGCCCCGGCTTGCCCTCCGGCAAAGGGGAGGGTGTTCACTTCCACATCTGCTGTCCAGGGTCCTGCCCTCACCCCCACATCCCTGCTTGCTCAGCTGGAAGGGGGCTGGAGGCGGGCCGGAGGCTGAGAGCCCTCAGGGTCAAAGTGGGTCTGGTCCTTGGCTGTGTCAGAGACTAAAAACCCAAGACGGAGGGGCGCCCGGCTGGCTCAGTTGGTGGAACGGGCCACTCTTGATCTCAGGGTTGTGGGTTCAAGCCCCACGCTGGATGTAGAGATTACTTATAAAATTTAAAAATAATAATTATAGGGGCGCCTGGGCGGCTTAGTTGGTTAAGCGTCCGGCTTTGGCTCAGGTCATGATCTCACAGTTCAGGAGTTAAAGCTCCGCGTCAGGCTCTGTGCTGACAGCGCGAAGCCTAGAGCCTGTTCCAGATCCTGTGTCTCTTCTCTGCCCTTCCCCTGCTCACGCTCTGTCTTTTGCTCTCGAAGGTAAATAAGCATCAAAAAAATTTTTTTAATAGTAATAAATAATATAAACCCGACACAGAGCGAGGTCCCCACACCCCTGCAGAGGAGGCGGCCCCCACCCACACACTCTGGGGAAGGAGACCCAGCCTGGAGAAGCGGCCATCCCCCCAGGGCGCTGCCACACCAGGAAGAAGGCATGCGCCACGGGGAGACTTTGCAGGGTCTGAACGCTGCTTCCTGTCCCTGCTGCCGGGACGTGGCCGGGCTTGGCTTCCCCCCCCAGCCCGTCCTCGTGAGCAAGCCCACTGCCCTCTCTGCACAGGGGAAGCCACAGGCTTTCAGAGCCTCAATCTCCGCCGCCGGAGGTCACAGGCGAGAGAGGGAGGGAGCCAGGATGCGCGGGCCTGGGGCTCCCCGGGTTCCTGCGGGCGGGTGCCCCAGAGCATCGGGGACCTTCAGGGGCTACGCCCAAGCAGCACGTGCTGGGCATGAGTGGCTACGTCCGTGGGGATGAGTGTGCAGGTGCTGGCTCGCCTTGGAGAGCACAGGGACAGGAAGAGAGGCCTGGGACGCTCTGCTCATACCCCAGAAGGGACCCGTTAGGGGTCCTCGGGGTGACGGAGCCCAAGGCATGAGGCTCCCTGCTCTGCCAGCTCCCTGCAGGGCCCCTGGGTCTTTCTATCCCCTGTGGGGGGCCGGGGACTGAAGATGGGCCCCCATTGACCCACAGGTTCCTGACCCAGAGTGTCCCCTTCTCCCAGAAGGTTCAGGAACCTCCCAGCCCCCAGGTAGTTGATCCCATCAACAGTCTTAATGGGAAGGAGGGATTTCCCGCTTTGTATGGGAGGGTAAAGTCACGGCCCAAGGCCCAGGGATGGCGCTCAGTAGAGCAGAGACTCAGCACTGGCTCAAAGCCAGACTCTGGTTTTCCAAATTGTCATAAAATACACGTGACCTAAAATGTGCCACCTCTACTGCTGTTAGGGACACACAGCCCAGCGGCATCACACACACTGTTGGGCAACCGTGCCCTCCATCCGTCCCCAGGATGTTCCCACCTTCCCAGACCCCACTCCATCCCACTGGACGCAGGCCCTCCCCTCCCCCCACTCCCCCCACTCCGTGTCTGTGGGTCCGACTCCTCTAGGACCCTCCTGTGAGCGGAGCTTCAGGGCTGCTGGAGCGTCTGCAAGCCAGTCTCCACCCGGCTGCCCCTTCCACAGGACGGAACTCCCGTGGAAGGGTGGCTCTCCAGTCACCCCGTGTTGCAGATGGGGACACTGAGGCCCAGGGAGACGCAGCAGCTACCGTGAGGCTGCTCGGACGATTAGCCCAGCTCCCTCCCCGGCTCTGCCAGCCTCAGCCAGCTCAGGCCACCTGCCCAGAGGTCCCTTCCCGCTCCGGGGCAGCGCTGAGCAGGCCTGCGCTCCTCCTCTGGCCGCAGTTTCTCATCTACAAAGACCCCTTCTCAGTCACCATTAGGACCGAGGGGACAAGGAGGGGTCGCAAGCAGGTGCTTCGCAAAGACCGGAAATGTCCACTCGCAATCAGAGGGAAGTACATGGGGGCCAGAACCCTGTCCGCATCCCTCACATCAGCGGGCAGGGTGCCGGCACAGCGGAGCCCCGAGGGCAGGCTGGCACCACCGCGCAATGACGCCCGGCAACCAGGCCCCTGTCCCAGGATCCGGTCCTGCGCCCCCTCCAGGCTGGTCTGAATTAGAAAAATCTGCAGCTGCCCAGGTGTGTCCCCCCACCTCCAGGGCGGGGGGAAGTGCCGGTAGATTCTAGATTCGCAGTGCGCTGGGCGGAGCTGGCGAGAGCCGCGTTCACGCGGGGGCGCCCCCTGCCGGCTGCAGACGGTCAGGGGCCACGCCTGAAGTGGACGGCGTTCTCTCTGGGAGAGCCATTTGCCGGCTTCTCTCTCCCTTTCTTTGTATCTCTCTCTCTTTTTCTTTAAAAGTGGTGGTAAAATATACATAACATCTACCATCTTAATCATTCTTAAACGTCCAGTTCAGGGGCATTAATACACTCTACACTGATGTGTGGCCACCTTGTCTGTCTCCAGGACCTTCTCTCTGGTTCCTGTTAGGATTTCTTTTCTGTATCCAGTGGAAGGGATGGGCTGTGGACTGGTTTTTCCAGAACTGTGGAGAATACCGCATATGGACCTCAGGCAGTGGCAGCAGTGGGTGTGGGGGGGAGGAAGGCCCAGGGACAGTGTGCTCTGTGCTCGCACGCGCGCGCGCACACACACACACACACACACACACAGCAGCTGCTGTGACCCCGGCAGGCTGCCACAGCAAGGTGCATGCTGGGATTGGAGAAGGCACCGGTATGTCCCCAGGGGACAAAGCGTTCTCTGCAGGCAGTGCGCCCACCTCTCCCCTTCCTGATGTCACAAGGTTCCAAGACTCGTAAAAGTGGTGAGCGAGGCGAACATTTTAAGTTTCTCAATGCATGAGGAAGCACAAAGGGGACGGGACGCTTCTGGGTGCCCCCAGCGTGCCTCCAAGGAGAGAAAGCGCGGCTCCTCGCCCGACGGGCAGGTGGCAGTGCCCCTCCCCCACACCGGACACCTGGGCAGCACCTGCTGTGTGCAGAGCACCGTGCAAGAGCGTGATGCAACCTTCGCGTCTCGTTCGCACAATAACCCCACACAGTGGGCGCTCCCAATGGCCTCCACCCACAGATGAGGGAGTCCAGGCTCAGCAGTGAAGCGACTTGCCCAAGGTCACACAGCAGGGACCCCAGGATGGGCCGGGACTCGCTCCAAACCTGGTTTTCGGAAAACAAGCGGAAAATGTCAGGGAAAGGGCAAGCTGGAGGTGGGGGGATGATTTGGGATTGCAAGATGGAATTCCAGAATTCCAAAAGCTCTTTTGGAGGCTTCCCTCCCTTCCCCGAGGCTCTGTAGACACCGCCCATCGCCCAAAGCCCAACGGAGCCGGAGCCGCCAAGCAGGAAGTGACGCTATCCCCTCTCAGCCAGCCCGAAGCAGCCACCAGCGTCCTGAGCACCAGCCCCACAGTGCCCCGGCAGCCCACCTTATCAGCGCCCTGCCAGCAGCCACAGGGAGTACGGGGGGGCCACCTTCTCAGGAGCCAGGAGTCACTGGTGCTGGCCCGGGGACAGGGCCACACCACTGTGGCTGCTGTTCTACCTCCCTGGCCCCCAAGTCCATGACCCCACCCCTCAGGTGGAGCCCAAGTGGCCTGGGGGTGGGCTGAGCGCCTGGCACAGCATTCCAGAAACTCCGCTGCCCGCTGCCACGTGGGTGACAGGTGCCATCTTTCCACCTCCTGGCACGTGGCCCCCCGGAGCGGGACCGTTCCTCGAGCACATGGGCTGTCCTGGCCCTTCGTGGATCTTTCTCAGGAGCCTTCTACTTAACCTGGCCTTGAACCCCCTAGAAGCTCTGAGCACTATGAACGCCGCAGATCCTTTCCAGGGCCCCAGGGAGCCCAGGCTCCTTCTGCACTTGGCCTGAGGACACCTTCCCAAGCTCTAGGTGAGCCAGGCCCGGATCCTCCTCCCTAGCTGTGATCTTGGGCAATGCACTTGACCTCACTAACCTTCCGTGTCTGCCTGTGAAAGGGGAAAGGTGTGGACATTGAGCCGATGAGGCTGGGACCCCAGGAGCACCTGAAACAGGGGTGTCCCGAGTGGATAAAAAGAATCCAAAGTAGCTGAGAGTGAGAGCCCCTGCCCCTCCCCCGCCAGCACGCGCTCCACAGCTGGAGGGAAGTTCAAGGCCAGCCCCAGGCCACCGGCTGACCTGTGCCCTCGGCCCTTGGACTTGGGCTAGGGTGCTCGCGGGAGGTCTGGGCAGCTGTTTCAGCGGAGGCGCGCCAGTCCTCAGCCAGACCCCTCTGGGTTTGCCCCCAGGAGCAAGGTCTCCATCGATCTGCTCAGGGGACAGGAGGCTCCAGAGAGGCCACCTGGTGGAGCAGGGGTGTTTTCCGCGAGTCTTACGAGGTGGAGCATAAGGAGGGGACAGGAGCCGGGTGGGGTGGGCTTTCCAGCCTGTGCAGGAGGAAGCCCACACGTGTCGGGAGGCGCGGGCGCGGGCGGGAATGGGGTGCACACCAGGGGGCCGGAAGGAGGTGGGTCCAGCAAACTCTCAGTCACAACGCAGGGGCTCCGAGGAGCGCATCTGGGGGAAGACACTGCCCCTGGCCGTCCTACCCCAAGCAAAACAAAGGCAGGCTTTCCTGCAAAACCAGGGCCCCCGGCCAGCCCTCATGGGCCACTCGGACTGCACTGTGTCCCCCTCCACGCACCCCTCCCCCCCCGGACTGCCGAGTGGCTGGCAGCGCTGGCTAAGAGGCTGGGCTGTTCTGGGTTCAAACCCTGACCGACATCGATAAGCCCCGATGTCTGGCGGAAACAATGCATCGGCTGCACACAGTGCCCCACGGCCCCACCTCGCTTGCAGCTAAGGGCTGCGCCACCTGGGTCCTGACACTTCAGACAGACGCAGAGGCAGGCGGCCGGTCCCGGACGTGCTGCCACACTGGACCCCACACTGGACCCCGAGAATGGTGGGGCCTCAGGCCCGGGGGCCGGGAGCTTTCTGTGGGCCTGGGCCGCCCAGCTCTGGTCTCCCTCAGTGCACAAAACAGTAAAGGCTCTTGGTTAAGCCGCTGTTACTAGCGTTTCCTGATCCTGTAGCGGAACCGAATTCTCACTTGCGTGGCACAGAAAAGCTTTGTTTTTTTCTGCATCAGATGGGTGTATTTAGAACATCTCCTCCTGGAATGAGGAAACATGACCTCATACTCCTCCACCCAACCCAGCGAACAGGGCACAACCAGCCTGGCAGGGGTTCTTAGTCTCAGTCCCCAGACGAGCCAGAGGCTCCTCAGCTCCTCTGTTCCCATTACTGTTCCCTGCACATTCAGAACTGGAGTCTAACAGGCAAGAGCTCCTTGGGCTGCTGCCCAGAGCCCCATGGGGAGGGGCTGCTGCTGCTTAGGGAAGCAGGGAAGGGGCAGAGAAGGGCTGCCCCCCAGGGCTCCAGGTGCCCAAACCTGGCATCCAGCCCTGCAGGGGCCCTGGCACCACCCTGGCCCCCCAGCGCTGGGTGGGCACGGAGGGAAAGTACAAAGCCCTCACTGGGGGGCCATTCCCATGTGTCTGCACCCCAGTTCCGCCCTGTCTCAGCTCTGGGACACTAGGCAGCCACTTTCCCCGCCCCCAGCACTCTGCCGGCCTTACACCTGCGGGTTTCGGTCACACTTTGGACTTGTCAGCAGTGAGGTGAGGCACAGAATAACGCCTGTCCCCACGGAGGACGTACAACTCCCCACGGGAGACGGGAGTAGAGGCTGTGGCTTCAGGCAAGGTGGCTGCTTCCAGAAGTCAGGGCTGGGCTGGAGAGGGGAGCAGCCAGGCACCCAGGTGCCCCGGGGTCCAGGACAGACTGGTGAGCGAAGGCTTGGCCGAGGGCCTGCAGCCAGGGGGCAGGGAGCCTGTCTGGTCGGCCCTCTGGCATTTCGGCTCCATCCTCCTGAGTCCCGGCCTGGGACAGCCCCCCACCCTGCCCCTCTGGGGGGCTCCTGCTCACAGCATGCACCCCCGTACCCCCACTATCCCTAGTGGGTCTTGAGAGTTATCACTATGACCCACCCCTGTGGGACCTGAGGGGACAGGGGAAGGAGGCTGTGGTCTCTCCCTGGGGAGTGTCCTGGGGTGCCGCCCCCCCTGCACCGATCCTGAGCCTGAATCTGGGGGCTGCCCCAAGGAGGGGANCCCCCCCCCCCTCCAATGTGAGAGCCTCCAGGGTCCGGAGGAGGACAGCTGAGTGGCCCAGAATCTCAGGGGAGACGGACTAAGGAGAGCAAGCCCCAGCCGGGGGGCGGGGCCCAGGGCAGGCCCAGTGCTAGTGTGGCCGCCCCGCCAGGTCCAGTCACCAAGTCAGAAAGTAGACTGGTGACTTCTGATGTGACCCCTGGGAGGCAGCTTTGAAGTGTGAGTCAGTGCTTTTAACAGACAAGAAAGCTGCTTGTAAAGAGGCCACCTGATGACACCCAGTGGGGGGGGGGGCGGTCCCCTCCTCGTCCTGTCACTCCTGAAAACCTGCTCTGGGCCCAGCTCTCCGCCTGCCCCCAGGACAGCTCTGCCCAGGCCTCCCTGTTGCCTCAGAGTCAGATGTGCTGTCCCCTGGCCTGGCTCGTGGCCGGAGGCACCACCTCCAGGAAGCCCCCCGGCCTGTGGCTCCCGGAACCCACATCCCCCCTCCTGCTCAGAGACCCGTCCCCAGCAAGCGCCAGGCCTTCAGAGATGTGCGCAGCCTTGGGCACACCCGCCCCGCTTCAGGGCCCCTGAAGTAGGCCCTGCCCTTCCCTCCCTGGGGACTCCACGTGGGAAGATGGCCAGAAGGGCCGCCCCTGGGCTGNGGCAGGGACCCACCCAGCACCTTCCACTCTGAGCCCTCACCTACTCCGAGTACCACGGGAAGCCACCCCCCAGAAGTGTGGGCCGGCCTTGGCAGCCTGGATGGGCAAGGACCGAGGTGGGGGAAGGCCAGCAACCCTCACCCACTGCCCTGTAGCCACAGGGGGCAGGGACCTCAGGCAGCAAACAACCTCACAGCAGGCCACGGCCAAGAGGCTGTTGCCAAAGCCACAGAGAGAAATGGTAGCAATCCCCCCCTCCCACGCACACGGGGATCAGGAACCCCACAGGGGAGGAAGGCGCGCCCCTGCTCCCGCAGCCTTGCCCCCTTGGCCTCTGACCCAGAGAGGCCCCCAACTTACAGCCCAAAGTGACCTCCCCAGCCCACCCCCACCAGCCCACACCACCACGCTGTCCCGTCCAGCTCGCAGAGGTCCAGAGGAACATTCCAGGCGCCACTCCCTTCCTTCACCCGGCTTGAGGCTGGATCCCGGGGGCCCAAACCACCCTGTCCATCAAGGAGCCTCCTACCTTAAGAAGAAGGGAGGGGACGGGAAGGGAAGGGAGCCAGCGCAGGCGTCGGATCACAGGTGCATTCAGCTCGTTCCGCTCGGGGCAGGTAGGCAGGAGGTGCGAGGACCCCGGGGCCCCAGACTCCACAGCGCCCANCGGCCCCGCCCCCCGCAGCCTCGCCCCACCTCGCGTCCCCCACATCCGGGCTGCCCCTTAGCCCAGAGCCGGAGCTCCAAAGGCAAAGGCAGCCCGAGGACGCCACCGCCCTGGCAGCCCGGCCGCCGAACAAAGGGGCCCTTGAACCGCACCCCAGTGACTAACGAACGGCCACCCGGGCCNGGGTCCCCTCCGGCAACTGCAGGGAGACCCGGCTGGCCCCGCCGTTCTCTTTCTAGGGGCCTGGTGGGCGCCCAGTGGAGGCAGGAGGGATGGGGCGGGTTTCTGGGCGGGACTGGGGGTGTCCGCCTCGGTGCCAGGGACAGTGTGTCACCGCTGGCACTGTGGGTGCGTGGCCAGGAGCAGATATCAGGCGACTGCATTCACATCAGCTCAGCGACCAGCCAGCCTGGCGGCATCGGTGCCCTTAGCCTGGCTCGGGGCCGAAGGAGGGGCCCTGCCTGGCGCCCAGATTACCTCCGTGGGGACAGCAAACGGGTCGCACGGGGCAGGCTGGGGCTGTAAAGCCACGTCTCCGTCCTGCCCTCCTCTTCGCCCGCCGGCCAGGGAGCTGTGTCCGCTGCAATTTCCACACGTTCGCCTGGCGAGGCCTTGGAGAGCGATCCTGGAGGTCTCCTCGGGGTGCCAGAGGCTCAGGCAACGTCACTGCCACTGAAATGCTCCCCTGACACCCCGAAACTGGCCTGTTTTCGCGCACAAATACAAAAGCTTCGCTCTTCAGATGAATGGGGGCCTCTGGCTGTAAGGAGGTGGGGTTCCCTGCGTGGCTGCTCATTCCCAGGCGTCCCTAGCATTCCGGCCGCCCCACGCCTGCCGTTACCTGCGAGAGCTTCCCGGTTCAGTCTCGTTCCCAGTCAGTGGGGCCATCGCTTTGTGTCGGTGTCTAGAGCCCAGCAGGTGTCTCCCTGTGTCCGCAGGCTGGAGGACTTACGGCCCCCTGGGACCGAAGGAGAGGAAGCAGGTGGGTGGGAGAGGGTGCCCCGCACCCTGGGGTGTGCAGGGAGCCGGCGGAGGCGGGGCCGCGGAGGGCTTCTCCGAGGGGGTCTTCAGCTGCAGGTGCTGAGGGAGTCCCTGAGGGATGAATGGAGCCCCGTCTACATGGACCCGCAGGGCAGAAAGCGCTGCTTTACCCACTGCTTCCTTCCCAGGGGGCCCCCTCCACCTGTCACTCACCTCCCCCCGCACCCTTTTCCTAACACTTCCTACGACTTAGTTTGTGTGTTTGCTGAACTTCGCTGACCCCAGACAGGGGGCCACTTCATCGGGACTCTTTTTTTTTTTTAAATGTTTTATTTATTTCTAGGANGAACCCACGAACCGCGAGATCATGACTAAGCGAAAGTCGGACGCTTCACCGACTGAGCCCCCCAGGCGCCCCCTCATCAGGACTCTTCTGTCCTCCCTGGGGAATGACCGGCACTGACAACCTGGCCCCCTCGCAGGAAGTTCTCCCGAGGAATGTTCTCCGGAGCAGTGCGTCCCCGTTGTACACACGGGAAACAGGCTCCCAGAGGCAGGGGCCGCCCAGCCAGGAAGTGACAGGGAGGGNGGTGGTTCTGGGCCCACTGCCAGGTCCTCATCCAGATGGAGAGGCTGTTACCCAACTTCACCTTCTTCCCAGTCTCGTCCCGGGGAAGTGTTAGAACAGTTTTCCTCGGCTAGGGCAGGGCAGAGGGGCGAGAGGGGCGGGGGCTGGGG
>NW_027527401.1:43410-44368 GCF_008692635.1 Crocuta crocuta | reverse complement strand
CCAAATACTTTACTGTGCCGACCTATTTGGAAAGCTAACAACACCTTTTTGTTTCCAGAAAGTGAAACCCCAAAGAATCTTCTGGGTTGGTGGAGGCCCTGAGAAAAGAGATTTTCCCTAACAGCAGCCATCCTCACCTAGGTAGGGACCGGCGTGGCTCCCCTCGGGGTCCACCCCAGAGCGCGGCCAGAGCAGAGAGGCTCTGGTGCCCCGAGTCCCCGGGGTGACCCGGGAGTCCGCCCGGTCCCTGCCGGATAACAGCTGAGAGCCCTCCCGGGCATTTGCTGGGGCTCATCCAGAGAGCTAGCACATGACACCAGGTGACACAATCAAGGCTGGGCTGGCGCCCCCTCCTGAGGCCCGCGTGAGCCCGCCGCCAAGGGGAGGGGAGCCCCGTGGGTGCCAGGTGCTGGTGCTGGCGGAGAGGGAGCCGGCGGCCTCCCGGACACGCGGGCTCCCACAGGCAGAGCCACAGAGGCGCGCCGCCCAGCTGCCCACCCACCCAGGGCCTCCCGCCAGGGCCGGGGTGCGGCCCTGGGGTCTGCGTGTGTCTCTCTCGGGTTGCGCGGCGAGTCTGGAGGGAAGGGCCAAGGCGCTCCACTCCCGGAAGGGAGCCCTGCGTGACCCCCTCCTCACCACCTGGCACCCGGGACGGGGGTGGGGCGCCTACCCGTCGAAGTCCCAGGGTTTGGCCTCACACTGCAGGTTACCCAGTGCCAGGGCCTCCGTCTCCCATGAGGACACTGGTGTCACCTAGCGGGGCCGGGATGGAAGGAGCGCGTGGCCCCGGCCGGCCCCACAGGGGCCACTCCTGACTTCGCCTCTTGAGTCTGGAGGTGGGTTCCTCTCTCTTCAAACCTGCCCAGGGGGAGGTAGGAGTGGGACCAGCATGAAAGCCCGGGAGGGGGTATCTCAGAGATCACACAGGGTGGGGGTGGGGGCTGGGAGCCTGGGAGGG
>NW_027527401.1:28868-42579 GCF_008692635.1 Crocuta crocuta | reverse complement strand
GGCAGAACTCGCCGAGCCCTGCGTGTTTCCAGGCGTCTTGCACACTCCGACGCCTCCTGCCACCTGTAAATCAAGCGGCCTGTGAATCTTTCATGGGCTTGTACTTAAAAATAGATGAGGTGAGGCCTCTGGGCCCGATTCCCAGGTCTCTGCATGGGCAGTGCCAGGGCCACAAAGTCCGTGGGGAGGCGGGGAGGTGGGGGAGGGCTGCCCGCCAGGGCACGCGGAGCCCGGGACGTGTGGCCCCGGGTCTCAGGCACATCGCCACCTGGAGGCGGTGTCTGGAGCTCCTGGGCCGCGGGCTGGGGGGGGGTTCTGGGAGCCGAGGAGCAGCATCCAGGGAGGCGCTTCTCCTAGAGGACTTTTGGGCTGGGGCACGGAGGGACAGCAGGGGACAGGGAGAAAGGCGGGGGGGTAGGGAGACACCGCTGGGCAGAGGAGGGGAGGAGACGCCCCGGGGGAGCCAGGGCCAGAGGTCTGGTGTCCGGAAGAGCTGGGCCCCCACGTGGCAGCACCCCCCCAGCCAATCGCACCCATGACATGCGTGTCCGACCTCTGTATTTGAGGCTCTACCAGCAAGCAGAACCTCAGGTCTCAGATGGGGCCTCGCAGATGGCCTCGCCCACCCCCCACCCCAACAGACAAGAACACAGGGGCCCGAGAAGGCATCCCAGGGACCCCAGGCAGCGAGATGAAGCAGGAGCCCAGAGGCAGACCCAGGTGGCCCCCAGCCCCCAGGTGACTTGGGACCAGCCCTTCCTCCCGGGGCCTCAGTTTCCCTGTCTGTGCGCAGTGGGCCAGGATGGGTGCCTGGGAGCCTGGGAGTGAGACACCAGGCCTGCCCTCTGGTCAGCTCACCCCTGGCCTAGCTGGCATCCAGACGCCATCAGCTGCCCCAGCCCGCCCCAGGCCGGCCCACCGGCTGCCCTCTGCCTCACCCCGCCCGCTGGCTGGGGAGCTGCCTCTCGGGGCCAAGGAGCCTTGGAGGAGCCCTGGCCCACTCCGTTCCCTGCTCGCTTCTGGGCAGAGAGGAGGCAACGAGCGGTAGAGAAGGGGTGTGGGGCTGGGGGGCCCTCCATCCTGAAGGCCAGCATCCTGCCTCTGGCACGGGGGGCGGGGGGCAGGTTGGAAGGAGGCCCGAGGGAAGCCTGGGGACCGGGAGGGAGGGGGAGGGCTGTGCCCTGTCGCCAGGCCCCGGCACCCTTCCCGCAGCCCCCAAGTCAGAGGGCCTGCTCCCCTCCACCAGGCTGTGGCTGGAGGGGGGCTTGTCTGTCCCCCAAGCCAAGCCGGAGGCACCTCGCAAACCCAATCTGGAGACTCAGACTCACCAGTTCAGAGATGAGGCGGAGGAGAGGAGGTGGGGGCCCGACTCTGCAGAGACCGGGGCCCGGGTGCCACCCACCGTCGGTCCTGACCCAACGGGAGCGATGCCGGGGCCTCAGTCCCAGAGCCATGCGCCCGGGGCGACGGGGCAGCCCACACAGGGGGTCCCCGACCTCTGAGCCAGCCAGGCCCCCAGCGCCTCAGCCTCTCCGTGCGGCTGCCCCCTCCATCCCCAGGGCTTGGGGGCGGCAGGTCTCTGGCAAACGAATGAATGAATGAATGAATGCGACAGTGAGGGAGTGAAGGGAAGGAGTAATACTCAGAGGAGAGCACGTGTGCTGAGGGGAGCCTGTCAGCCCACCGAATACCCGACGGGGCACAATCAGGGACACTGTCCACAGAGACACCCAGGAGCTCTGGAGGCCGCGGCTGCTGGCGGGAGCGGTTGGGGTCTGTCCGTGCAGCCCGGTGGCCGGGACGGTGGTGGCCCTGCTGGTTCCCAGACGCGAGAACGCAAGTCGCGGGGATGGACTGGGCGCAGCTGGCCTGCGCGCGGGCCTCAGGTACCACTGCCCCCCCGGCTCTCCATCTTCTCCGTGACCCCGCCCCACGAGGCTGGGTGTCTGACCTCTGTGTACCCGCACATGCACACTTGCTCGAATGAGGGGGCAGTTTTAGACCAATAGCACTGAGGGACAGGAAGCAGCCCCTGAGGGGTGGAAAGTGAGTCAGAGCCCCTATCTGCATTCATTAGCTCAGTTAAAGTCCAGGTGACTTCATATGTGTACATATAACCAAGGAAACTCCCCCAGGAGCGCAGGGGCCACGGTGGAGGCAGAAGCCTGGCAGGGGGAGATGAGGAATCTGGGTGAAGAGAGAGGCCGAGACACTGCTCAGGACCACTGGGCACAGTTATGCAGGTCGTGCACTGCACAAGTCTAGAGAGCGTCAACAACATTAATTACAACTGGAGCTGACCTCTCAAGAACAACCAGCCCTGGTTCTCTGGCCTTTGACCGCCACTGCACACTTTACCACCTGGAGGCCTGGACAAATGAGTCCTGAGTCTAGCTGAGTGGTTCCTGCTGCCTCATAGGGAAAGGTCAGAGGCAAGGTTCCCGGGTTCAGCCCAGGCCACCCCACCTCACCTGCCTCTGCCTGGATGTCAGCCAGCACTGCTGCCAACATCCACCTGAGTCACTGCTTAGGGCAGGGGTGGCCTCCTGGTGACCCATCCAGACACCAGTCACTGAGCTAATGAGCTTGGAGCCAGAGCATGGCCCGCCCCCGCCCCCTACCCCCCCATGCTTGCGGGCCGCTGTCTGTGCTGTCCTGGGGGCAGGGTCTAGCAAATAAAATACGTGACACTGTAGGAGTTGAGTTTCAGACACATAAGGACCACTTTCTTAGTTACGTGCATCCGTGTAACATAAAACATATTTATACTAAGAAACGTTATTAGTCTTTCTGAAATTCAGATCGGACCGGGGGCCCTGGGTTTTATCTGGCGACCCCTCCCCCAGACTAGAGCCGAAGCCCCTGGGTTCTCAGCCAGCCGGGCCTCTGCCAAACGCCGGGCAGCACTGCCCTCTAGTGGACAGAGCCCGGGAGGGCGGAGGCAAGCAGGAGGCGGGGCGAGGGCCGGGGGGAGGGGCNCTCACGGCCTTCCCCTGAGCCCGCAGTCCCGTGCCCCCTCCGCACCGCGTCTTCCCCTGCGAGGCGGGGGAGTCGAGCCCCCCGCCCGGCCGCCGCCGAGGCCAAGGCCGGGCGCGCACACCCCTGCGCCCTCCCTTCCGCCGCAGCTCTCCGCACAGACACCTCTCCCCTGCCTCCCGCCCGCAGCTGGGGTGGGGCCGCCCAGTGCGGTGACCCTGGACTTGGCCTCTGTGGCTGCTTCCTCCGTAAGGATGTACTGAACAGTGTGCTCCGTGACCGAGCTGGGTGTGATTTCAACCACAGAAGTTCACTGTTTTTCTTCCAGTATGAAAGGCAGTGAAAACGCTTCTGTGGGCCCCTAGCCGTCTGCGGGCCCTGCGTCCCGAGCTGTGGGCTTTGTGGGCACGGGTCTAGCACGGGCACCATTTCGTAAGGGTCCTGCGGGATCACACCAGCCACTGCTCCCGACCAGGCACCACCAGGCACGGGCCCTGGGACCAGAGGCGCGGGGTGAGACCGGTTCTAGCAGGTGGACGGGCATGAACCCTGTGCCTGATGCTGGTCTCCTGAGGCCACTTCCCCATCCAGTGGACACAGCAGGGCCACAGCCATGACTCCACCCCTACTCAGAGGAGGGGTCCCTGGAAGCCAGGGGCCGAAGCTGGTGCCTGCAGCTGGTGCCGGACAGAGGTGCTCACCGCTGCCTGCCCTCAGCCCTGGGGGGAGGGGAGAGCCCTGCCCCAGCCCTGGAAGTCCCTCTCAGGTCCTGCATCCAGGGGAGGGCCCCACCGGCCCAGTGGGGGGTGATGACCCTACCATCCGCACAGAAGAAGCTCTCAGCAGGCAGCTGGGTGAGAAGCCCGCAGTCACAGTCACAGATGGGACAGGGCATGGCTGCCAAGCACACGCCCCTTCTCGGTCAGGGCCTCCCAAGGGCTCGCTGCGCTTCCCTGCTCACTGCAAGCCCTGTCCTTGCCCAGCTGAAGGCGGTGGCACTGCAGGTGGGTCTGTTGTGTTTTTTTTTTAAACGTTTATTTATTTTTGAGAGAGAGACAGAGTGTGAGCAGGGGAGGGTCGGAGAGAGGAGACGCAGAATCCGAAGCAGCTCCAGGCTCTGAGCTGTCAGCACAGAGCCCGATGCGGGGCTTGAACTCTTGCGCCGTGAGATCATGACCTGAGCCGAAGTCAGATGCTCAACTGACTGCGCCCCCCAGGAGCCCCAGGTGGGTCTGTTTTTATACCAGCTTCTTAATATGCGGGTGGAAGCCAGGCTGACCACGGGAAACAAGACCAGCGTGAAGGGGTCTGGCAGGCACCGAGCATTCAGCCCCCACAGTGTCACAGGCAAGCGTCAGCAGGCCCCAGGGGTCCTGGAGAGGTCCGTGACCCCCACGGCCTCCTGGGGAGGACTTGCCTCCAGAGAGCGGAGCCCAGAGGAATGGCCTCGTGCGGAGGCCCCGCCGGCCTGGGGCGGGCGGGTCTGTGGGTTCTGATGCGTCTGTGGGCATCCCACCCCGGAAGCTTGGGTCCCTGGCTTCGGGTGAAGCCTTCCCTTCCCTCTTCCACCCAGCGCCACCCCCCGACACCCAGGCAGTTCACCGCAATCTGTGCTCGTTTGTGATTCTGCGCTTCGAGGCGTGTGCACTAGACCCACGACAGCGATTCTCCCACACTCGCTCCGTGGCAGCCACAGCATGCTCCGAGTGCTTCCTGGCGTGACACGGAGGTGCCCCCCCCCCGTTTTGCACACAGCAAATGACAGTGCGGTGGGTGCCTGGATGGGGGATCCTGGCCACCCTGTGAGCCTTCCTCTGAGTGGACCCCCGGAGTGGCGGTACCGCGTGTGTCCAGCAGAGAGGTGCAGGCAGGGCTCAGGAGGAGTCAGAGCCACAGGCACAGGACGTGGAGGGTGGGGGCTGGCTGCTGGGGGTGGGGAGGCTCCGTGTGTAACAGGACAGAGCGCAGCCTGGGAAGACGGAGGGTCCTGGAGATGGACTCAGGACGCAGCTGCCCAGCGGTGTGAATGTCCCTGACCCCCTGAACTGTGCTCCTAACAACAGTTAAGAGGGTGAGTCCAGTGTTCTGTGTACCTTCCCACAATGACACTGATCATTAAAAAGTGGGTTTGGGGCGCCTGCGGGGTTTGGTCGCTCGAGCCTCAGACTCTTCGTTCTGGCTCACGTCATGATCTCGCAGTTTGTGAGTTCGAGCCCCACGTTGGGCTCTGTGCTGACAGCGCAGAGCCTGCTTGGGATTCTCTGCTTCTCACTCCTTCTGCCTCCTCCCCCGCTCATTCTCCCATGTGCTCTCTCTGTCTCTCAAAGTAAATAACAGATAAGCAAAAAATAAAGAAAACATAAAATAAATAAACTAAAAAGGCAGCGGGTTTTACCCCCACCCCGGAAGCAGGGGTCTTTCCTTCCCCACTGTCACCCCGACACAACCAGCTCAAAGTCTGTCCCCGAATCCTGCGGGTGTGGTGGGGCCGCGGGGGAGAAAATGTAAGTGAAAGTGGAGAGCGCACACTCTCCTTTACAAGAAGTGCCACGCCACGTGTCTGCCCTGGACAGGTTGTGACATCGACTCCATTTCCTCATCGACTACTGACTCAGAACACCGGCCCCACACGGCGGCCAAGGGCTGCTGTCCCCCGGGAGGCAGCCGGGGAACAGCCCCGGGATCAGAACTGGGCGGGAGGCCAGAGGTCAGTGGCCAGGGGCCGGCGGTGGGGAAGTGAGATAGAGACACAGAGACAGAGAGACACAAGGTGTCCTGGCCAGGTCTCCTAGGTTCCCCGAGATGTCTTCTAGGACTCGGCTCTGGAGCCTCCTCCTCCAGGAGGCCCTCGAGAGCTTCCCAGCTCAGGTGCACGTCTTTTCCGCACACTCGTCTCTCTGTCTCAGCCACCAGGCTAGGGTCCACGGTCGTGCGTGTCTTAACAAGTGAGCACTTGTTGGTGGCTTCTTAGTGACTGACTGAGTGGAGTTCCAAGAGCAACGAGAAATCACCAAGGGCTTTGGTGCACGAGGTGAGGCGGGAACAGCTCCCCCTAGTTCATCGTGCTGAGTGATCGTGCTGNCGGGGACCCCCTTCCTCCACCCCCGCCCCAGCCGGGACTCGCACTTCCTCCCGTCACAGCTAAAGCAGCCCGAGTGAGGGTTTGCTGTCCGGGGCAGAGGCTTCGCGCACTCTCCACCCCCAGGTCCTGAGTGATGGTGAGGCGCTCGGTACATTCTGACGTGTGAACGAGTCAGTGGACGTCCAACGGCGGACCCTTCCCCGGGCCGACGCCTCCCCCGCCCTCCTGTGCTCACATCACGAGCCACTCACCCCGCTCGCTCCTCCGGGACCCGCTGTGGGCACTGCCCGCCAGGCAGACACGGGCCGTGGAGCTGCCGGCACTTACCTGCCCGACCACGCCGACCACGCCGTCCACGCCGGGGCCCACGGGCTGCCTGGTGCCCCTCCCTCTCCCACCTCCGATCCTACCCTTCCCAGTGCGCTCCCTCCGCGCTGTCCTGAGCCTGCCCGCCCGGGTCTGAGGTCGGTTTTCCTGTGCGCCAGCTCTCACCGCCCACGGGCTTGGGGGCCTTCAATTTTGAATTCATGTTCTCTTGACCTTAATTGGTGGGAATCCCATCCACTGCCCTTGGGGGGGGGCTTCTGCGGCTCGCCTCGCACCCGCCCCCACCCCCGACAGAACCCAGTTTGTTCCTCATTGGTGGAGAAGGTCCCCGGAGTCCGGAAGCTCAGTGGGAGGGGCCCTTGCATCCAGCAGGGGTGGCCGCCCAGAAAGAGGTGTCCACATCCTCAGCCCAGTGGCCGGGCGTGGGACCTTATTTGGGAGAAGGGTCTCTGCAGATGTGTTGAATCAAGGATCCTGACGTGGGATAATCCCTGGATTATCTGGCAGGGGCCCCTAAACCGGTGACCACAATCCTCATAGGAGATGCACAGAGGAGAGACAGACAGACACAGGGTGAGGCTGTGGGACGGGAGCGACCGGGCCACAGCCCAGGTCCCCGAGGGCGCCCAGAGGGCGAGCACGGCGCCGCCCACACCTACATCGGGACCTCCAGCCGCAGAACATTGAGAATAAAGTTCTGCTGTTTTAAGTAACCCTTTGTGGTCACAGCGACCCGAGAAAACGCAGTCATGCCCATCTCTGTGCTGGTTCCCTGACCCAGAGCGAATGACCAACCCAGTGCCAGTCCTGGGAGGCTCACTGCTTGGGCCCAGGAGGGAAGCAAGCAGTGTGTGCTGGCAGGGGGCAGGACCAGCAGCTGGCTCTGCTCAGGGGTACCCTGCAATCAAGGCTGGCTACCTGGAGGAGGGGAGGTCTCCCCACAGGCTGACGGATGAATACCCGGGGCAAGAAGTGGGGGAGAAGAGTGCTTTGGGCAGAAGGAACGCACACAGGCCAGAAAAGAGTGGAAGGCTCTCAAGGACCACAGAGTTCTGTCTGGACTGTGGCTGTGGCAGGGACCTGGAGACANTTGAGGACTTACTGGGGCTGAGGATTCACATGCCAGCAGCTGATGCTGGCCGTGGGCGGGACACCGGGCTCCAGGCCACACTGAGTGTCCTCACAGCCTGGGTGCCAGCTTCCCCGGGGTGAGGGGTCTGAGAGAGCAAGGTGCACGCCAGCAGTCCCACTATGCCAGGAAGGGGGTCTGGCCACCACACAGTCTTCAGGATGAGTCAGGTGCACCCAGCCGGCCAGGTGGGAACGAAACCACAGCAGGGGATGCTGAGGTCAGACCCAGCGCAGAACTTTCTTACTGTAGCACCACACGCTGGAATGTGTCCGCCGAGGACTCTCCCTGGAGCTCTAAATGGGGGACGATTCCTCCGCGCCTTATGGACGGTCAGCCTGGGGCTCCGAGGGGAGCCGTTGGCTGCAGGCCCAGAATCTTCTTTCTGATTCCACAGCTCAGCCTTCAGCCACCCTCTGCCGCCGCCGCCTACAGTGCCCGGGGTGCCCACGACTGCCGGGGGTCACAGGCCACCAGCCTGCCTGCCCCGCTGCGGGTATCTCCCTTTGTCCCCGCTCCGTCTCCCCGCCCCCGCCCACAGCCTGACCCCTGCTCGTCTTTCAGGAGCTTCTCCAGGGATGAAGAGGTCCCCGGGTCCCAGACAGAGGCCGACTGGGCCCTGGGTGCAGGGAGTGGGGGTCCAGGGGAGAGCCCGACATGGATCGGGGGTGGGGGTCAGGGCCTGGGGGGGCTGCGTGGGAGCCCTGGCCGAGGGGACAGCATTCACCAAGCTCGAGGCAGGCAAGAGCAGATGCATTCTGGGACTGGCAAGAACAGTGAGGTGGGGGGGGAGGCTCACGGAATAAGGACAGTCTGTGGTCCTGGAGGACCGTGTCACCCAGAGGGAGAGCAAAGCGGGCTAAGCACCCCCAGGATGGTGCCCTCAGAGTTTTCATAGTTAGGGGCCCCGTGGCAGTGGCCAGCTGGGGCCCTGCAGAGCGTTTATCACGGAAAACAGCTAAAGCCTTTGACCCAGAAATGTCACCTGCGGGCACCCGTCCTAAAGTTAATAATTAAGGAATGGGGCATAGACGTAGCCCGAAGGCCACTCACGTAGCCTTGACTCAGGAAGGAGAAAGGTCAGACCATCCTAAACACCCAAGAGGCAACTTGTTACATAAATGAGGGTCTGTTCAGGCAGCAGAAATCACATCGCCCTGGAAATGGCGCCGGGGCCCTGGGCTCGCAGACCCACCCGTTAGAAGGGTGGGTCCCTTCTAACGGAGAAGCGTGGGCCCCAGGGCCCTGGGGCCACCCAGATTCCCCTCAGGAAGTCCCAGATGCTGGGGAAAAACACGTCTTTCTGAGGCCCGAGGGAAGCTTATCCTTACAATGACGATTAGACCATCTCTGCTATGTATCATCAACATGAAAACACAATGTTTCAAACTTCACTTACAACTGTGGGTCCCCGAGCGTGTGGCTGAGGACTCCAGTTCTGTTGAGAGAAGCAGGTCGGGGAGACGTGGGGGGATGTGGCCGCATTCACAGACCCGCACACGTGTGTGCGTGAGGACAGGCAGGCGCACATGGCCGGCGGGGGCTGAACTGCGCCCCGTCCCACACGCGTGCGTGCAAACAGCTGCCCAAACAACAGGCACTTGCTTCTCACGGTTCGGAGCCAGGAGGCTGGGGATCAGGGGCGGCTCCTGGTGAGAACGCCCCTGGCTTGCGGCAGCCACCTTCTCTCTGCGTGCTCACCTGTGGGGGGAGGTGGGGAGGCAGAGACATGGAGAGGGAGAGAACTCTGGGCACCAGCCCCCTCGCCCCCTCGTCCCCCGCCTAACAGCATCACACGGGGGTTAGAGCTCAACATGTGAAACGGGACAGGAGTCAGCCCACAGTAAGGCTTCCCCTCGTACGAAAAGAGAGCACGGGTACAGCCAGCTAAAAGTGAACTGGACACGGGAAGGTTTACACACACACACACGTCCCTTAAAAAATCCCACAAAATCACATGGAGGTTTGCCAAGCCCTCCCCACACGGCACCACCAAAATCGTCACCGTGGAAACAGTCACAGGCGTGCTTATTCCTGGTCAGTCTGTTTCGTCACGGGGTTTCCGGCCGTTCCCGGTGGGCCTCTCTGCCGGCGTCGGGTCCGGAGGCCGGTGTGCCCGCGCGACAGAGCTGGACCCCAGCACCGCCCCGGGCTTCCGGCTGCGCCCCGGGCTGGGAGAGAGTCACCTGAGTCAGGCGCTGGGACCTCCTACCCACCTTGTACTCCCTTCTTAAGGAATAAAAGTTTTGATCATTTGAGAACGCCGAAATACGTACACGTCATTACAGAGTGGACCGGGGTCCCCTCCCTCTCCCCAGCCCATCCCCCAAAGTGAGCGCAGTTAACCGGCTGCTTCTAAACAGAGACCCGCACACGTGTGGACCAGTGCGTGTACACGCACACCACGGGCACACAGCACACGCACGCGGGGGCTCACACGATTGTTAACGACGAAGATGGTACCATTCTACACACACTGCTTTGCGATTTGCTCCTGTCGCCGGAGCGGGTTGAAGGGCGCCCCCGCGCGGCTGTTCTGTCCTCCTGGAACCTATGAGTGTGACCTTTGTGACCTTGGCAGAGGTAATCAAGCATCTAGAGGTGAGACCACCCTGGATTACCTGGACGGGCTCTACTCCCAGCTGCTGCTCTTATGAGAGGAGAGGACACAGCAGGGAACAGACAGGGTCTGGGGGCCTGATGACTCCTGCCCCTTGTCCTGTCCCCGCAGAGAGATGGCCCGCGCCTGGGGAGGCGGCCCTGAGCTCCTGACAGCTTCCGAACTGTCCTCCCCCCTCCCCGGCCCCCGGAGGGGTCACCCTGGGGCCCTGGGAGCTTCCCAGCTTCCACCCCTCTCCAGAAGCCCCCACACACAGAGAAGGTGCCCCCTCCCCTGCGTGCCTAGAAGGTCCATCCCTGCTGGGGAGGCGGCCCTGAGCTCCAGCCTCTGTTTCCCAGCCAGAGTGAGCCCTCGGAGCCACGCACTCCCTGGCTGCTGGTCTGTGCCGCGTCCGCGGTGATCCTGGGCCCCCTGGGCTGAAGTTCCAAGTCCAAAGCCCTCGTCAAGGCCCCTCAGGAGCCTGCTGCCGACTCAGACCTCCAACTTCACACCCTGCTGTAGGGCACGCAGGTTCATCCCTGTCTGTTGCCTCTGGGCTTCAGCACACTCTGTTCCTCTGCTGGAACTCCGTTCCTCCCTGGCCGCCCCCGCCCCTCCTCCTGGAGGTCCTGGTGCAGACATGACGCTCCCGGGGCCTGGCCTGGGGCCGCTGGCATCTCACCATGTGCCGGGCTCCTCATTCCCACACCTCCCAGAGCGCCCACCCGGAGGGGACGTCATGGCCCCTGACCTCAGTCCAAAGGTCACTGGGGCCCAGGGTAGTGGGATGGGTTATACCTGGAAAGGCAATTCTCCCAAGGCCTAAGTCTTCATTTCTCCATTTTTCCTGCGACATGCTTGTGCTCAAGAGTACAGGGTACCAGCACCCTGGAGTTTTAGTCGGACCTGTGACTCTCCAGAGGGAGACTACATTTCCCAGCCATCTTTGCAGCAAATAAGGTCATGTGACTAAGCTTATAGAAACTTGCACAGAAATGGTATATTATCTCCAGGTCCTTAAAGGGAGAAGCATGCTTTTCGCTTTGCTCTTCCTCTGTGCTGGAGTGTGGAGGTGATGGGCGGAGCTGGAGCAGCCATTTTTGACCAGAGGACAGAAGCCATGCCTTGAGGACTCCAGCACAAAAAGGCAGAAGGAGTTTAAGCTCCTAACAAGGGCTCTGAGCCCTTGGATGCTTATCCTCTGAGCACCACACGAAAGATAAATAAACTTTTCTCCTGATTCAGCCGCTTTTATCTGGGAGTCCCTTGGTGAACCCTGTTACATTTTCGTTAACCCTTGGGCCAGTGATGTAGACGGTGTAGGTATTTGATCTGCGTAGTGAGCTGGATGGTGTCCCTCCAGATTTACATCCACTCGGAACCTCAGAATGGGGCCTATTTGGAAATAGAGTCTTCGAAGGCCATGTGAAGACGCAAAGACAGAGAGGGGACACGCAGGGGGATGGCCACCGTATGACGACAATGGGAGAGACGGCGGCGAGGCAGCCACGGGGATGCTGGTGGGCAGGAAGGACCCTGCCCTAGAGCCTCCGCAGGGGGGCCACCCTTCCCTTTCAGACTTCTGGTCTCCACAGCCCTGGCAGACTCCGCTCCCTTCGTCTTCAGCCTCTTCCATCTGTGCAGCAGGCGCCAGGGGACCCAGATGGTTTGCGCCTTGCAAAACTTCAGGGCTTTTTGTGTTTTTTCGCTCTTTTGCAAAATTACAGATTAAAGATACCCTTTTCAGGGCCATGAACTGTAGGAACAAATGACAGCTGCTGATCGTGTGGGGCCACTTGTACAGGCTCACGGTGGCACCAGCTCTCTAACCCCACCTGCCACTGGCTGCCGTTGCCACGGGGATCCATCACGGCGACACCTGGCATCACCAATGGGGTACAACATAGTGGACTCTGTACTGACGTAGAACTGGTCACTGCACACCAGACCCAGCGCCTGCCGAGGGCAGGCTCACCGCTGGGCAGTAAGCGGACACCATCTAGGCCCCTAGCTCCTGGCAAATGACTCCACCAGACTTAGACCCTCATTCGGGGCTATGTATCGCACTTCCAGACCGTGGGTTTCACCTGCGTTCTGCCAAGGTGCTTCTTTTATCACAAAAGACACCCCATGGCAGCCCGGGGCTCAGGTGTCCCCCCCCAGCGTGTGGTGTTGCTGAGCCTTGGGATGGCCTTCTCCAAAGTTCACTTATGAGATTTCTGACTCCACTTTGTGCCCTCTTCCAGCCTGAGCACCAGAGCTGTCCCCGGAGGGGCACAGGTCTCTTTGATCCCTTCCTGAGTAATGGCGAGGATGAAAGGGTGGGGGGTGGGGCTACGTAGATCTTTTTTGGTTGTTCAGTGTTCTACCCTAGGATGCTTCTTCTTTCCTCCTAGGGTACCCTCTGACCACCCTGGGGGGCCTATGGAACACAAAGTTAATTCTGGTCCAGATCCAAGGATAAGGACCACCTGATTGAGGACACCAAGTGCCTGCAGAAATTGCTGGCAATCTGCCCGCTGGAATTTTCTGGAAAACCAGCCTCCAGGGTGCTGGGGAAACCTGTGAGCACGCCGCTGCAACACCACACAGGAGTTCATCTTTTCAACAAACATGTGTCAGAACACAGCCATGCGCAAAAAAGCCCAAGAAAAATCCCGAAACACAGAACCAAACTCCAAACTACTACCTTGACCTATATCCTGTACCATATACAAAAGTTAGCTCCAATGCAATCATTGACCTACACGTAAAACCTAATACAGTCACGCCCCCCCCCCCCATCCACAGGGGATACATTCCAAGGCCCCCAGTGGATGCCTAAAACCAAGGATGGTACCGAATCCTCTATGTACAGACCTATGTTAAAGTTTCATTTGTAAATGAGACACAGAAACAGAGTAACAACAATAACTAAAAATAGAATGCCGCTAGCAATATACTGTAATAAAGTAACACAGCCACAGGCTCTCTGTCAAAATACCTCACTGCCCTGCGCTGCCCTTCTTGTGATGCTGTCCTTGTGATGCTGTGGGAGGATGAGGTGCCCGCGTGATGGGATGAAGGAGGCGAGGGCTGCCGCTGACTTGAGGATCTGCCAGAAGGAAGGTCGGTCAACTGCTTCCACCCTGGACACCAGGGAGTAAATGGCAGACACTGGTGTCCCAAAACCTCCAGAAGAAAACCCAGATGTTTGCACTGCTTAATTAGGCAAAGATTTCTTAGATGTGACAGACGTGAAATGCACAAACCATAGAAGGAAAAAAATGGGTCACCTGGACTTCATCAACATCAGGAGCTTGCGCTCTTTTATTTTATTTTATTTCTTTCTTTTAGGATCTTGTGCTCTTTGAAAAACACTTAGGAAAACAAAAGACAAGCCACAGGCGGGGAGAAAAATCTCTGCACATCACCTGTTTGATAATGTGGTGGCATCCAGAAGATACAAAGAACTCCCAAAACTCAATAACAAGGAAACAACACAGTAAAAAGGAGACAGGCAAAAATAAATATAATAAATAATTTTTAAAAATACACGTTTTAGCAGAGAAGCTATACAGGTGGTAAACAGCGCATGAAAAAATGTTCTGGAAGGTCA